>NC_135903.1:28279181-28764181 GCF_964194155.1 Cetorhinus maximus
CTAAACATAGGCATGAGTGTGCGTCAAAAGTGCATAACTTCATTAGAACTGTCAAAAACAACTGTCAAAAGTGTCAAGATGAACTGTCAAGAGTAGCTGTCAAGCTGTCAAGGAATTTAAAACTCCTGCCCTTTAAATCTTTGGGAGAAAAACTGTCTGGAGTGTTAAATAAAGATTGCTTACTATTTCACTCTGTCTGTTGACATAATACTTAGGATTACTATGTCTGGATTACTACTGCATGACTGATTTCACAACCTTCATAGTAGGGTGCCTTCCATTTCTCAGCATAGGTCCTTAGGTCTGCCAGTGGTGCATACTGGGTGAGTTGGCAGGTGTAAGGGCAAAGGGTGGGTGGTGGGGTCATGGGTTGGCATGAGTTGGCACTAAACTGTAATAGTGGCTATAAAATGCCATGGTTGGAGGTATAGGTCGGCATGGAGGATATGAGGGGCCATGGCTGGTGGGGAGAGGGGAATAGGTTGGCATGGGAGACATAAGGGGCCATAGGGTGGGCAGGGGGAATAGGTTGGCATGGAGAGCATGAGGGGCTATGGGGGGTGGGCAGAAGAGCACAAGTTTGCATGAAGGGTGTGAAGGGCCATGACAGTAGGTGGGGGACATAGGTTGGCATGGGTTAGCTTGGATGGGGTAGGGGAGTGTGCGGGGGTATGAGGTGCGAAGGGCTGTTTTACGTTTTCCTTTTTTTTAAAAGTGATACTGTGCCGGTGCACAGAGGCAGGCCTTCCTTCCAGCCCGCCTTGGCACCTGGCATCCTCCGCACTCGTTCGGGTCACCCGACCCGACTCCGAATACAACCCGCCACCCCAGGATGAAAATTTGTCAGACATTTTTAGAAGTCAGGTTTGCAGAGACAAGAGTTCTCCCGACTCTGCACAACTGGCGCTCGGACAAAAATCTAGGCCTGAGATCTGTCAATAACAGTATTTCAGCTTTCGGTTAAAAGAGGAGTTTGGTCTTTAAGAAAAAATCATGTTCATAGAATCATTAAACAGCACAGAAAGGGGTCATCGTACCTGCGCTGGCTCTTTGAAAGAGTTAAATAATTTGTTCCTCCCCCTGCTCTTTCACAAAACTCTGCAATTTTTTTTCCCCTTTTCAGGTAATTATCCAATTCCCTTTCACAAGTTACAACTGAATCTACTTCCATCAACCTTTCAGAAAGTGCATTCCAGGTTATAACAAGTCACCATGTAGAAAAAATGATCCTCATCTCCCCCAACTCTTTTGCCAATTATCTTAAATCTGTGTCCTAGGGCATGAGAACGGGTCTTCCTTTATTTATTCCATCAAAATCCCTCATCGTTTTGAAGGCCTCTAGTAAATCTTCCCTTAACCAACTCTGCTCCAAAGTGGGTAATCCCAGCTTCTCCATATAACTGAAGTCCCTCATCCCAGGTATCATTTTACTAAATCTCCTCCGTCCCCTCTCCAAGGTTATTAATATAGCATTTCTGTTATGCTTTTGTTTTCTAATTATGTCATTATTTGCAATAATTTGGGCTGGCTTTTCCTACAGCACACAGCCTAAAATCAGGCAGTACAGCAGCAGAGGAAAGACAATAAAATCATAGAAACATAGAATGGTTACAGCGCAGAAGGAGGCCATTTGGCCCATCGTGTCTATGCTAGCTCTGTGTAACAGCTATGCAGTTCATCCTCCTCCCCCACCTTTTCCCCGTAGTCCTGCAACTTTTTTCACTTCAAATAATTATCCAATTTCTTCTTGAAAGCTCTGATTGAATCTGCTCTCACCACGCTCTCAGGTAGTGCACTCCTACATAAAAAAAGGTTTTACTCTTTTTGCCGTTGCTTCGTTTGCCAATCACCTTAAATCAATGCCCTCTGGTTCTCAATCCTTCCACCAAAAGGAACAGTTTCTCCCTATCTCCTCTGTCCAGACCCCTCATGATTTTGAACACCTCTGTAAAATCTCCTCTCAGCCTTCTCTTCTCTAAATAGCACAGCCCCGGCTTCACCAAACTATCCTCGTAACTGAAGTCTCTCATCCCCTAAATCCCTGCCTTAAAGCTTGTACCTGAAATCTGCTTTCCCATCCCTATAGAGTATTTAGCCACTTGGCCGTTCAATGTCCTGCCACGTTCAAAGGATGTGGTAGGGGCCAAGCTAATGGAACCCGTTGATTTCCCTACCCTCCCACCACATGAACACCAGGTAATGCCACAAGAGAGTAGCGGTACATCCTGTGCAACCTAGGAAGTCTGCTGGTGGAGGGAGAGGGCTCTCACTCTTCAGTACCCTAAGCAATAGTCACTGCAACCCATTATATGCATTTGTAACCCCCACCATGATCTACTACTGCCCAATTTATAAGAGCATTCCGTGGAGCGGAGCTAAAAATTGAGAAAGCAGATCTCACAGTTTAACTCTCCCAAATGAACTTCCCCAGCTATCAGTAAACATGTTAGTTAATAAATTTACACTTACCCTAAAGTTCCTTGTGATGATGCAGCTTTCATACTCATTTGTCCATACCTTCGTGTTAATGTTCCAACCCTTACATTACTAAATTCCTACAACGAAAAATTGAGAATAAACTGTGGCTCAGAGCAAAGGTCTTAAACTTACCAAACCTCTTCAAACATCTATAATAGATTAAAACCTTATGGAAGTTAAACTGGTTAGCCACTGAAATCGGGCACAGCGATCGCAATGCATGATTAACCCACGCCCATTGAGTGGAACTCAGGCAGCTGCCAGCATTGTGCTGCCTGCTGATTTTTATGATTACTGTGTACAGCCAGAGGTACCCACGCTGTTCATTGCTGCATGCATCAGCAGGAAGCCCAAAATCTTAACTTCCTAGCACCACTTAAAGCTAACCGGCATGGTTAAAGTTAGCCTCCATCCCTTGAAGCAAAGAGAGAAGAATGACTGACCATGGGAGGGAGTGCAGGCATCAGACACTGCACTGGAGCTACTGGTGGAGGAGATGGAAAGGATAAGGATGTCACGTACCCTCAGGGGTGTTGGGGTCCTGCAGAAACATGTGGGAGAAGGATAGCCGCAGGGGTCAAAACCAGCAGTGTAGCTAAAGGACTGGAGGCAATGTCACAAGGCTTTTAATGACCCCACACAAGTGATAAAGATCAGTGAACGCATCTTCAAAACTATATTCTACGAACTGCATCACTAGCCTCAAACACTGCTCATTTCCCCACATCCCCATCACTCACCAACCAACAATCTCTATTAATCAGGACACATACACCTTCAGGCTTCACCTCTCCCTCACCCTCATTCACCTAGCACTGCTGCAAGCCTCATACCCACATCTCACAATTTGCACTCACTCCTCAGCCTTTGCTGCAGAGAAACCCCTACAATCCAACCAACTCTCCTTCTCTGCTTCCCAATCGATGCAAGTTTTACTATTCAATTAAAAATAAGAATATAAAACTAAATTATTGTGCAAAATGACAACACAACGTAAAACTTCAAGATGGCAACTGCGTTGCATCTGTGTGCCCTAATCAATTAGACACAACCCTCCAACCTCATTTCACCCAATCGGCCTGGAACTTCCTCAGAACTTCTCTGCTCCACTGTCGTAACTGTGCCGTAAGTATAACATAAAAGCACATGTTAACAGGGTTTCCGCTGCACTCCCGACAAAGATATGGCGATGGAACGGGAACAAATATGAGGCGATTCCAGCTTCTGTGTCATATTTGTTACTCATGTTTAAGGTCATCTTTCAGATTCACTCAGAAACTGGCATTTTCATTGTCGCTGGAAGTTTTAATACCACATTTCATTAAACAGGCGACATTTCTGCTATACCTGGTAGATGTACGAAATTACAGAATTTAACGTTGTACTATTTTAATTATCATTAAAACCCCAAATATATATGCAAACTGGTTTAAGAGAGCACATCATGTTCTTCATAGACATCGCAGCCCATTGGGGACTTGCAGTGTGTGTATATTCTGCTATATATGTTGAAATTTGCAGAAGAACTCAGTGTTGCAACTAACATATCATGCATATCTTTGATTGACATGCTAGCCATAACTATACAAGCTTCACTAAGTACAAGCTATGTAAAACCACCTATGGGGCTACAGGAGCCTTTCTGCTGTGCACTCCTTGCTGCAAAATCACAATTATATTCTTCATTTTAATGTTTATGACTTTGCCATGAACAGGAAAACAGAAAATGAGCTGAAAATGTGTAGAAAAATACTGTTTAATTTGGTCTATAAATGTTACACGGAGTTGAACCTCATTGAGTGTTTTAATTCAATTTTGCTTCATTAATATTGTCTGATCATTCTATTTTTAGCACTAAGTTCCCATTTTGCTCGTAGTTATACTGCCTGATTCAAGTTATTGGATAGTACACATTTTTTAATGCAAAAATGCCTTTGACTTGTTAGAACTAGACTGTGGTCCCAGCAAAAGTTCTAAGTTAGATATCTGTTCTCTTTTTATCTTGGAATTTAATATATTTCATGTCAAATTTTATTTTTTTTTTATGGAGGATAATAACGTGCATAAAAAAAATTCAGGCAGCTATTTATTTTTAATAATGCTATCCTGAATTACCTTACTTACCTTCACTCCATGTCCAGTATCATCTAGGATTGTATAAACAATGGGTTTCCTGGTGTACTTTTCTCGTTGCACAGGGTTTGTTGGAGGTATGATTCTGGCAACCCTTGCTGTGGTTTTAGGGACAGCAAATGCGCCAATCTCTCGCCGAGCTACTTTCTCCTTGTGCATCTCCACTTTCTAAGGAAATCAAATGGAAAAAAATAGGGAGACAAACAAATGGTGCTTTACCCGTGGTGGTGAGTGAGACCCACTCTACTTGAATGTTAAAGAGGCATAACTGTAGAATTATATAGAAGACAGGTTCTAGTTCCAATTTAACTGATCGCCGAAGGAGCAAGATTTGGAGAAATGGAGGGAAAAATTCTTGCTCCTATTCACTACCCAGTGATGAAAACTGCAAACATATGGAAAGAAGTTAAAAACCAAGGTGACTTGCTGTTCTGCTGTTTATGTTCAAAGAGCTCATAGCTTATCATGAAATGTGATTACATGGGTAAGGTGCTGAAGAGTTGCCAGTATCTATGGAACCTTATTCCAGCATGTGCCTGCAGAATAGGGAAAATTAGATAATGAAATGAACTCAAGCAGCAACAAGATGCAATGGTTTGCGGTTTGTCACGAAATGTTGACTCTGTGTGATGTAAAATGGAGAAGTCCATGGAAGTAAAAATTGGGAGAGGCGTAATATGGACTTCTGACCCATTATTACTCATTTTTACATGATCACACACATTCAATATCCACAGTGTCTAAAATTTCACTCCTAACTGTTGATGCCATATGGACATCATTCTGTCATCTCTGAACATTACAATAATTCCATCAGAAAAATCTGCTATTAAAAAGCAGTGGAAATAATTATGGTATAAATTAATTTATTTAACTCTTCCTTTGAAAGATTATAAAACAACACGTGAAACATTTCCTCTTGGTCACCATGAAGCCACTTCATGGGAACAAAATTAAATTCTCTCAGAACAAAACAGACCAAGATTTAGCACTATCCTGTTGTTCTTTTAATTATAGTTATGTATGAGCAGATGAGTTGAGCTCAGCAAATATTGCACTTCTCCATCTCTTAATCATCACAATCACTGCATAAAACATGAGGGCCCCTGTCAGCAGTAAATCATTGTATGAACTACAAGATTACGACATAAATGAGCAACTGTATTAAAGAAGGAATCTTCCCATCAGAAGCATCATAATATTTTGTGTTCTCAGCAAATCAGTGTTGGTTTTTGTTTCAACAAATAGCACAAGCAGAAGTGAAAGTGTTCCTGAAACTGACCGTATGAGGAAGCCAATCTGGCACGTGAGGCTGTCATGATGCGATTGTGGGGTCAATGGTTCTGTCAATAATAATGTTAATTTGGGTTCTTCACAATCATTTAAGCCGCTGTCCAACCTCTCACTCCAATCATAAAAAAATTACAAAAATCTAAAGCAAAAAGACTTGCATTTATATAGCACCTTTTGTGACCTCAGCCAGTGAAGTACTTTTAAAGTGTGGTCACTGTTGGGATATAGGAAATGTAGCAGCCAATATGTGCACAGAAAGCTTCCACATGCTGAAAGGTGATAACAACCAGATAGTGTGCTTTTAGTGATGTTGATTGAGGGATAAATATTGGCCAGGGTGCTGGGGATAAACCCCCTGCTCTCCTTCAAAATAGCTCATGGGAAACTTTTCCATCTGCCTGAGAGAGCAGACAGGGCCTCAGTTTAATGTTTCATCATGAAGATGACATCTCTGACAGTGGTCCTCCCTCAGCACTCACTTGATAAAATCTTGAAAGTTAATCGCCACTTTTTGTAACTTATTCAGGTAAGGATTTCAAAAAGATACACTCATGGTGGACCTTTCAGTTAAGAATATTCCCCTTTATGCATTGTATTAATTATTTCAGTTTATTTAACACACTGCACATCAAATAGCACGTAGTACATTATGGCCAGAATTTTGAAGTCGGCGTGCGGGGGCGGGCCCGGCACGCCGATGCGTAAAATGACGCACGGTGAAGTCGGGCGTGCATCCTGATGTCACCGCACGTCATTTAAATCTTTCGTTTGGCGGGCGCACACCGGAGGCGGCCGCGCACCCGCCGAACTGTCAAAGGCCTGTTAAGGCAATTAAAAACCTAATTAAAGTAATTATCAACGCTGCCCATCCAACCTTAAGCGGCCTTCCCATTTTTCAGGAAACCTCACTCACGGGCGGGATGAGGTTTCCTGAAAGTTTTATTAAATAAATAAAAAAAATTTTCACAATTCATAAACCTGTCCCAGCTCATGTGACACTTTCACATGAGAGGACATGTCTAAATAATTTTTATCTTTCTTTATTTAAAAATTTCAACGTGAACTTAATCTCGCTGAGGCAGCTCTGACTCTCCCTCCTCCCCCTGCCTGCACAGGTAGCACTGAGCGCTAGCGGCCGTGCATCACGCTGGGTGGGCCTTAATTGGCCCGCCCACGTTAATCAGCTGATTGTAGGCACCGATTGGCTCCATGCCCGCCCGCGCCCACTCCCAACCAGCCCGCCTGACATACAGAAAATTCTTCCCTATGTGTCAAAATGAATAGTTGATCTCATTGAGGTGAGGTTTCTCACATTGTCTTGGGGAATAGAAATTTTTTAAAAAGCAGATGTGAAAAAGATTCACATCCCATTCTCAGTCACAGAAGAGTAATTGTCATCTAAGTATGGCCCTTATTTTATTTATCCTACAGCAAGTGCCCCCAACTTCAGCAGCACTGTTATATTCAATATTCATTTGTGGGATGTGAGCATCGTTGTCAAGGCCAGCATTTATCGTCCATTCCTAATTGTCTTTGAGAAGATGATGATGAGACACCTTCTTGAACCATTGCAGTGTTATTAGGGCAAGAGCAAGATTTTGACCCAGCACCAGAGAAGGAATGGCAATGCAGTTCCAAACCAGGATGGTGTGTGCCAAATAAGGCTGCATTTTTGCTTCTGGAGATAGCAAGGCCCAATCTTCAAAATGCTTTTCACAAAAGCAACACCAGAGCCTTATTGTAAACAGCCATCATTTATTCTGGCCATGGGCTTAACTTTGTGTACAGGCACCAGTGTGTCTCTCTCAGTTTGGTCTGCATGGACCTTCTCAACCATGAGAAACAGGAAATTGCAACCTTATACCACACAGACAAAATCAGTTCTCCTTGTAGCAGATCACACTAGTTGCTGTAATATAACCATGACACTGCCGTTCTTAAAAAAAACTGCAAATGCTAGAAACATGAAATAAAAAGAGAAACTGTTGGAAATATTCTGCATTTGAAAGAGAAAACACAAATTAAAGTTTCTCCACCTAAAACTTTAACACTTTCTCATCCAGTTATTTGCTGTCTATTGCAGCGTTTTATGTCTTTATGGGCAGAATCTTCTGCCTGCCGGGAGAGGGTGCGGGCGGGCGCAGAGCCGAGCGTTGCCCGCGATCGGCTGCGCGCCGCCATTTTACATGGTCGGGCGCACCCCCCCGGGCCACGCCCCCTCCCCACCAGGAGGAGGGAGAGTTGGAGCTCAGAGCTGCCTCGGGGAGATTAAATTCAATTTGAAACTTCAAAATAAAGAAAGTTAAAAATCATTTACACATGTCCCCTCTTGTGACAGCATCACGTGAGCTGGGACATGTTTATGAAATGTTTAAAAAATATTTATTAATTTAATAAACCCTTCATGAAACCTCATCCCGCCCGTGGATGAGGTTTCATGAAAAATGCATAGGCCGCCTGGGCTCTTTGCCTGCCCGCCTATATTAAGGTTGGACGGGCAGCCCTGTAAATTTGGTTAATTGCTGTATTAATGGCCTCAACAGGCCTTTGACAGTTCGGCAGGCGCACAGCTGACTCCGGTGTGCGCCTGCCGAACAAGAGATCAGAATGATGCACGGTGACGTCAGGACGCACGCCCGATGTCACCGCGCGTCATTTTTACGTGTCGGCGTGTGGGGGCAGATGAGAAAATTCTGCCCAATGAGATAAACATAATGTGACTTACGCATTGCTCCAAAAGCACAGAGGCCTGAATCTTTAGAATGGCAGCGGCCCTGATTGTCCGGCAGCTTTCCAGTCCCTGCAAGCAACAGCACTGCCGGAAGAGGATCTGCACGGAAGTACCTGAGACTAAGTCCCGGGAACCGGAGACCCAGGTAAGTGGCGGGGTCCCGGGGCAGGGAAGGTAGGGAAGACCTGGGCGTTTGCTGGGTTGGGGGCGATTGTGGTCTCAGGGGATAGACCGGGGGTGGGGAGAGAGGTCAGGAGGTCATAAGGCCTTAAAGGGAGGGTGCCCCCAGTTAGAAGGGGCCTTCTGATGGAGGTGCATAACCTCCCCCGGGAAAGTCAACCACCTTCCCGTCCGAGATCTAACTTTCTTTATTTTCAGGCTTTCCCCATGGAACTTCAATCCGCCCGTAGACTAAAAATTGAGGCTGAACAGGAAACACTTAAGGACCTCAATTGGGGCCAAAGGCTGCCTGTCCATGGCCCTGCCTGCCCCAGCGTAAAATCGCTGCGAGTTCGGGGCGGGCAGGAACCCAGAGGGAATCTCATCTCTGCAATTTCACACTCCCCCACCACCTGAAAACCTGCTGGGGAGGGAGCGTAGAAATTCTGGCCACAAGGGGCTGATATTTGCCAGGTTTTTATTCTGTATTAATACGCAAAAAGACTTCAGACGGAGATTATAAGCTTTTCTCTTGCAAGTAAATGGGATTTTTTCCCCCTAGTGAAATGTAGAACAAGCAACGTAAAGATGAACAGTGGAAATCAGGGTGTTTCGCATTTCTCAATCTGGCACTTAAGTGGATTTTCACTCTGTTTTCACAGCAGCCAGAGCTAGTGTCACAATAACAGCTTTTCACTGAAGGCATTGAGCTGGGAAAGAGATTAAACCCTTTGTCCCAACTAAGCTGTGTGTACTTGGAAGGAACCATGAGGGTGGAGTGCACAAGCTGTTACATTCTGGCAGTGATTCTTATGCCATGAACTTTATTAACATCAAACCCCTTTGTGATGACCATGAATGAGTTCTGCATCTCTTGCTTAATTACTCTGTTAACTATTTGAGGGCTGCTGCAGGAATCTTGCAACAAATTGTTTTTTGTCTTTGCTAGCAAAGCTCCATACCCACTGACACACATGTAGCTGACAATGAATTCCATTAATTATATTTTCCTCCACAGCATTATCCTTTTGATCTAAAGTACATTTTCAGATGGACTGCTAGCTGGATGAAAATGTTATTTTATTAGAACAAAAACAGAAATACCTGGAAAAACTCAGCAGGTCTGGCAGCATCGGTGGAGAAGAGCAAAGTTGACGTTTCGAGTCCTCATGACCCTTCAACAGAACTCCGCCGATGCTGCCAGACCTGCTGAGTTTTTCCAGGTATTTCTGTTTTTGTTTTGGATTTCCAGCATCCGCAGTTTTTTGTTTTTATCTCTGTGTTATTTTGTTAGCATTTCGTGAACTGGAATTTCTGAAATGTAAAATACACTATAAAATGTGATATATTTTCAGGTTGCCTATTATTGATATAGTTACCTTATCACAGATAGCGTTGAAGGATAGTCCACATCAACAATTTGCATTAAAGACATTACAAGGAGCTCCACACAGGTGAAAACAAATGATAGGAGATGGACGGGTGAGTGAGGAAATGAATGAAAATCCGAAGCGATGTCTAATGGGCAACTGTTCCGATATCGCCCAGTTTACATTATGGGCCAAAGTTAAAATTGCCCCTGATGAGTTTTGAGTATTGAAATCTGGTTAATGAATCTAGCAGCAATGAGAGTGAGGTGGAAGCTGAATGAGGAAAGAACAGAGGCAGATATTAGGGAAATAGAAGCAGTCTTACAGATGAATAGGATTTGAGGGTTGAAGCTCGGTTGTGGGTCAAACACCCACAGCGGAATTTTCTGTTCCAGATACTAAGTATAGTGGGCGAAGAGAAAGTCAGAGTGGCCTCTGCTGAAGAACAGGACGGCTGAACAAGAGGGATCTCATTAATTATGCATCTGCGATGAGCACGTTGAATCTCATGGTGGGGCGGGCAGGAATTGGCCCGCCACGCTGTCACCTCATAGGCTGCAACGTCCAGAAGCCATATTTGAATGGCACTCAGACAGCCTTCCACTCTTCCGCCCTGCTCCTTGACTGCCTCCCCTCAGTCTTGGCTTGGTCGCACTCCCTCCCTGTGCCCAGCCTTGGCGCAGCATGTTTGATAGGCAGCTGATACCATTCAGTGACGATGTGAAAGAAAGGCGAAAGCATCATCTACTGACCTGAAAGTCCGGGAAGATATCTACCTCGCCAGGTGCACGCCACTTTTATGTACAGTTGTGAATCACAGCATTCTAACTTTCCACTGGCAATGGGCTAAATTTGGAGGGGGAACAAGATTCCAGTGTGTTGGGCTTTTAGTGATGCAAATGGGGTTCCCGGCATAGATCAAAGGGACACTCAACGCACCTTTAACCTGCCATGAAAGTCAGGAGAAGATTCCAAACTAATTTCCCCAACATCGGGAAACTGATTTTTAGTCTCCCACCAAATCTTGCTCCCCCGCCCACCATGATACCCGCTGTTGAAACCAATTTGAATTTGAAACCAACACCATGGCCAGAATTTTCAAAGGGCTGCAGGGTCAGGATCTGGTGCAGGCGGCCTTTAAAAATTGTGGTCCTAGAAGGCATGTCGGGATCCCAACGCCTCCGGGACAGTTTCAAACTTTCAATTGACCACCAGGGCAGAGAGGGACTGGGTGAGGCACTTACCTTCAATTAGTGGCTCCATAAGCTCCTTAAGGAGCTTGTTGAAGGGCCTGTCTGAAACGGAATGAGATTTTGAAAGATTTTCCTGCCAACCCCAGGCAGTTTTGTGCACGTTAGTGCACAGTTGTTGGGCTCACCACATGGCTTGGATAATTTGCTTTGCAGAACTTTTAAAATGTTATCAGTGGGCCCAACATGCGCAGTATGAGTGCTTCTCCTACCCATCTCGTCCATGGCCACAATCACGTTCCATCTTGAGGAGCTGCCTGCTCTAACTGGCAAGGCAGTGGCAGCCCCACATTGAAAATCTGGCCCATATTACTGAGTGGTAACAGATAAAGGTTGGAATTTGGGGTACTCCAGAAATGACTGTGTGGGGAGAAGCCATTGCTTCCAAAGTGCTGGCTGCAATCAGACGTCTGGAAACAGAATCAGGTGAGGGCAGTTTCACAGGGGCAGAGAATTGTTTAAACTACCTTGTAAAACATGTGACTAGATCAGATAGATAAGGACAAATTGCATGTCATGGTTAAAGTCACAGAGTACATGGCTGGTGACTAAGACCAGGGCAATCTTGATTCTATGGAAAGGCTGGAACTTGGACTGAATGGATTTGAACAGGGAACTGTCAGGGAGGTGGGCACAGACCTGAAAGGTGACAACACACTCTAGGATCTTGTAGATCTACAGGAAGAATGAGAAATGGGGAGGCAATTGAAAGGATGAGAAACTATGAGTGGCTTTATTAAAAACAAGGTGATGACAGCAGCTTTAAAGGGGAAGAACATGAGAATCTCAGGGAGGGTGTTTTTAATGCTCTGTTTTACTTAGCCGCTGGAAAGCCACTTGGATATCACAATTCATGACTTTAACAGGCACTTCTCGATCAGCAGCAAAGCTGCCTGCCAAAATGGGCAGAGTCCTAATTCATGTGTGCTAATTGACCCTCTTACCCAGACTTACCTAATCACTGGCGGGTGACGATTTTCCAGAGTCCAGCAGCTGCTGCAGTCAACTTACTCATTTGGGTGGCAAAGGGACTGGTGGCTTGCTAATGAGGCCCAGTGGTTACTCATTGTGGCCTTATACTGTCATGAGAGGCCAGGAGACTAACTGAAACCAACAACAAGGGAGAATCCAACTATCGCCCCTTGATGTTCAATAGCATTACAATCACTGAATCCCCCATTGTCAATATCCTGGAGGTTACCATTGACCAGAATCTGAACTGGACTAGCCATATAAATACTGTGGCTACAGGAGCAGGTCAGAGGCTAGGACTCATGAGATGAGTAACCCACATCCTGACTCCCAGAGCCTGTCCATCATCTACAAGGCACAAATCAGGAGTGGATGGATGGATTACTCCCCACTTGCCTGGGTGAGTACAGCTCCCACAACACTCAAGAAGCTTGACACTGTCCAGGACAAAGCAGCCTGCTTGATTGGCACCACATTCACAAACATTCACACCCTCCACCACTGACGCACAGTGGCAGCAGTGTGTACCACCTACAAGATGCACTGTAGGAATTCACCAACGCTCCTTCGATAGCACCTTCCAAACCCACGACCACTACCAACTAGAAGGACAAGGGCAGCAGACAGATGGAACACCACCACCTGGAAGATCCCCTCCAAGTCACTCACCATCCTGACTTGGAAATATATTGCCGTTCCTTCACTGTTGCTGGGTCAAAATCCTGGAACTCCCTTCCTAACAGCACTATGGGTGTGCCTACACCTCATGGACTGCAGCAGTTCAACAAGGCAGCTCACCACTACTTTCTCATCGGCAACTAAGGATGGGCAATAAATGCTGACCCAGCCAGCAAAGCCCAAATCCCATGAATGAATAAAAAAAAATGTCCCACTGATAGTTAGAATTCCCTTGATCTATTTGTGGAGGCACACCTGTGTGCACAGAAAATCTCAAAGAAGCGACATCATCATATTTCTGGTGAAGCCCTAACCCTACAGCTCCCCTTCCCCCTCCCCATCATATACCTGGCCTGTTGAACTTTACATTCTCCCTGCCTCCCTGTACAGGATCAATGCCATTATTATTATTTGATTCCTAAGTATGGAATGTTAAAGTCCTCGTGCAACTTTAAACTTTAATAGCTTTGGATGTGTATATGATAAAAGGAAATTGTAAATGGCCTAACAAAGCATAATCTTTTTTAAACGCTAATTTGTTTTTCATTTATTTCAGATGCTGAAACAGATTGAAAATGGCAACGGTCAAATAAATATAAAAGGAAGGTATAAGCATCAGAATTCAAAACCAAAATAGAATAGAACATAACATATAAAGAAATAAATGATAGTTAAAGTATATCAGAGGTAGCAATGCATTCCCAGCTACCTACTATTCTCCAGGTTTAATCTTGCATATATGTTGTTTCCAATGGCTTACTTTATGTACATTCCACAGCCCTTCTCATGAGGTTTAGATTGCCATGACCTTCAGAGATTTTATCTACAGTTTTACAAAATAGCCACTGAAATGAAAGAGAAATAGTGTCTCATAAGGCTGATGTGCATTTGAACAAGTATGAATATAGGAAATAGAAGCAGGTGTAAGCCATTCGGTCCATCAAGCCTGTTCCGCCACTCAAACAGATCATTGCTGATCATCTACCTCTTAATCCATTTCACCCCACTATCCCCATGTCATTAGTATACATAAATATATCGATTTCAGTCCTGAACCTGCTCAGTGACTGATCTTCCACAGTCTGCAGGGGTAGGGAATTAAGCTTCATCAACATCTGTAGGGAAGCTTAAGGAAAAATGAAGTCTAAACACTTTCAGTTTTCATGCTGGTGCCAAAGGTGGATGGCTAAGGCGGGTCACTGTTCCTAATTTTCAGAAATGCCCACCTGGTAGGAACTGAAATGAATGTATCTTTTTTGGCACACAGTAACTTGCATTCACATTGGGCGGAATCGTCCCAGAGTTGCACTAAGTGCAGTAGTGGGCGCAAAAGACGACGCTTTACCTGCCAGCCGCAATGGCGGGTTTTCACGCTGTACTGTCTGCTTCCTGCCTCATTAATTATGCAGCCACAATAAACACGCAATCTCGCTGGTGGGCAACCTCTGAATCGCCCGCCACATCGTTACCTCACCATCTCCTCACTCCGGGTGCCATATCTAAACTGCACCTGCCCACACACTTCTCAATGTTTGCAGCCCAGGACTGCTCCAGTGATGACATGGCCCCAAAAGCCAAAAGGAGTTCAGTGACCCATCGATGGGATGTCTTTTGGAGGCCCATCGCAATGTCCTCCAGCCCCGCTCTGGCTGCGGGAGGTCCAGCAATCTCACCACTATAGCTTGGGAGGCGGTGGCATTGCTGCTTGGAAAAGGTTGGCCATCCAGTGCAGAAAGAGGATGAATGATCTCATCCATGCTACCAGGGTAAGGACTCTCTAACTCTCTCATTATCACTCTAAACTCACAAAATCACAAAGCCATCACACATTCACTGGCATCTCACTCACTGCCAGCTCAAGGGACATCACCATTCACTCTCTCACACACACCCTCTGAGTCATACAGACTCGAAACGTTAACTGTATTCCTCTCCGCAGATGCTGTCAGACCTGCTGAGTTTTTCCAGGTATTTTCGTTTTTGTTTCAGATTTCCAGCATCCGCAGTTTTTTGCTTTTACCCTCACATAATCTTCTGGCCTCATGTCCTCTGGAGTCTGTCTTCTCATTCCTCATCATCTTGAGGCCACTTGCACAGAGCAACATGTGCCCCCACACACACCCTGGGATACCCCACTTCCCCAGTATAGCCGTCGCCCTGCAGCCTCTTCTCTTGCCTGAGGCCACTTCTTCCCCCTTCCCCAAGCAAGCCCTAGCCCTGCAACTGTTGAAAAGCCACCCACACCTTACAGCTGGTCTGGTAGGTAGACACCTGCCCCTGAGCCCCTCACTAAAAGCGATGTGGTGCTGCCTGCGAAGGCTGGCACTGATGACCAAAACAAGGTAGGCCAACAAACCTCCAAGTCCCGAGTGAAGTGCAGCTCGCCAGGTGCACGTCGCTTATGTACAGTCCTGAAACATATCGGTGTGCAATCACACGGACGTGCCCGGATGATCCAGCATAGGGGGATGATTCCGGCGAGCAGGGCTTATAATGAGATGCTAAAATATTGGAATTAGGTTCCCAATGTGTGGCAGTGAGACACACAGCCCACCATTGACAGGTTGAGCGGACAATCACAAACTCGTTTCACGACAGCGTAAAACCGATTTTTGGCCTTCTCGCCATATTGTCCGCTCACGCTGCCAAACACGCCCACCACCAACAGGGGCGGAAAATTCCGCCCACTGACCTCTAAGTTCAGGCTTTACTCACCTCTTGTCTGCCTAAATGTTTTTTACAGACTGCGATGCTCTCTACATATTACCCAATACTAATTAGTACATATAAATCGTGAGATATTACCCGATCATTCTACCTGGTTCTGGATTACCTGGTCCTTCTAACATCCCAGACCCCAATCCACATTTTGATTACTCCTATAAAGGGGCTACCTTCCTTTCACGGCTCTGATGCAGGGTCATAACCTGAAACAGTAATCTTTCCTTTCCCCTTTTCAGATGCAGATCTGCCTGTGTTTTCGTGTTATATTTCAGATTTCAGTATTTTTTTTTCTTTTTATCTCTATTCAGCTTTGTTTCCTCAAAGTGCAGGTTTGCAACCCTTGAGGCATCAGCATACGTTTGATGGTAACCTGCTTACGGAGGATTCACAGAACAGGAGTTAATACAATACATTGTCAAGATGGCTTTCAAAATTGCGATGGCTCGACGGAGCGGACAGGTTTCAACAAGGAACAACTAAACTTTATTACAGAGAGCTTTTCTGGTGCGACACGCTCGATCAGGACTCTTGTCAGGAAGCCCCACCCCCTGGATTGCCCGCACTTACGGCTCATTGGTTGGAGCCTCCAGAACATCACGTGACCCCTGATAGACAGCAGGAGGGGCTATACCCTCAGTTACTACAAAAAATCAACCTATGATTGCCACTGTAGAGAAAATACTAACTGTTTATCCCCCACAGCCTCATAACCATGATGCAAGTTCTATTAGATCATTTCACGAACATTTCTTCATTGCCATGAAGCACCAGTTGGTCTACTCACTAGAGCTTGAAAACAAGCTCTTTTGTTGGCCAACCTAGCTGGCTAAAGGTAATTGATGCTTAAAATAGGACATGGGAGTCTCTACAATTGATCCTCAGTTCCAACCCATGTCACAACATCTTCCTGGCTAAGAATTAACCCAGTAACGTTTGTGACAATGATCGGAGTGGTTTAGATTTCGAATGAAATTTGGCCAGTGTGTTCCCACTGATCTAGAAAAGCTTTGACTCTTACTTTAATCTGTGAAAGTCTATATGTGTGGACTGTGCAAATCTGTATGTCATAGGCTGATCCAGCTCGCCCTACAGTCTCTCTTGTCCCTCTCTCCTGCAGCAGCTGGTGCTACTCTGCCTGGTCTCATCACCTCCTCCCATTCCTCTGGCAGACCAAGGGAACCTGTAGCAAAATGCTGATGACCAAGCACTCATTTTCTGCTGGCGACTCCTATAAGGTATTCAATAAGGTGGAGTAGCACAGCGCTTACTACTTTTATGTGAAATCCTCGGAGGATTTCTGAAATAAATGTTGATGAAGTGTTGGTGACATCTTGACAAAGTGTCCCAGAAGTGCTCTTCAAACCGTCAGCAGCAAATGAACAGTAAAAGGCAAAAATAAAAATAAAAATAGCTGGAAAAACTCAGCAGGTCTGACAGCATCTGCGGAGAGGAATACAGTTAACATTTCAAGTCCGTATGACCCCTCATCAGAACCTGCTGAGTTTTTCCAGCTATTTTTATTTTTATTTTTGTTTCAGGTTTCCGGCATCCGAAGTATTTCGCTTTTATCTTAGAGTAAGAGGCAAAATACTTGTAAGTAGCTCTTGAAATCCTCTGCAACAACTTTTTACGCCCAATCAGCTAGTTGCTGTTCCGAGAAGGCATTAGGTGAAGCACTAGCAACCAAAACCAAGCCCCTTCCCCCAAGACACTCCCCCACACCCCCCTCCCACCATCACTCACCTGTGCCTGGGTCCATGGTAATCCCATGCCTCGGGTGAGTGTAGTACCACCTGCAGCCTCCCCGGTGGCACTGCCGAGCGCTAAAGAGCTGCCAGCCTCTGATTGACTGGCATCTCTCGGCAGGTGGGAATTCCGCCTCCTAGGGTCCTTGGTCTCAAGGAAGGACTGCCGCTGACCAGTTAAGTGCCTGATTTATACTTAATATAGCGTGCCTTCCCAAAAAGGGATGTGGGGTTCTTGCTGGCTCTCCAGCCAGCAGGTGAGACCCCCCGTCGTCTCCCATTAAATACTGCCCATACTGTTCCACAAAACTTGTCATGTAACCTCTTTCATGAGCACTAACAGGCAAGTTAAGTGGCAATCAGCTGCTTAACAATCCTCTGAGTGGCCAGTCTTAGACTTCAACTCCAAGATTGCGCCTTGCTCAAAATGTGGGCTAAACGGGCATTTCAGCTCACGACTCTTTCTTGGCCACCTGGGAGGCTCTTTGGCACCTAAAATATTACTGCCCTCCTAACATCTGTTTGAGGCAGCCACCAAGCATGCCTATAGATATCACCCAATCCAATATGGCATTGGACATATTTCCAGTGCTGTTCAGGCACACAAGATACCACCCAAAAAAAACAGGCACGATGAGTATTTGTTTCACTCTGCCTCATTTGCAGAAATCTCTGAAATTTGAAATGTTGCAAAATGAAGAAAATAATCACTGAAAAGGAATAAGATTGAATGAAGATTTATTATCACCTGAGATATGAAGTTAATGGAAGACTCCATTTTGGAGAGCTCAGCGGTCTGTAGATCCAGCAGTTGGAGTACTTTCTCAGCGAAGCTGTTGATTTGACTAGCTACACTTGCAAGAGATTGGGCAGCATAGGCCTTGGTCTCCTCAAAAGCTTTTGTCTTGTCTTGAGCCTGTAAGAAAAATAAATTATTTTAGGGACAGCTTTTATGAAAAAAGTGTAAAGTTCTCTCCAGATACTGAGAACTATTCATGCTGCATCAAGTATTGTGGTCCATCATTTTTGTAAAAATCCGTTGCTTTGGGAATCATGGAAAACAATTATCATTTGTTTATTTGTGAGAATATTGAAAACTAACAATAATCTTCAAATCCAATTGTTGCAATGTGCACTATTGGTTTTGCATTGGAACATGTTGAAAATACAATTTCACTTTTTGCACTTAATTATATATGTAAAAAGAACAAGGTTTTTTTATAAGCAGGGAAGCTGTTATAACTTCATTCAATTGCTCGACATAATATATATTTTTTTATTCTTTCATGGAATGTGGGTGCCACTGGAAATTCTTTATTGCCCATCCCTAATTACCCTTGAACTGAGTGGCTTGCTGGGCCATTTCAGAGGGCAGTTAAGAGTCAACCACATTGCTGGGGGTCTGGAGTCACATGTAGGCTAGACCAGGTAAGGATGGCATGTTGCCTTCCTTAACTCTTTCGAGTTATCAATAGTCACAGATTGCAACTCTTTCGAGTACATTCACAGTTCTTGGTTTCCAGGAGTGGGACATGAACCCACAACCTTCTGATTCAAAGGCGAGGGTGCTATGAACTGAGCCACAGCTGACACCTCGGGCATTAGTGAACCGCATGGTTTTTTTTGGGTTTTTTTATGACAATTTACAGGCACCATTAGTGATACTTATATTCCAGATTTTGATAATTAATTGAATTTAAATTCCACCAGTTGCCATGGTGGGATTTGAAACTGTGTCCTCAAAACATTACCCTGAGTCTCTGGATTACTAGTCCAGTGGCCTGACCACTATGGCACCCTCTCCTGCCTCTATTTATAATGTTTTAAAATAATTCCCTATGATATGCACACTGGAGCTGCTTATTGCCTACAGCAACATCAGTGTAGCAGCAGCTGCTATGAACCCCAGGAGCATCATCATCACCTCAATCTTCATCTGGCAAATGTCTCAGGCCAGACAACACATGGCTCCACAGTTCAGCCATGGCTCCCTGTAGGTTCTCCTCTAGGCTGTCCGAGAACGGCGGGATGTGCTTTTTCCCACCACCGGCATCAGGAAACCCTCCAGTCTGAACAAGGAAGCCTGGACAGAGATTGAAGTGAAGATTAGCAGCCTTGTGGTCCACAGGCACACTTGGGTCCAAGGCAGGGAAAAAGGTCAGCGACCTATTCCTCACCGCCAGGGTGAGTAAATGGTGGCATCAGGTCTATGTGGTTCACAGGGGTGGGGGGCAACAAGCAGCGTATTTCAGTGAAGGGGGGCAGCGGGCAGGCAGTAGAATGCAGAGTAAATCTCAGTAGCAGATGCATCATGAGGCCTGAAAATAGTTGGTCCAGAATTTGCTGGCTTATACTTCCATCATTGTACAAGTGGCATGAGAGTGAGTGTGGACCGTTATCCGGGAGGCCACATTATTTGTCGGAGAGATGCGTACTGATAAGGGAGTTCAGTGTCCCTCGCGGTGAGACTCATTGTTCCCTTCAGTCTGCAAAAGAAAATGGCACATAAGAACATACACACATAAGAAATAGGAGCATGAGTAGTCAATTCAGCCCCTCGAGCCTGCTCTGCCAGTCAGTTAGATCGTGGCTGATCTGATGTGGCCTTAACTTCACATTCCTGCATGTCCTATAACCCTTAACTTCCTTGTAGCTCAAAAATCTAACTCAGTCTTGAATATATTCAGTGATCCAACCTCCACTGCTGTCTGTGGAAGAGAATTCCAAATTCTAGCGACCCTCTGAGAAAAGAAATTTATCCTCATCTCCTTCTTAAATGGGAGACCCTTTATTTTGAAGCTGTTATTTTTTTTATTCATTCATGGGATGTGGGCTTCGCTGGCTAGGCCAGCATTTATTGCCCATCCCTAGTTGCCCTTGAAAAGGTGGTCATGAGCTGCTTTCTTGAACCGCTGCAGTCGATGTGGTGTAGGTACACCCTCAGTGCTGTTAGGAAGGGAGTTCCAGGATTTTGACCTAGCTACAATGAAGGAACAGCGATATAGTTCCAAGTCAGGATGGTGAGTGACTTGGAGGGGAACTTCCATGTGGCGGTGTTCCCATATATCTGCTGCCCTTGTCCTTCTAGATGGTAGTGGTCGTGGGTTTGGAAGGTCCTGTTGAAGGAGTCTTGGGTGAATTCCTGCAATGCATCTTGTAGATGGTACACACTGCTGCTACTGTGCATCAGTGGTGGAGGGAGTGAATGTTTGTAGATGTGGTGCCAATCAAGCGGACTGCTTTGTCCTAGGTGGTGTCAAACTTCTTGAGTGTGGTGGGAGCTGCACTCACCCAGGCAAGTGTGGAGTATTCCATCACACTCCTGACTTGTGCCTTGTAGATGGTGGACAGGCTTCAGGGAGTCAGGAGGTGGGTTACTCGTTGTATGATTCTTAGCATCTGACCGGCTCTTGTAGCCGCAGTATTTATATGGCTCGTCCAGTTCAGTTTCTGGTCAATGGTAACCCCCAGGGGGTTGATAATGGGGTATTCAGTGATGGTAATGTCATTGAACATCAAGGGGCAATGATTGGATTTTCTCTTGTTGGAAATGGTCATTGCCTGATACTTGTGTGGCACAAATGTTACATGCCACTTGTCAGCCCAAACCTCGATACTGCCCAAGTCTTGCTGTTATTGGACATGGACTGCTTCAGTATCTGAGGAGTTGCGAATGGTGCTGAACATCATGCAATCATCAGCGAATATCCCCATTTCTGACCTTATAACGAAGGAAGGTCATTGATGAAGCAGCTGAAGATGGTTGGGCCGAAGACACTACCCTGAGGAACTTCTGTGGTGAAGCCCTGGAGCTGAGATGACTGACCTCCAACAACCACAACCATCTTCCTTTGTGCTAGGTATGACTCCAAACAGCGGAGAGCTTTCCCCCTGATTCCCATTGACTCCAGTTTTGCTAGGGCTCCTTGATGCCACATTCTGTCAAATGCGGCCTTGATGTCAAGGGCAGTCACTCTCACCTCGGGAGTTCAGCTCTTTTGTCCATGCTTGAACCAGAGCTGTAATGAGGTGAGGAGCTGAGTGGCCCTGGCAGAACCCAAACAGGGCGTCAGTAAGCAGATTATTGCTAAGCAAGTGTCGCTTGATAGCATTGTTGATGACCCCTTCCATTACTTTACTGATGATGGAGAGTAGACTGATGGGCTGGCAATTGGCTGGGTTGGATTTGTCCGGCTTTTTGTGTACAGGAGTTGGATCATCCACTCGGCACTTCTGGCTGAAGATGCAAGTGCTTCAGCCTTATCTTTTGCACTATGTGCTGAGTTCCTCCATCATTGAGGATGGGGATATTTGTGGAGCCTCCTCCTCCAGTGAGTTGTTTAATTGTCCACTACCATTCACGGCTGGATGTGGCAGGACTGCAGAGCTTAAATCTGATCCATTGGTTGTGGGATTGCTTAGCTCTGTCTATCACTTGCTGCTTATGCTGTTTGGCATGCAGGTAGTCCTGTTTTATGGCTTCACCAGGTTGATGCCTCATTTTTAGGCATGCCTGGTGCTGCTCCTGGCATGCCCTTATACACTTTTCATTGAACCAGGGTTGATCCCCTGGCTTGATGGTAATGGTAGGGTGAGGGATATGCCAGGCCATGAGGCTGCAGATTGTGTTCGAGTACAATTCTGCTGCTGATGATGGCTCACAGTGCCTCATGCATGTCAGTCTTGAGTTGCTAGATCTGTTCGAAATCTATCCCATTTAGCATGGTGGTAGTGCCACACAACACGATTATCCTCAATGTGAAGGTGGGACTTCGTCTCCACAATGACTCTTTAGGAGTGGTCACTCCTACCGATGCTGTCATGGACAGATGCATTTGCAGCAGGCAGGTTGGTGAGGGTGAGGTCAAGTATGTTTTTCCCTCTTGTTGGTTCCCTCACCACCTGTCGCAGACTCAGTCTAGCAGCTATGTTCTTTGGGACTCAGCCAGCTTGGTCAGTAGTGGTGCTACCGAGCCACTCTTGGTGATGGACATTGAAATCCCCACGCAGAGCACATTCTGTGCCCTTGCCATCCTCAGTGCTTCCTCCAAGTGGTGTTCAATATGGAGGAGCACTGATTCATTAGCTGAGGGCAGGCAGTATGTGGTAATCAGCAGGAGGTTTCCTTGCCCATGTTTGACCTGATGCCATGAGAGTTCATGGGATCTGGAGTCGATGTTGAGGACTCCCAGGGCAACTCCATCCCGACTGTATACCACTGTGCCGCCACCTCAGCTGGGCCTGTCCTACCAGTGGGACAGGACATACCCAGGGATAGTGATGATGGTGTCTGGGACATTATCTGTAACATATGATTCTGTGAGGATGACTATGTCAGGCTGTTGCTTGACTAGTCTGTGAGACAGCTCTCCCAATTTTGGCACTAGCCCCCAGATGTTAGTAAGGAGGACTTTGCAGGGTCAACAGGGTTGAGATTGCCGTTTTTGTTTCCATTGCCTAGGTTGATGCTGGGTGGTCCGTCCTGTTTCATTCCTTTTTTGTGGCTTTGTAATGGTTTGATACAGCTGCTTGCTAGGCCATTTCAGAGGGCATTTTAAGAGTCAAGCACATTGCTGTGGGTCTGCAGTCACGTGGAGGCCAGACCAGGTAAGGACAGCAGATTTCCTTCCCTAAAGGGAAACCTATTGGAGATGAAAAGACAGGCGGGAGAACACCTGGCGGAGCTGCCAGAGGCATTGTGCAGACATGTGCAGATGATGGAGGAGGCCCCATCAGCTTTTAAACAGATTTCCTTCCCTAAAAGACATTAATGAACCAGATGGGTTGTTTCAACAATCGACAATGGTTTCATGGTCATCATCAGATTTTTAATTCCAGATTTTTATTGTATTCAATTGAAAATCGATTCCATCTACCATAGCTGAATTTGAACCCTTAGATCCCTGGGTCTCTGGATTACTAGTCCAGCAACAATACCGCTACACCATTGCGTCCCCCTACGTTGTTTTGCATGATATGTTAATATAACATATCATGCAAAGCAATACCAAAGATGGGTGGAGGAGTTTCCCGACGCTCACACCTGCAGAGCAGAAGGCAGTACAATTGGCCAGAGAGCAGGGTGGCCAGGCAATCATGGATGGCAGAGCAGGAGTTTCAAGAGAAGAGATTGAGGAGTCCTTGAGCCTGGTGCCAACCACTGGGCAGAAAGGAAACGTGTGTCAGAGAAGAATGGGAAGAGGGATTGTTAAATGAGGCGATCCTAATTGTTTCTGTTCTCTAATGCAAGTCCTCAAATTTGGGAGGGACCTCCTGCTCCATTAACCATGAACCTGCAGTCTACCTCTGAGGAGGAGGTTGTCAAAGCCTCAGAAGGTGCACCTCATATCTGTCCCCCTCACCCTTCACCAGCTCAGAAGGAGTCACCTTGATGGGTGCAGATCATGGTTAGAGTGGGGGTGGGGTGGGGGGTTGGTGTCATAATTTGGTGAGCACATCATGGATACGCCTGAGTGTCTGACAGAGGCTGTTACAGCCGGGGGCCCTGACAGTCGGAGGACTATCAGAGGCTAGGCCCATGGCGAGCCCCAGGCTGATGAAGGGCCTCTGGTCATGGCCACAAGAAACCAATTGGAGATGCAGAGACCAGGCGGGAGAACACCTGGCGGAGCTGCCAGAGGCATTGTGCAGACATGTGCAGATGATGAAGGAGGCCTCATCAGTTTTTAAACAGTTCCAAGAGAGAGACCAATGGGCCTCCCACACGCGTCCCTCCATGGCCCTGGCATCTGATCCCGGGCCGTCCAGGCCTTCCAGCACCAATACATCCTCCGCATACTCACTCGATAAGGAGTGTTGGCTCGTCTATGCCTGTGGCTGGCAAGTCTTCCGCCTTCTGTTGCGTTAAGTTTAGTGGGGTGCAGCAGACCTTCTTTGAGGAACATACTGTAGTGCTCCTCCACAGCGGTCCATACAGAAGCATTCCAATGGTTTGCTCTATAGTAACCCCTTTGGACCCAGAGAAAACATTGTGCTGCTCTTAGCTGGGGGTTGAGGGTTTCTGACTGCTCTCATAGCCAGCTTTTGAGTGGATAGCCCCTAACACACATAATCCATTCCTGCATGGAGGCTTGAATAGGCACTTGGGAGTTAGCTCGGATGTATGAATCATGAGAGCTCCCTGGAATGCAAGCACACATCTGGAGATTCCATTTCAGGTGGTCACAGGCTAATTGCACATTAATTGAGTGGTACCCTTTTCTACTTATGAAGGTTGCAGGCTGGTTTCAGGGAGACCTGATCACCACATGCAAGCAATCGATTACCCCTGAACCTATGGGGAACCCATGATGGCACCAAAGCCCCCTGGTCTTGCAACCAGGCTCTCTGGATCCGTACTGAACTGCACAAACTCTCCTTTTAAAGAGGGCATTCATGACCTTTCAGATGCAACATGGCGTTCTGGAAGGAGCTGCTGACATAGAAGCTTAATGCCACGGTTACTTTTAGTTCCACTGGCATTGGGTTCCCTCCTAGTCCACAGACCCAGAGGTCCTCTTGAAGGAAAGCACACAGGTTAGTGACTGCCTCCATAAATATCCTCAGCCATCTTTGGCATTGTCCCTCGGTCATTTGCTGGTAGTTTTGGCGTGTGTGGTGGACTCTAGGACACACTATTATTGCTCATTGCACCAGCCCCTGGTTACCTCCATCATGACCAAACACATCGTCTGGTGCCGCCCCTTGTTAGTTGGCTGCTGTTGTATGTGGCTGAATGCCATCCTTCCTCTGCCCTATTCCCCCTCCAACCAAGGCTTCAGGAACACTCCATGAATGAGACTCATTTTGACACCAGCGAGTGAACAGAGGGCAGAAGACAGTCAAAGGTTCATCCTCCACTGTTGGCCTGTTGTCTCAACCAAAACTTTGCACCTACGGACAAATGGAGATCACCCTGGTCTTCTTCGACCAGAGCCTGGTTTTGCTCTCAAAGTCCCTCGATCTTCCCACAATCAGCCTTGACCATCACTCGTTCACCCTCCAGCCTCACTTTGTCACCCTCGACCTTGCCTTGGTCAGCTTCGACCTTCTCTCGATCACCCTTGACCTTCCTTCGGTCACTCTTGAGCTTCCCTGCTCCATACTAGCTTTTACTGGTCATGAAAGTGGGGGCCCATGTTTCCCAAGCACCATCAACCTAATTCCAAAGATAGCACTTAATCACAAAATCATCAGTTTCAATGATTATTCATTGCATGCAAATCCATTACAATTAGTTTCCCACCACATGCCATTGGCATTGCCAATCCACTTCCAACCCGCTGTCAGGAAAATTTGGTGCTTCTAACCTGACTTCAGGAACTTCACTTCCCGTCCTATTGAGCACCCCTGCCCACCTCTTTCCCCCACCCCGTTCCTCATCCAGCATTAAGTTCTGCCCTACATAATACTTGATGCCACCACATAGGTTTTGAACATTGGTTATTAATGGATTTATTAGATTCTTATACTGGGATTCTTATACTGCATAGTTTGTGCTCTTTCCAATCACATAACCGCAGCAAACTGGAGGTAGTGTGAGAAAGGAGTATTTGACTCATAAATGTTCAAGCTACCAAAGCAAATACTCATCTCAAAACTCATCCTGTTGCATAGTTAACAAATGTCAATCATAACAATCCTGACAAATAAATCACAATCCTCCATCCAAGAAGTGTATTCACTATGTTAATCATTGCAATAAACAGCTAAACACATTTAGCAGTATGAAATCTGTCATTTCATTGCAATTTCATGGAAATAGCCCCATTGGGAATGCTTTTCATAATCATGGAATTTACATTAATTGTGATACATTCACGTGAACAGTTATTTTCATAACTTTGCAAGTAAAAAAATGGATAATAAATCACTGACAGTGCATTTTACCCAAAAAGAAAAATCTTTATTTATTTATCTTATTATCTTTATTTCTTAACTGAACAACTTTTTTATATCAGAAATCTACAGGAAAATAGTCCGTGATAGATAAAATGTGCTGTTTAATGCCATTTCTTCTAAAATAGAAACACATGTGAATTGGAAAAGCAAATAAGAAAGTCAGTTTTCTTTTATTCTAATTGACGTCAAGCAGAAATATTAACATTTGCATTTTCACCACTCTCATCTTAAAGTGAAACTTCCAAATGCTGATAGAAATCAGAATGGAAACCTGTGACTTCTGCTATCATTCTGGTTTATGAGTGGTCACAAGTCTTAAACCATTTTTAAAAAATTGTTGGAGGCAACATTTCAGCATTATCAGTATCAAGTGAATTAAGAAAGTCAGAGCATCGCAGGAAAATTTTGAAGAACATTGTTTCTCAGTTCGACTTTGTATTGTTTTGTATAGTGCAAAGTTCCCTGGCAACTTCAGTTTCCCAAAATCATTGTTAATAATGAGGAAATATGTGTTTGGCCAATAATGCACACACAACTGATTTTTTTAACAACCTGTGGAAGAAAATGTCATTAAAATCTGAATATTGAAAAAGCAGTAACTATACAAAAATGCAAAGTGTTTCTGAAATCATTTGTATTTGATGCAATCTAACCATAACATTCGGTATCAATATTTCAAGATTGATGGCTAGAATTATTGAGTTTTTCTTTAATATATGAACATTTACTTTGTCCTAATCAAGTGCATAAGCTTTTGAAAATCCAGTAATTGTTTCCTAATATAATTCAAAAAACATTGAGCTAGTTTCCATGTGTATCCATTAGCTACAGGTATTGAAATGCAGGGCACACAACTGCATGGAAACCAGAAGCATGCTGCACTGCCAGCCTTTCAATGCAGTGTGCTACAGAGCTAAGGAAGGTATATCAGTGCAGAAAAGTCTTTGCTTATCAGCATTGTTTAAAATTCTCAACACAGTGCATGTCAAATACACTTATGATTTTGCAAGTGAATAATTAATTTCTGATACTGTTTAATAAATATATCAAACGTTAGGCTGAATTAAAAGCTATCTTTCAAATATTTGTTTGGAATATCATTTTTGAATTTATCTGGTTAGGGTACTTGAGTCTAGACCCTCTCAAGTTTTGAACTAGTAACAGCATAAAATGTTACAAATAGTTTATTAAATACTGTAATAATATTCCTCAGTAAATTATATAACCAGTAAGCTGTAGCAAAGCTAATAGAGAAGTACAAGTTACCGAATATGAATGACCAGATGCATAGTCCAAGTGAATAGGGAATGCACTGCAGCTATGGTTAGGCTTGTTATAGTTACAAACACTTAACTAATTTAATTCACATACCTCTATGTAGTTATTCTCACAGTATTCAGCTACTTTCTGGAGATTTGTGTAGCTTTCCTTCAAAGCTTGTCTATCTGCAGGGATGTCTTGTTGAAATAAGCTCCGCATTTCTGCCATTTTGCTGAGACTGTTTTCATTTCCTTCTTCTGTGAACACTCAGGTTTTTAACTTGAGGTTTCCCCAGCCTCAGCTTATTTATTGTGATCTTTCAATCAGAGCATTCTGGGCATTTTTGCACACAAAAAAAAATAGTGCAGTGCTTTATACAAAAGCATTGTTTACTTAAAAAGGTCATGTCAGAGGTTTTCTTATGCAGAGTTTCTGTTTGATCAACATATTAAGTGAGAATATATAAAAATGGAAGGATTCTACATTTAAGAGGTAAAATGAACTTTTTATGCATAACAGAATCCTTTTAAGTTTATTTTTTGTAGGATCAATTTCTTTTCAAAGTCCATGATCAAATGTGTTCTCTTATGAGATTATTTACCCTTTTTAATTGTGATGGTATAAGAAAAACAGATCAGTTTCGATCATTCTATTGGTAGGTCCCACCACTTTTGACAAAAATGGAAAATCACATTCAGCACATGCTCTGGCTTTCACACCACTTTGAATTGCTTTTGGAAAACAGTATACTGTACAGTTTCAATATAAATTACATCAAAATATATTTTCCAATTATGTATGTGCTTTGAGCGGTCTTCAGGAGAAGGCACAGGAACATTAAGTTGTTGAAGAAGACACTGCTTGAGCAAGACTGAGGCAAGACGAAAAAGATAAGATCATTTCAGTCAGCAAGGTTTAAACTTCCTTATGTCTAAAGTAATGAGAAACAAAGACCAAATTATTCAGTGGCACCATCTTTGGTTCTAACTCATTTAGTCTAAGAATTGAACAGCATAGCACCTGGTTTACAGCACTATGAAGACACATAAGGCCCCCAAATGATGTGCAGGAACTTTTGCAGTCAGAAGTATGCCGCCCACCATGTAGAGTATCTTTCACATGCAAATCACAAGTTTAGGGAAGCCAAGTTGACACTCTTTGAGTCATCTTGTTTTCCATTTACAACTCTCAAAGTAAATTCTGTAAAACGGCCTTAGCCTTTTACCTGATTCTTAAAAGATTTCATTGTTAATAAATTCAAGTTTTTATTATCAAAGTGTAAAGTGTTAAGACATTAGGGCTCATATTGTGATCAAAATAACATAAACAAAATAAAAGTTGTTTAGTTATCCAGAGTTTGTACTCATTCCCAAATTTGGAAAATTAGCTCAACTCAAGGAGAGACACTCTCATTACCAATCAACCAGAAAACAAATGGATAATCATCAGCCCACTGGGAAAACAGACACAAAAATCTGACACAACATGGTCTTTCTACTGACCTTTGGGCAGGGTTTTTGGGTCATTGGGCAGGCGCGGCAGGCAGGTCCGGGAGCAGCCGAGGAACAGCCCATGATCAGGCCCCAACCGCGATTTCATGCCGGCTGGTCAATTAATGGCCAGCCAGCGTGAAAGGCCCGCTGAGAAGCTCAGCGCTGCTGGGGTGGGGGCAGGAGGAGTGCAAGCACGAAAGTCTGCACATGTGCGGGGGAGCACGCACTGAAAGCTCCCCGAAGGTGGGGAGCTACCCCTGGGAGGGAGCTGCACAATTTTAAAATCAAAAATAAAGACTTAAAACGTGTAAAAAAAATGGGCCTGACTCAAAATAACGTAAACAAAATAAAAATTCTGCCCAAAAATTTATATTTATTTTTTACTTAATTGTGGAAACCTCATCCTGCCCGTGGATGAGGTTTGCTAAAAAAATCAAAAGGCTGCCTGGCCAATTCACCCGCCTGCCAACCGAAAGGTTGGACGGGGCAATGAAAGATAGGTTTAAATTAATTAATTAAGGGCCTTAATAGGTCTCTTAATTGTCAGCAGGCGCGCTGCTGACTCTTGCGCGTGCCCGCCAACTGTAACATTGCTCGCCTACAGCATGTAAAATCCTGCCCATTAGGGGCTGCCTTCATTTCTTTTATTTGCTGTCTCTCCACCATCTGTAAAGCACTTTGGGACGTTTTCTCTGTTACAGGGACTGTTTAGATACAAACTGTTATTCTCTCAAAATGACAGATCCTCGGTGTGATTTTTCCGTCCAACTTTTCCAGCTAGGCAGAACGCAAATCCAACACCATCAATAGACAGAAGGAATTAGACTCATAGGACTGGATTTTGTGTGCCCTGCCGGGCCTGCTTTCAACAGGGTGGCGGGGGTTCAGGTAAAATAGGGTGAGTGCCCACCCCACCACCTTCCCACCCACCCCCGAGCTCAACCCCATAACACAGTAGTTGGGCCGTGCCAAAATTGGTTGCACGCCAGCCATAGTTAAATAAATAATCAAGAGTCAATTGAGCTTGTTAGCAAGCCAATTGACCCCAATAATACACTGCCCACACAAAATATTGTTGACATGGGGAGTTGGGCGGGAATGGGTGGGCCATTTTGGTTAAAACATTTTTAAAGGAGCAGGAAGGAAGTGGGGTACTATCTTCAAGCGGTGCCCTTTGCGCATCAGAGGGGGGCAGCCACCCTAAGATAGTGCCCTCCTCTTCTTCCTGCCCACCTGCTCTGAAAAACCCGCCACCCCCACGCCCATGCCCCCCTCCCTAAGCCATCTAAACCCTTCCTATTCAATACTCTGGATTTACCTTACTGCAGGATCTATTGGGCCTTCTTCTTGGGGCTAGTTGCAGTCCTGGCAGTGCCCACTAATGAGATCTTGGCATTGCCAGGGCTGCTGACACTACTGGCCAATCTGATTGGCCAGCAGATCCCAAGGGCGGGACTTCCTCCTCAGAGATGTAGGGAAGTCTGACTGTCACTGGCCTGCAGCGTATTATCACTGCGGGGAAGGCTGGCATGGAGCAAGTCGGCTTCATGCTGACTTTTCCTCAAGGGCGGGTGAGCCATTCGCCCTCTCATAATATGTAGCCCATAGTCAACTTTCCTCCCCCAACCTTTGCCACTGTCAAGTAATGTCCTATCATGCCCCCACATCCTCCTCACGCACCCACCCCCTACCAAACTGCACCCACCCCCTATCAAATTGCCAAATTAAAAAGTGCTCTGTTGTGCTGTGCCAATGAAAAACAGGGCACAAGTTTTATTTCCCACAATGGGTGGTCCCAATCTTGTTCATGTTGGCATTCTTCACCATGCTGAGGGTAGGTGTCGTGTGGACGGCAGATAATTTCCCACCATAAGTCATGGAAATCAGGAGTTAAATATGAGGGCCACTGTTGCGTAACTTCCAGCAGCAGGTGACAGAACAGCTTGGCACAGCGCTAAAGCAGGTCACCAACCCAGCCTCTTGAATGAAAATATTGCTTGATTTGGCATAAAGAGAAATGGGGAAAATAAATTTAATATAGAAATAGGAGGCTCCAGCTACCTTTGCAGAAGAAGCCACAAAAAATATTTAGGCATTTTTGTGGGAGGACAAAAAATGAAGTCACAGGCTCTGAATTGCCTTGAGGTTGTCAGCACCTATGCTCGTTATTATCCAAAAAAAGATTGAGGAACCGTGTTTGGCACATTATGTCACATATGCGCTATTAATACACTGCCTTGAGTTTCTACATGTTTTTGGCAGCTTTGGTGAAACCCCCAAGGGAATGATTCACGTAAGAATGCCATTCACTTGATGGTACTGTTCTCTGGAATTTCCTATTTGCAGCACTATTGCACTCATGGAAATTTGGAGCCACAAATAATGGGCTCAACTGTTCCTCTGTGATTCAGCGCTAAATGTGGAGCTTACGCTTTGAAGAACCCCTAAACTTTCTTTGATGATTTTTAGTCAATTAATTATTTTCACAAGTTTCACCTAAACTTTCACTTGACCCTGTCCTCATCCACAGTGAGTGTATTTCAAAAAGTACTTCACTGCCTGTAAAGTACTATTGGACATCCTGAGGTTGTGAAGAGCACTATATAAATGCAAATCTTTCTTTCCTTCTTTCTACACCATCCTAATGGAGGAGGAGGAGGAACAACAGCATGTAGAGGCTAGGAGAAGACACCAGCCCTCCATATACAACCCCTACAGCATGTCAATAGGCAGTACAAATCCTACTTCATTTAACTAGATCAGTATATCTCCTAGGAAAGTAGAACATAGTAACCGTGTGGGAAAGTTTTCCCATCAAGAAACTTTGAATATTTGCTATTTCTAACACCTGTCTTTTGCAGAAAAGATTTAACAATCCTGGACTTTCACAGCACCAAGCTAATTTAAAAGTTTCAAAACCAGGCTTTGGAAAATATGAATAAAATCAGTTGGTTAAGGTTGGTACTTTTAGTAGAGTTGTTCATTTAGAACAGGTACAGTTCCATGCAGTTGGGAGCTTTCTCAAATTGATAGCTAAATATTTTATGTAATTTAGAAGTTCTGAATCTCAGTCATCTAATTGCAAACCTGAACATGAATGGAAGCAACTTTGTGACGATCTGCCATGGGTTGGGCAATGAGTAGCCAAGCTCGAATTGTATGTGAACTTCAAAAAAGTCAAATTGCAGAACTCTCAGCATAAAAAATGAGGAAACTCAGATCACATGGGGCTACAAGTTCTAAAAATGAACTTGTATCATGTCATTAAAATAGAAGCCTTGAATGACTGCTTTCGTCAGTCATTTTCTGTGCAATATTACTGAAGACCATGCCCCTAGCCAAGCTGTTCCAGTAAAGCTAAAACACTGGCATCTACCCGACAACGTGGGAAATTACCCAGGTATGTCCTGTCCACAAAAAGCAGGAGAAATCCAACCCGGCCAATTACCGTCCCACCAGTCTACTCTCAAGGAACAGCAAAGTGATGGAAGATGTCGTTGACAGTGCTATTAAGCAGCACTTACTCAGAAATAACCTGCTCACTGACAGTTTAGGTTCTGTCAGGGCCACTCAGCTCCTGGCCTCATTACAGAAACATGGAGAAAGGAGCTGAACTCAAGAGGTGAGAGTGACTGCCCTTGACCTCGAGGCAGTGTTTGACCAAGTGTGGCCTCAAGCAGCCCTAGGAAAATTGGAGTCAATGGGAATCAGGGGGAAAACTCTTCACTGGTTGGAGTCGTACCTAGCGCAAAGGAAGGTGGTTGTGGTTGTTGGAGGTCAATCATCTCAGTCCCAGGCTATCACTGCAGGAGATCCTCAGGATTGTGTCCTGGGCCCAACCATCTTCAGCTACTTCATTGATGACTTTCCCTCCATCATAAGGTCAAAAGTGGGGATGTTCGCTGATGATTGCCCAGCACCATTCACGACTCCTCAGATACTGAAGCAGTCTGTACCCATAAACAACAAGACCTGGATAAAGTTCTGGCTTAGGCTGATAAGTGGCAAGTAACATTTGCACCACACAAGTGCCAGGCAATGACCATTTCCAACAAGCTAGAACCCAACCATCTCCCTTGGCATTCAATGGCAATACCAATGCTGAATCTCCCACTATCAACATCCTGGGTGTTTCTATTGGCCAGAATCTGAACTGGACCAGCCATATAAATATTGTGGCTACAAGGACAGGTCAGAAGCTGGGATTTCTGTGGAGAGTAATTCACCTCCTGACTCCCCAATGCCTGTCTACCATCTATAAGGCACAAGTCAGGAGTGTGATGGAATACTTTCCACTTGCCTGAATGCGTGCAGCTCCAACAACACTCAAGAAGCTCGACACCATCCAAGACAAAGCAATTTGTTTTATTGGCACCCCATTCACCATCAACAACATTCACTCCCTCTATGACGCAGTGTCAACAGTGTGTACCATCTACAAGATGCACTGCAGCAACTCACCAAGGCTCCTTCGACAGCACTTTCCAAAACCATGACCACTACCATTGAGAAGGACAAGGGCAGCAGGTACATGGGAACACCACCACCTGGAATTTCCCCTTCAAGCCACTCACCATCCTGAGGTGGAAATATATCGCCATTCCTTCACTGTCACTGGGTCAAAATCCTGGAACTCCCTTCCTAACAGCATTGTGGGTGTACCTACACCACATAGTTCTCAAGGGCAATTAGGGATGGGAAATAAATGTTGGCCTGACCAGCGACGCCCACATCCCATGAAAGAATTTTTAAAAATATTGTTTGACAAACTTATGTCTTGTGAGATGATGGTTTGTGCCAGGGTGGTCAACTTTGTGTTAAACATTTCCTGCCATGGCTCGGGAGCCCCACTCTGGCATGGCAGTCTCTGCTACATTTGTTGCAAATGAAGACAGTGGGCTGAGAAGGTGCAGGATTAGCAAGATTCTTCTGTTTTCTTTGGGCCCTCTCCTCACCCAGCTGAGCCTTCCCTTTCTCCTCCCTCTTCCAATGCCACTCCAAACAGTCATCCTCCAGAGGTTGTGGCCATTGGTGACTGTTTCCCAGGTGTCAGTGTCAATGTCCGCCATTTTCATAGCTCACTTGCAGGCATCTTTGTAGCGCAGGTATGGACGCCAGCAGGTTGTGACCCAGTTGTGACCCTAGCTGACCACGCAGAAGGTCTTTGGGTATACAGCCATCATCCATCTGATGAATGTGCCTGAGCCAACGCAGATTTTGTTGGTTTAGCACTGACTGTATGCTGATGGTATCAGTACCCTCCAGGACCTCTGACCTGATGTGTCCTTGTCTCACCAAGAGATGCCGAGGATAAATATGAGACAGCGATGGTGGAAGCTGTTCAGCCTTTTCTCCGTAAATATTTAGGTAGTATAAATCTACCTGAACTGAACTTCTTATACGCTGAAAAGAATCAGCAATCATTGTTATTAAGGAGTATTAAGGAAGTCTCATTTCCTGGAACACTCCAGGCAGCCTCCCTGCAAATAATGATACAGAATGACCATGTTGTTGGTAGGTCAAATTTTACATACACTCTCTCCTGGGCATTCTGAGCTTTTTGGATGGAGCTTATATCATTTTATTTCAGTTGCTGTTAAAAATGAATATCAAAATCTTATTTGCACTACTACTCCAACCCCAATGAAGCAACGCCTTAACAATGTAATTGTTAGTTCTTGCATTCACCTCTGAATGCAGATGCACTATAATGCTTTGCAAGACCTTTTGCAAAGAATAACTAGCTGTTCCACTACAATGGCAAAGCTTACACTTACATCCATGGTGTGGGGGTCGCTTTGAGTGTTTATAACCTCATTAATTCCTGTGTGCAATCTCAAACCACTAGGCAGACAGTATTTCCTGTTACATGCGCTTATAAACCATTACAAGCACCCAGTGCGAGTATCAAACAGACCCAGGTCAAGCATGGCCCAATTAGACACAAAGTAAAGTTCCTTCTACTCTACCAGAATAATAGCCTCTGTCCTGGCATCAGAAGTGAACCCCTTACTCCAGTAGTCTGACCATGCTTGAATGAGATTATCAACTAGTGTTAAATTAGGGGTACATCAGTGCTGGTGATGGAATGTTGTGGGGGGAGAGGGGCGGGGGTGCGACGTCCACTCACAACTAGCCTCAGAATATCCACAATTTGTTTCACATTGTTTCACATTTCAGCAACAGACAGGGGAGGCTTTCAGCGCAGCAGTAGATAATTATGGTATGCGGACCAAAATTGAATCTATATTCTCCAAACATTTCAATTAGCAGAATAAATTCACTTAATTCTCTCCTCAGGTTTTATTACAGCACTTGTAATATTGTTGTCTGTGTTTAATATATGACCTGACTCAAAAGCAAATTTACCCTGCATTGAATGGCACAATTTCCCTTTAAAAGATGACTGGAATGAAATGTAGCTCCACCTCCCTGCCTGTACTTCCTGTACACTCATTTAACTGAGGTTGGTGAAGGTGGTTTGCAGGCCTGTTCCTCATGGCTGTTCGTTAGGGTATTTGTCTAAATTATGATTATTATTATAAATGCTGGTTAAGCTAAAATATCCAGTACATTTTTGTGAATTTTCTGCTGTTGCTTGCCTTAATTCTTTTAGCTGTAACCCTTTACTTGGGCAGGTTTGTATGGCAGTGCAGTCTGGGCTTTCAGTGCAGACCTAATGCTGAATGTGATAATGTCAAGCCCATTGTCCATTAAACAGAACTGCACATATATCATGTTTCCCACTCCCGTGAATGTGTAGGACGCCTGGGTTATATACTCCAGTTGATCTCGAGGTGTTAGGGAAATGTTAGCAGCGCCGCCATCACAGATTACAAGCCTAACTAAATATCTGGAGCCATGCCTATTTCTACCAGTGCTGTACATTGGAATAGGTTTCGTTTTCAAATCAGACCAAATGGCTTTTGGCAGCTCTGTTTGATTTGCAAAGCTCAGAAGACTTTCCTGATGTGCTATTGGCTTTTCTTTAAAATTTTGATGTTCTTAAGTTTGCTGACAGTGTCACGTGTTTCTGATCTGTACACTGACCACCACTGTGCTGTTGTGGACACCTACATTGTGGGTGCATGTCAAACTAGCCTGTAACTGGAGCCTGAACAGTAGCACCCCCTCACTGTAATGTCAGTGGAAATACACATTACCTCACTCGGGTCACTGGACCCAAATGGTGTGATTCCTTATAATTCATTGCAGACTGTATGTCCTTTGTAATTTTTGCTCTAATTATCTGTGGCAGTTCCCACTCCCTCTCTCTTTTCTCCTCCCACCCCAACCCACTTCACTGCCTCCTTCAATGAAGCTGCAATGAGATATTGACAGATTAAGTGAGTGGACAACAAAGTGGCAGATGGAGTATGGGGTGTGGGGGAGAGTGAGCTTATTCACTTGGGTAAAAAGAATAGAAAAGCAGAATATTTTTAAAAGACATGAAACTTCTAAACATTGAAGCTCAGAAGAACTTGGGTGTAATCATACAAGGAACACAATGTTAATATGCAAGTGCAGCAAGCGATTAAGAAGGAATATGGCATGTTGGCCTTTATTGCAAGGGGATTGGAACACAAGAATAAGTAAGCCTTGCTACAATTGGAAAGGTCTTTGGTGAGACCAGACCTGGAGTACCGTGCGCAGTTTTGGTCTCCATATCAAAGGAGAGACATACTTGCCTTGGAGGCAGCTCTTTTGGAGGAGATTGGGGCTATGAGACCTGTGTGTGATCTCTCAGGCTCCGCTGGGCAGAAGGAGAATTTGTAGGTGACTCTGGTTCACCATCTGGTTACCACCTAGACCTTTTGATGAACACCGCATTTCTGGTCTGTTTGGTTGGGTACGTAATTACTTTGACTGTGTAGAAGGTTGCTTCTATGTGGCAACTAGTGGATATCTGTTTCATCTCACTCTATCATTTTCGGTTTGAATGAGATAGGACTGTGGATGTGGTGTCTGTTCAACTACTTGTCCATAGCGAGCTTGGTCTCAGGTCCAAACCGGCTGTCCTGGTTGGAGGTCTGGCAGGTTGCATGCTTTGTGATGTTAGTCATAGGGCAGAATATTGAGCTCGGTGGGCGAGCGAGTGTCCCGACGTCATCGCATAGTCCAGTGATAGTTCGTTTGGCGGGTGTGCGCCGCAGTCAGCACCGCGCCCGCCAACAATTAAAAGGCCTATTAAGGCCATTAAAAAGGTAATTAATTTCAAATTTACACTGCCCGCCCAACCTTACGGTTGGTGGGCAGGCGAAAATGCCAAGCGGCCTTTGTCGCTTCAGGATGGGATCCACAGGAGGGATGAGATTTCCTAAAGCAAATAAAATTAAAATTTCACACTTGAATTAAAAACATGTCCCTGCTCATGTGACAGAGTCATATGAAGGGACATGTTTTTCAATGACATTTTTATTCTCTCTTTTTTTAAACAGCGCTTCATCTCCCTGAGGCAACTCCGTGGCTCAGGGGGATTATTCAGAGCTCTTTCGCACGCATGTGCGAAGTTCGCTCTAGGTCCACTCGCACTCCCCCACCCCCCCCCCCCCCCCCCCACCCACACAGGTGGGCCAATTAATTGAGGTAATTAATTGCCTCATCATAGATGTAAATCATCAACTACACTGAGATGTCCCCTCTGTTCATAGTACTGTCTGAGAATGGGGTTGTGTAGCATGTATGCTGGCCATCCTTTGCAGCAGGACTCTCTGACCTGAGCACATTCATTATCAGGTTTCTGTGAATCTCTGATTTCATTTAGTCACTGAGTTATTGCTGTTAGAGTTGTGAATTGTTATTGATGCAAAAGTTTCTACCTTTCCAACAAGGACTATATCACTTTGTTCAGGCCTTGCCACAGGGATACAGGACAAAGCATCCGCATCAGTCTGCTGTTTTCCCAGAACATGCTCCATCTTTGCATCAAACCTCATCATCCTCAGTCTGAATCATTGTACTCGTGGAGACATTCTGGTTAACTCTTTAGAATTTAAGAGTGTCACTAAGGGTTTGTGGTCTGTCTCTATCTTGAAGTGGAAACCAAGAACATAACTGGAAACTTTTCACAAGCACCTGTAGCAGTTAATGCTTCTTTCTCTATCACTGCTTATCTCTGTTCAGTCTCTGTCAGTGAACGGGATGCATAGTAAACTGCTTGTGCTTTCCATCCACCTGTATCAGAAAGAGTACAGCTCCCAATCCTGTAGAAGATACATCTGCAGCAACGATAGTGGATAGCTCTGTGTCATAGTGAGGTAAAATGTCAGGTGATATCAGCATCTTTGTCTCAAAAGATGTCTGTTGTGCTTCTTCCCAGCACTATGTATTGTTTCGTCGTAGCAGCTGACGTGATGGTTCATTGATGCGAGTGGATAGTGGCAATTTGCATTCTGGCCAAAGACATACTTCATTGACTGCACCAAGGACAGTTAGTTGTTGGAAAAGTTGTTATCAAACTGTATTACTCGTGCTATTCTGATTGCATTCTGATCTTTTTTCCCATTCCTCCCTTTTAGAAATTGTTTGTCCTCTGCTGGCATTTCCCAGCAGGTAGAGTGAGGGTCAGGAACTCAGTGTATGAGCAATCCCTGGAGTGAACCTACGGCTGGGATTTTCCGGCCCTTGCCCACTGCTAGGATCATCCGGTCCTGCCAAAAGTCAGGGCTGGGCTGCCAAATCTTCCACGGCGGGTCCCGCCATGATGGGGCCAGAAAATCCGAGTCTACATTTGATTCCTAATCAAGGGAGTGCAACAGTGTACAATATGTGGCTCTTACTTTGGTGCTGTTAGTGTTCCATGCCCTTGACGCTAAGGTGTTCCAGGTTAATTTAAATCTTTAGGAGCCATCTCCTGCACTGAGTGCCATGTGTGACATTGTATTGGTGATGCAAGTTTTTGTACAACTCAAAGGGTAGTTGGTATGGCCCCAACATTTGGTCAATATTTGCAGTGAGAGTTGGAAATAGTGGGCTGTGAGAGATGTATGGTGATGTTTTCTGTTCCTCTTGTTTTTGTGTGAATGTTTGTGCTCAGCAAGGCAGGCAGTGTCAGTGCTGGGGAGGGGTTAAAACATTTTTCCACTTTGGCATCTATTCACACAATATTTAGCATAGGCTATCTCCCTAAGTGACAATCTCAGCAATTCTTGCATCATTAACATTCCCCACAATTTGTGGGTATGAATGTGGTTGGCAGTTTACCTTGCAGCTGTGAGGAGAATTGTAGAATCATCGAATTTTACAGCAGGGAGGAGGCCATTTGGCCCATTGTATCCATGCCAGCAAACAAGGAGCCATCCAGCCTAATCCCGTTTTATGGCCCTTAGTCCACAGTACATATCCCAGTGCTTTTTAAGTGTTATGAGGGTTTCAAATTAATAAAAGGTAAATTAAAGACTGATTACGGTGTCATCAAATTCTCCTCTACACAAAAAGTGATCACTTGATTTCCAGATAAAATTGTGGAGATGATTTGGGCCAGAATTTTAAGTTCTCACGCTACCACCACCCCTCCCCGGTGGGCTCTGAGGTGGGAAGTGGGGGGGGGGGGGGGGGGGGGGGGGAGCGTGAAATTGCACAGGCGGGGTTCTCTCCAGGATCCCACCTGCCCCGACCTACGAATAATTTCACGCTGGGGTGAGCAGGGCCTAGGACGGGAAGCCCGCCCTTGCCCTAATTAAGGCCCCTAAGTGGCCACTTAATGGCAGTTTCCCCCCTCAGCCTCAATTTTTAGGTTGGTGGGCAGATGACAGATCAGTGGGGGGGGGAACCAGAAATGAAGGGAGTTAGATCTCAGGTGGAAAGGTTGGGGGGGGGGGGGGGGAGTTAGATCTCAGGTAGGAAGGTGGGGGAAGAGTTAGATCTCAGGTAGGAAGGTGGGGGAAGAGTTAGATCTCAGGTAGGAAGGTGGGGGAAGAGTTAGATCTTAGGTGGGAAGGTTGGCGGGGGGAGTTAGATCTCAGGTGAGAAGGTTGGGGGGGGGGGAGTTAGATCTCAGGTGGGAAGGTTGGGGGGGGGAAGAGTTAGATCTCAGGTGGGAAGGTTGCGGGGGGAGAGTTAGATCTCAGGTGGGAAGGTTGGGGGGGGAGTTAGATCTCAGGTGGGAAGGTTGGGGGGGGAGAGTTAGATCTCAGGTGAGAAGGTTGGGGGGGGGGAGAGTTAGATCTCAGGTGGGAAGGTCGGGGGGGGGGAGAGTTAGATCTCAGGTGGGAAGGTTGGTGGGGGGGGGGGAGTTAGATCTCAGGTGGGAAGGTTGGGGGGGGAAGTTAGATCTCAGGTGGGAAGGTTGGTGGTGGGGGGGGGGAAGAGTTAGATCTCAGGCGATAAGGTTGTGGGGGGGGGGAAGTTAGATCTCAGGTGGGAATGTTGAGGGGGGGGGGAGTTAGATCTCAGGTGGGAAGGTTGGGGGTTTGGTGGGGGGGGGGGGGGGAGGGAGTGCCTCCATCAGAAACCCCATTCCCCCACCCCACCCCCCACCCAACCTCCCCTTAAGGCCCGGTGACCTGCAGACCTCCTTCCCGCCTCCTGACTTTCCCCCCCCAAGATCCTCATCGCCTCCCCTCGTGAACCCCCAAGCCTTCCCGCCCCGCCCTGCCTGGCCTCGCCTCGCCTGGACCCCTGGCACCTTTTTCCTCCAGTTCCCTCGGACTGAGGCTGGGGCAGCTTCTTGCAGTGTCTCTTCCGGCCACTCCAGCGCTGTTCCTGGAGGGATGGGCCTGCTCCTCCCCCAGGCGGGGCTCCTCCCCCAGGCGGGGCTTCCCCCCCCCGCCCCTGAGTGAGGGGTGGGCGGGACCCGCTTATTTCCGACCAACGCCCGTTAGAGTGTAAAATGGCAGTTGGGCTCTGGGATTTTGTCCCCTCCATCCTAAAAGTTCTGGCCGTCGAATTAGTCAAGGGGGGTGGGGGGAGACTTCTGGATGCAATTGAAATGGGTTGTGTGGCCCTCCTCATCCATAAGTCTCTTGTGAAATGGAATAGATACAAATGCCTTCATCGTATGGATTTAAACCCTGTCCCAGAGCTTGGCAGGCAAGTTGCTAACTCACTAAAACACCCAGGTCCTCCCAGCAACACTTTACAGTGCTTTAAAATATTGTGGACTGAACTGTATGCGGGCGGGCGGCACGTACTACTCAGTACCCCCCCCCCAGAAGAAAAGGTTTCTACGTCTAGATCTAGTTTGGTGTATTTTGGCATGTTGCCCTCTGACCGTCTTCCCCCATTCTTCCCCCATTCACAGAATCACACTGTGCAGAAGAGGTCCTTCGGCCCATCCAGTCTGCACTGACACGTGAGAAACATCTGACCTACCTACCTAATCCCATTTACCAGCACTTGGCCCATAGCCTTGAATGTTATGACGTGCCAAGTGCTCATCCAGGTGCTTTTTAAAGGATGTGAGGCAACCAGCATCCACCACCCTCCAGGCAGCGCATTCCAGACCGTCACCACCCTCTGGGTAAAAAGGTTTTTCCTCACACCCCGCCCCCCCAAACCTCCTGCCCCTCACCTTGAACTTATGCCCCCTCGTGACTGACCCTTCAACTAAGGGGAACAGCTGCTCCATATCCACCCTGCCCATGCTCCTCATAATCTTGTACACCCTCGATCAGGTCACCCCTCAGTCTTCTCTGCTCCAACGAAAACAACCCAAGTCTATCCAACCTCTCTTCAGAACTTAAATGTTTCATCCCAGGCAACATCCTGGTGAATCTCCTCTGCACCCGCTCCAGTGCAATCACATCCTTCCTATAATGTGGCGACCAGAACTGCACACAGTACTCCAGCTGTGGCCTCACCAAGGTTCTATACAGCTCCAAAATGACCTCCCTACTTTTGTAATCTATGCCTCGATTGATAAAGGCAAGTGTCCCATATGCCTTTTTCACCACCCCACTAACATGCCCCTCTGCCTTCAGAGATCAATGAACACACACGCCAAGGTCCCTCTGTTTCTCAGAACTTCCTAGTGTCATGCCGTTCATTGAATACTTCTTTGTCAAATTACTCCTTCCAAAGTGTATCACCTCACACTTTTCAGGGTTAAATTCCATCTGCCACTTATCTGCCCATTTGACCATCCCGTCTATATTTTCCTGTAGCCCAAGACACTCAACCTCTCTGTTAACCACCCGGCCAATCTTTGTGTCATTCTTACAGGTTTTAGACTGCCAGTCATTGGCACTAAAAAGGGCCTTTCTCTGCAAGGTTCTTTCCAATTTCTTTTCCACCAGCCTTGGTTGGCTACATCCAGATTTTAAAAAAGAATGTGGAAATGTCAGCTGTCACAAATGGAGAAAGATCTATTGAGGCGAAGCTGACATCTGTTACCATTCGTTATTCTTGCACAGTTGGCATTTCCGCAATTTTTAATATGGACATATCCAGTCATCGTTGCGGTCACCCGAGCCTTTTCTACTTTTATCGAAGAGGCTGGGAATCTGGGAGCTCCAGGCAGCTTATGGAGCTGGGGGTTGGGGGCAGTGGGAGAGAGAGAGATAGAATAATAAAATTTCCTCAGGCTGTTGCCTGCAAAGGACAGATTGTGTTTGCATGAACGCCCAGAATAAGCAGAGGGAACTAACGGCAATAAAAGTTTCACCTGGCATTCTGCAATTTAGTGGAGATGTTAACCTGTTTCAAAAAAATGTGTTAATACCTGCATTAAAGAGCTCTAAACATTAATCCACTGTATCAATGACAGGAATTTCTAAGATATATTATTCATAACTAGACATTTATGTGTGGTAAAGATCTGAATTTTTTACGAGTGGCATTAAACTACAATACAGGGCAGTTCATTTACAGTGATTTGTATATATGATGCGCCGAGCCATGTGAATTCTTAGTTACAGAGTGATCACGGACTGGTAAAGCTACTAAAAAATCTAGTTAGGATTCGGGACAAAGAGTCAAACTACATTCCTATTTCCCGGCTTGCCGCTCTCAAAACGTAATTGGGAAATAAATAACTTGTCATAATCTCTTGCCGCAAATTTGTATAAACATGGTGGCTGCAGCTCCGTATCCTGTGGTCATTTCAGGTATATTTGATTGATTGATGCTGTTGATTGTAACATGTGGCCTTGCTTAAAATCTCCTTCTCCTCCACCTCCCTATTACTCCCCAAATATAATCAGCTCTTTAGGTTGTCATTTTGTTGCTAATATTATGCAAGGTGCTAATTTCCTTCCTGCCTGCTGCAGAGCTGTTAGCCAGCAGGTGACATGAGCTTATGTCACACACTAGGAGAACACTTGTGGCTGCTTGTGTCTCAAGAACTTGCAAGCCAAAGCGCATTCATTTCCTGTCCACAGCTGCTTCATTCATAGTGGTGGCTCCTAGCATTTCTAGCTTTCCTGGATGTGCAATACTGATTCAATGAGATGTTGTCCCTCCTTGTTCTTTAGCAAATGAAGAAGACTGAAAGATTCTATGAGGAAATAGGGTTGTCCCACTTCCCATACCGTAAGCGAAAGGAACCTGTTAACATAGCTTATTTTTTGAACCTTTTGCTTGGATAGTTTTGTTCCTCTCTCCATGGGAAATTCCTGGTCTTGACTTAGCAACTGTCCACATGATTGAAACTGGGGACTCTTTGTATAGAAAATCATAGATGGAGACTACATCCCAACACTCATTGATGAGGTGTTGTGAGAGTGGCTATCACTTTGCATTGTGGCACTCATCCAGAATGTTAGTACATAAGATTGTTGAAAGATCTTTGCTTATAAGTAACATGTGTCCTTCAACTGAAGGAGAAAACATCTGTGTAAATGTGCAACCAAGCTCTCCTGTGATAAAAGTAGATCAGTCTGGGGTAGGTTCGTGGAACAGTATGAAAACTGTACAAGTAACTTCTGTAAAATAAATCTAGGACTAATGCAATTCAGGGGTATCCAACCTAGGGTTAGTTTATTGCAAAGATAAAAACAAAAAGCTAAAAGCTACTGCGGATGCTGGAAATCCAAAACAAAATAAAAACAGAATTACCTGGAAAAACTCAGCAAGTCTGGCAGCATCGGCAGAGAAGAAATCAGTCAACGTTTCGAGCCCTCATGGCCCTTCAGCAGAACTGAAGCATAGTTTCAACAAGGGAGAAATATAAATTGGTTTAAGGTGGGTGGGGGGGGAAGAGACACATTGAGGGTGTGGTGTGAGCAGATAATCAAAAGATGTCAGAGACAAAAGGGTCAAAGAGGTGTTGAAGGTGGTGGTCTTTGTCTGAGAAAAGTGCTAATTAAGAATGCAAGACAGGATATTCAAAGTACAGCTCTAGTGGGGGTGGGGTGGAAAGACTAAAGGTTTTAGTTTTAGATTTAAAAATAATGGAAATAGGTGGGGAAAGAAGAATCTATATAAATTATTGAAAAAAAAGGCGGGTGGGGGGGGGAAAAGAAACGGGGTGGGGATGGGGGGAGGGGGGTTTAAGATCTAAAGTTGTTGAATTCAATATTCAGCCCAGAAGGCTGTAAAGTGCCTAGTCGGAAGATGAGGTGCTGTTCCTCCAGTTTGCGTTGGGCTTCACTGGAACAATGCAGCAAGCCAAGGACAGACATGTGGGCAAGAGAACAGGGTGGAGTGTTAAAATGGCAAGCGACAGGGAGGTTTGGGTCTTTCTTGCGGACAGACCGCAGGTGTTCCGCAAAACGGTCGCCCAGTTTGCGTTTGGTCTCTCCAATGTAGAGGCCAGTCTCCTCTACATTGGAGAGACCAAACGCAAACTGGGCGACCGTTTTGCGGAACACCTGCGGTCTGTCCGCAAGAAAGACCCAAACCTCCCTGTCGCTTGCCATTTTAACACTCCACCCTGTTCTCTTGCCCACATGTCTGTCCTTGGCTTGCTGCATTGTTCCAGTGAAGCCCAACGCAAACTGGAGGAACAGCACCTCATCTTCCGACTAGGCACTTTACAGCCTTCTGGGCTGAATATTGAATTCAACAACTTTAGATCTTAAACCCCCCTCCCCCCATCCCCACCCCGTTTCTTTTCCCCCCCCCACCCGCCTTTTTTTTCAATAATTTATATAGATTCTTCTTTCCCCACCTATTTCCATTATTTTTAAATCTAAAACTAAAACCTTTAGTCTTTCCACCCCACCCCCACTAGAGCTGTACTTTGAATATCCTGTCTTGCATTCTTAATTAGCACTTTTCTCAGACAAAGACCACCACCTTCAACACCTCTTTGACCCTTTTGTCTCTGACATCTTTTGATTATCTGCTCACACCACACCCTCAATGTGTCTCTTCCCCCCCCACCCACCTTAAACCAATTTATATTTCTCCCTTGTTGAAACTATGCTTCAGTTCTGCTGAAGGGCCATGAGGGCTCGAAACGTTGACTGATTTCTTCTCCGCCGATGCTGCCAGACTTGCTGAGTTTTTCCAGGTAATTCTGTTTTTATTTTGTTTTAGTTTATTGCAATATCACTGTTCACAATACTTGGCATTATAACTTGATGATCACTGCTGTGCTATAGGTCTCTGAATTAAGGTCATTTATTTTGTGACATAATGCTATCATCTTTTATTACTTTTATTTTGGCTTGTTCTAAGCATCACCAAAAATCAATGGTGTAATCACTCCTGTGCCATAGCCCGTCATAACTGATGTGGTTATGAAATCGTCCATCAGATTAACGTGATTATGAAGCTTGGCGCTTCAGAAATACAGGGCTGTATATCTCGCTGGCAGTTTGTTTTGTTGTCAGGCTTGTCAATTTTTCAGTAATTCTTCTTCCTCTGATAAATTAGACTTTTCGAAGGTGGCCTTTGAAGCTCATTGCTTATTGACTCTGTGCCTACCAATGTGGGTGGTGGATACACTCCTCACAGAAGTGGCAGTGGAGAGAAAGGAAATGATGTTCAGAGGACATAAGGTAGAAGAACAAGGAAAATGAATGATTGCTGATCTAAAAATTCTAATTTTCATAATGCGAGGATGTATGCACGTCCAAACATGGTTACTCAGATCCTATTCTTGCAGCGAACCACAGACACCTGCCTATATTTGTTGTGAACAGAATGTACTGAGGTTTTGCACAGTGTGGTGTCTGCAACTTACCATGTAGGATGGTGCGTGTATTTTTAAAGGATATTGTGGCTTTGTTACAATAGTTTCAAGATTACAATTCAGTCATTGACCATCATAGCAGTTTTTAAGATGTGGTGAGCTTGTCCTCAGGCTGTTCGCATCCCTCTAAACAGGCCAGAAGCTGGGAATTCTGTGGCGAGTAACTTGCCCCCTGACTCCCCAATGCCTGTCCACCATCTACAAGGCACAAGTCTGGAGTGTGATAGAATATTCTCCACTTGCCTGGATGGGTGCAGCTCCAACAACACTCAAGAAGTTTGACACCATCCAGGACAAAGCAGCAGCTTGATTGGCACCACATCCACAAACATTCACTCCCTCCACCACCAATGGCAGCAGTGTGTGCCATCTACAAGATGCACTGCAGCAACTCATCAAAGCTCCTTCGACAGCACCTTCCAAACCCGTGACCTCTACCACCTAGAAGGACAAGGGCAGCAGACACATGTGGGAACGTATGCTGCAAGCTCCCCTCCAAGTCAGTCACCATCTTGACATGGAAATATATCACCGTTCATTCACCATCGCGGGTCAAAATCCTGGAGCTCCTTTCCTAACAGCACTGTGGGTGTACCCACACCACGTGGACTGCAGCGGTTCAAGAAGGTGGCTTACCAGCACCTTCTGAAGGGCAATTAGGGATGGGCAACAAATGCTGGCCAAGCCAGTGACACTCACATCCCATGGAAGAATTAAAAAGCATAAGTGGGCAGGTCTTTGCACGATGTCTTTCAGGCACTTCTGACACTTCAGTACCCCTGAAGCACAGTGCCAGAGTAGATTATGTCCTCATATCCTTGTGCAGGACTTGAATACATCAACCTTTGAACTAAGGGGAGGCAGTACTAATTTGAGCAAGATGGCACTGTGCCTTTATCATCCCAGTGACAGTGGACGTCATCTCTGACTTCAGTGAAGGATTAGCTATGAGAATCACCGAATGTTCATGAATAATAATATATAGTTAACTGCAAAATATCTATTATAATTTATCATTAATACTTTATACTTTACTGTAACAGTCCACACCACCCATCAACCAAGAATTTGACTATTGATATTTGCTGTAAGTGGCACAAAATCCTTCTTTGGGGATCACCATTCTGCAACTCACGGCATGAGAGATCCAAAAGTCGTTCAATGTCTGTTCTATATTTTTACCAACAGCTTTGTAGGACAACAGAAAGCCCGATGTGTTTTCCCAAAACTGGATCACTGAATTGAGCGTTCCACATACGCATGCAACTACATCATGGTTGAAGTTCAGTCCGACTGCCAGAGACAGTTTCAGGCTGCCGTGTCAGTCATCCAGGCCCTGCCAAAAAATGGTGAGTGCGTTTTTCTTAAATTAATTCTGACCTTACAATATTTAAGCAGGAGTGGTATAAGATAGAGACCATTTCATAGTTTTCTTCCCAGTTATTTTCTTGTCTCTTCTTTGCCTCGCAAACTATTCTTCACCTGAGAAGCCTGCCAGGAAATCTACTCCCAAGCCTTTGCCGGTGCTAATCACACTGTAATGAGGTGCGTTTAGTTTCGAGGCTAATTACTCAGTAATTTTGAAGATGAGGATTGGACAACCATACGTTTTTCAGATTGGTATTTTTTTGTTTCAAAAGGGCACGCTCATTCTCCTAGTTCACATGTTCTAATGTAATCAAAGCCGTTGGCACAGTCTTATTTAGAAATATCCCATCCCTATCCTGCTTTGGGACAGGCACAATCTGGCAGCTGTTGTGCGGGAAAGACTCTGGGGTGAATCAGCCTGAGTTTTCCACCCTTCCTGTCGGAAAGCAATTAGCTTTTATCTGGTAGTTCCCTCTGGTGGCTTGGCTGGGATATGGTGTTCTACATGAGAAATTTTAGGCACAAATGTTAGTCTTTTAACTCTGTGATACAGACTGTGCGTTGTTGTAATTTTCTCCTGCCGGTAGAAAGGATGCTTTGGTATATTGTGAAAGAATTGTTTATTTTCACTAGCATTGGTGATGACCTTTTTCTGTTCTCCTTTGGCACTGCCCATACCTCCCCATATGCCCCTCTCTTACCGACAACAACTTGCACTTATATAGCACCTTCAACACAATGAAATGTTGCCAGACACTTCACAGAGGCTTGCAAAACAAAATATGACACCCAACTACATGAGCTATTAGGACAGATGACCTAAAGCTTGGTCAAAGTGATAGGTTTAAAGGAGTGCCTTAAAGAAGAAAAGCAATTTAGAAAGACAAAGAGGCATAGGGAGAGCTAAGGGTCTAGGCAGCTGATGGCATGGCCACCAATGGTGGAGCGATTATAATCGGGGATGCTCAAAAAGCCAAAATTAAAGGAGCGTAGTTATCTCAAAAGGTTGTAGGGCTGGAGAAAATGAGGGAGATATGAAGGGTCAGGCCATGGAGGGATTTGAAAACAAGGATGAAAATTTTAAATTCAAGGTATTGTTTAACTGGGAGCCAGGGGTGATGGGTGAACGACACAGACAGCAGAATTTTGGATGAGCTCAAGTTTATGGAGGGCAGAATGTGGGAGGCCAGCTCGGAGTGTGTTACAATAGTTAATTTTTACTTTCTTGTGGGCCACTAACAAGATGACTGTCTCCCTGTCCCGAACCTCTCGGTTTGTTGTTGACTCCATATAGTCCCTCTCGCAATGCCCCTTTTAATGTTGCTCTTTGGTGCCACCTCTGGCCGAGGTTTGCAAATACCTGTGTAGGTAGAGTTTCCACCCGCTTAGGTAACATCATTGATACCTGAGCAGAAATAGATGAACCAGCGGAAAAGATCAGGGAATTTTAAATGAAAGTGAGTTATTCCTGAAATCACTTGCACTTGTGCTTTTCACCATGTTTCGTGCTGATTCAAGATTCAAGCTGCTGCATCAGACCTGGCCACACACCCGGGACAACATCACGTGATTCTGTTGTACAGGAAAGGCTCATCAAATTGCGCATATTTTCTTTCATGCACAGACACTAGTAGGCACATTTTCAAAGCTTTTTCATAATCCAAAATTATTGAATCTACTAAGAAATTGACTAGTGTACGCCCAATAAATGTAGTAACTGGATTGGTATAGCTTTTAAAGAAATTTTCCGTTTTTTAAATCAGATTACTCACTGGTGACAAACTGGACACTTACTAAAAATGCTTATTTTTCGGCTGCATTAATAAAACTTCCGGGGTCACTGCTCTTAAATAGAAACAAAGAAACTAGGAGCAGGAGTGGGCCATTCGGCCCTTTGAGCCTGCTCCACCATTCAATATGATCATGGCTGATCCTCTATCTCAATGCCATATTCCCGCTTTCTCTCCATACCCCTTGATGCCCCCTAATATCCAAAAAATTATCAATTTTTTTCTTGAATATACTCAGTGATCCAGCCTCCACAGCCTTCGGTGGTAGAGAATTCCCCAAGTTGACCACCTTCTGAGTGAAGAAATTTTTCCTCATCTCAGTCCTAAATGACCTGCCCCTGAAACTGTGGCCCCTTGTTCTAGACTCCCCAATCAGGGGAAACATCTTCCCTGCATCTAGTCTGTCTAGCCCTGTTAGAATTTTATGTTTAAATCAGATCCCCTCTCATTCTTCTAAACTCTAGTTAATACAGGCCCAGTTGAACCAATCTCTCCTCATTTGACAGTCCTGCCATCCCCGGTATCAGCCTAGTGAACCTTCGCTGCACTCCCTTTACAGCAAGTATATCCTTTCTTAGGTAGAGAGACCAAAACTGCACGCAATACTCCAGGTGTGGTCTCACCAAGGCCTTGTGATAGATCAAGGAATTTTTTAAAAATAAAAATAAGTAAACAATTATGTTGCCTGATTGATGGAAGATTTTACATTCACGGTTACCCAAATTAATTTTATCAAAATCTTATACTGTAACCTAACTTGCACAATTTTGAGCAAATTTTTGACAGTTTCCTGATTGCACCCTGTAGTGTTCAGTTGTTCTGTGTGTGGTTATGACAGTCTGGTAATTGATCTATGCTCACTGTGCTTGATTAATTAAGCCTGAATGTGGACTCAGCTAATGTAAACAGAGCTGCTAGAAGAAGCTTGAGATGGGATAAGCATGGTGCAGACATTTTGTGATTGCAGAGATGTTTTAAAACACTGTAAATAAAGTTCCTACACACTTAGAAACTAGTGTCACCTCTGTATTGCTCTGAGGCAAATCAATCATATAAAATGTACAATACATGCTAAGTGGAAGCTGTACCCCTAAAGTGAAAATATCTAGACTCATAAAGTGGTACATTATCACAGAGTGTTGCATAACACTGCAAAGTGCTATTAGGACAACTTTATTTACACACCTTAGCTCCTGACACCAATCTGCCTAACGCCCAGGGAATGGTCACACATGCACACTTGGCAAGCACTGCGTCTGCCGGTGCATGTGCGGCTGCTGACAGTGGTGAGCTGGTGCCAGTATGGGTCTGTGCCTGCACAAAGTGATTCCACTCAATACCTGCAGCTTGGGTGGCTGCCCTGTCCATTTCTCGCCCGCTCACTCCGCTGCCTTTTGCTCATGCCCCTATTATGATTTTTCTTCCTTCCCAATTTATTTTGTCCAAACAAGGGAAGTTTTCTTCTCTGGGTTTCAGTTGGTTGATTGAAAACCTAGTTTCCTTGAGCATTTTCCTCATTCCACTGTATAACCTCAAGCTTTTGGGAAATCTGAAAGCGGCCTTTTCAAACTCCACAAACCATTCACTTCTCCAGCTTTAATAACTTGAAATAAGGCACTTTATTGTACACAGCTTGGTCATGTAGGTTTGAGTTGGTTGTTCCTCCACTTTTGCATATCTGTGCCACCTTTGAAACCATCACAGGAAGTGCGCCCCCTCCAGTTACAGTGTCAGCAAACTCAGCTTTATCTACAGGCATCGCAGGCAAAACTGTTACCAAGGACATTTCATTGGAACACCACATTTAGGAATTTAGATAGAGATACAGAAGGAATTGTGATATAAACAAAACTCAAGTCAGGAAATTTGGAATGGGAAGCTTATTCTACTTCGTCACACATAAATGATCAAAACTGCTTCAGGAATTGAACAAATTCAATATGTGACAGATCCCTAAGGCCTACAACTTTAGCTCAATAAAAAATAACAGGCACAACTGAAAATGCAAAGTAGGAATGTCAGCACCCCAATCCCTGGGTATACCGAGGGAGATTAGGGTTGCCAACCCTTCAGGATTTGCAGCTCAATCTCCAGGACACTGCTAATCATCAAGATATTAAAAAAGATAGTTTTTTTTTAAATGTTCTTTGAATATTTCTTTTTACCAGATATAAAAATATTGAAAATGGGGGGGAAAAAGTGCTGTTTGGCTGGCAGTCAAGCATCATCCAATTGGGCAATGAGTGTTGTTGCTTTCTGACTGGCATAGGAAAACAGTGCGTCACAAGGATGGATGTATTAGCCGACTAATGGCTGGAGGGTGGGGACAAGTCATGTGATGAAACCTCCAGGAATACAATTAATCACAGTTGGCAACCCTAAAGGTGATCTGAAGAAAGTGTGTAACCAACCGGCAGATATTATGCACGCCCCTCAGACATAGAATTCCCAGTGGAAAATGGTATCAGTCCTGTTGCATATGTTAACAATGCCATAGAGGTGAAAATAATGCAGTGGGAGGCTTGAGGCCTCTGAGCAGACTAGAGAAGCATAAAATAAAGCTGAGAATTCTCTCAACATTTAATTTTATAAAATAACCAGGCTTGGCAAATCACTATTTAAATTTTTTATCTAGCCTTAATTAAATTTGATTGGGGTGGGGGAGATTATTATCTCCTCACAACAGACTCCTGAGGGCTGATTAAAGTTTAATAACCGCCTGTTACTCCAGTTCTCTTGAGGAAATTGAGCTCTAATGTAGAACAAGAATGCAGAAAATAGGCTTATCTGTTCCTGGTTAGGAGGATGTTATAGGTTTTCCTGGATATAACCCAAAACTCAATTTGCTGTCTGCCGACATATAGAGCATTTGATGGGATTTATAGTGCTGAACGTATCTTGAGCGGATTAAAAGTGTCTTTTTTTTTTGGCTTTTGCAAACAAATGAAGGGAGGTGGTTGGGAGCTCAGCATACTGTCTAGGCTGAATATCTCTGTCATTTTGTGTCTGTGTCAGCACCTATAAAAACGGGCTGCAAAGTTCAGCATGTTGCTAATTAAGTCAGAGTCCTGAGTCTCCATTCAATGCTGCCAAATAGATATATATCAAAGAAGTAAATGTGTCTGTGCCACGCTTACACTCTTGCCCGTAGGGAACTTTGGTGTGATGATAGGCAGAATTTTGCCCTCGGATGGCGGGCGGGCCCCACCGGCTCGGCGGCGGGCGGACAGCTGACCCCCGCCACCGAAACGGGGCTCGCCAATTAAGGCCCACAGGAAGTCCTGTGCGGGGGTGGAGGGATTCCCCAACTGTCAAAGTGCGCTCTTTCACGCTGCTCCCTGAGGCAAAGTGCTGTCTCAGGCAGTTTACTGACAGGTAAGAAAAGTCAAAAAATAGAGAAATATTAAAATTATTAACATGTCCCCCTCATGTGACAATGTCACACGAGATGGGACATGTTAATAAGAAACACATAAAGTTTATTAAATTTTTAAAAAACGGACATGAAACCTCATCCTGCCAGTGGATGAAGTTTCATGTATAATCAGGAGCCCGCTGGGGCTCCTGGCCTGCCCGCCAGCCTTAAGCTTGGATGGGCAGGTCTTTAATTATCTTAATTACTCTGTCAATGGCCTCAATTGGCCATTGACAGGTCAGCAGGCGGACAGCTGATTTCGCTGTCTGCCCGCCTTCCTAAAAATTTAAAGGGACCGGGATGACGTCGGGGGTTCCTCCTGACCTCATCCCGCGTCATTTTCCCCTCGGCGAGCAGGCCCCGCCCCCAAATCGCCAAGAGGAAAATCCTGACCGATGTTTCTGAAAAAATACAATTCTCACTTTGGTCACCGCAAGTTGTTGATATTTTGTGATCAGGGTGCGTGTGTGGTTTTAAAGTCATGGTTTGAGCCACAACTTGTCAAATGTTGGAGCCAGAGAAGCCAATGTTAAAAATACTAGAAATCTGAGATTGAGATATATTTTCAAATTGACCGCATTCTGAATACGTATTGTGCTTGTACTCCATTCATCTGTAAACTTTTCTCAGACATCAACACATTTGCAATAAATAGGCTGAAGCTACCTTACATGTTACATTAAGAAATGCAAAATGAGATGTTAAACATTTCTATATGAATCTCATCAATTGCAAAGTTGTAGTAATCTGAGATGTAATATACCTTTAAGACAAGTATTGTAATGTGAGGGCATATGATCGTATTGTCCAATAGCAGAGTAGCGCTGGCTACCTATATGTGAGAGAGTCTTGAGTTAGTCACGATGAGTGAAGAGTTTTATGTCGTGAGCGCACAAATTTAGTTGTAAAGTTTAGTTTGTAAATTAACAGCATGTGTTTATTCTAACAACGATCTCCTGATGTTCTCTGTTTCTGTACCAACTTGGTCACCCTGTACAAAGCGTGCAACCTGGATCCTTCAGCCCCAACAAACTAAGGGCTCTGGCTTCAACAAACTGGCGACGAGAGTAAAAGCATGAAAAATCACGGAAAAAACTAGGTAAAAAGCGAGAAAAACAAAGGAAACCAGAAGGACCGAAATCAGGCCATACCTCGCACGGTAGTTATAAGTTAAAGAAAATTTCCTTCTGAACATTGATTTAGTTCCCTAAGAGATGTCGCAATTTGGAAGAGTAGAGCCATTCGATCCAACCTCGGCCAACTGGTCTCACTATGTTGAACGCCTCGCATCCTTCTTCCAGGCGAATGACATTGCGGGGAGGAGAAGAGGCGCGCGATCTTTCTGTCCACGTGTGGGAGTAAGACAAACGGATTAATTCAAAATCTGTTGGCGTCCAGTGCCCCAGACTCCAAAAGTTTTGATGATTTAATGAATCATTATCAGCCCAAGCCGTCGGTGACCATACAAAGGTTTAAATTCAACTCAAGAATTAGAGCTGCAGGGGGAGGCTGTTGCTTCTTACGTGGTGAGTCTGAAGCAACTAACTGAATACTGCGAGTTCGGTACCTCAATCAATGATATGCTTAGAGATCGGTTGGTGTGTGGTATAAACGAAAGTGTGATTCAGAGGAGATTGTTGGCTGAAATAAATCTAGATTTTCCGAAGGTGTTGGAAATCACTCTTGCAATGGAAGGTGCAGTGCGACACTCGGAAGCCATTCGAGGAGTGCAAAATGGGGCCATCCTCCATGTTGGGCAGGGAGCGTCAACCAAAAAGAGCCCGAAAGTGCAGAGCCTTGTTCCAAAGCAGGAAGCAGCCGCTGCTAGCAGACAAATTAAAAAGGAAAACTCAGCAGCAAAAGCATGGCATCATAGTAACGGAGATGGAAGTAGACAGCCCTGTAATGAAACACAATTTAAAAAGATTGAATGTTTCTCTTGCCATCGATATGGACACCTCATGAGAAATTGTAAAGATAGAATCAGGCAGCCTGTCAGACAAAGACAAAAACCCATTGAAATAAATAGTGGTGAAAACCCTGAAGTAATAGATACTGATATCTGTTCACTATATAACTTAAAAGTTAGGAAGAACAGAGCCTACCTATATAACCACGAGAGTGAATGAGAAGCCTATCAGATTGGAGGTGGATACTGGTGCAGCAACTACGGTGATTGGAGAGCATACTTTTCATTACTTGAATCATGGATAATATAAGCTGAATTTATAAGAACTGTTGAAAAATTAAAGACATACACAGAAGACATACAAGTCAAGGGTATATGTAAAGTCACAGTAAACTATGAAGGTCAAACAGTGAGATGGCTCTTGATGGTAGTAGCAGCCGAAGTACCTAGTGTCTTTGGACGAAACTGGCTGAAAGAAATTAAGTTGGAGTGGAATGAAATCTTCCAGAAGAACTAATGGACTTTCACAGCTACCACAGAAATATGCCTCAGTTTTCAAGGAAGAACTTGGAAAAATTGAAGAGCTACAAGCAAGGATTCATGTAGATCCTGAGACAACACCAAGATTCATGAAGGAAGACCGGTACCTTATGCAATTCAGGTTAAGGTAGAAGCAGAACTGTACAGATTAGAAAAGCTGAGAGTGATACAATCAGTACAATTTTCAGAGTGGGCAGCTCCAATTGTACCTGTTCTCAAACCTGACCGAAGCATTAGAATATGTGGGGACTATAAATTAACAGTTAATCAAGTTGCAAAATTGGATAGACACCCCATACCTAAATTTGAAGATTTATACACTAAATTGGCAGGTGGAAAGGCTTACACGAAGTTAGATTTGAGTCATGCTTATCAGCAATTGGAATTAAAGCAGGCACCCCAAAAGTTTGTCACCATAAATACACATAAGGGATTGTATCAATACACCCGTTTACCATTTGGCATATCTTCTGCTTGTGCCATATTCCAAAGAACCATGGAAAGTTTGTTACAGGGATTGCCCCATGTTGTAGTTTATTTGGATGACGTTCTCGTGATTGGACTCACAGAAAAAGAACATTTGATGAACCTGGAGGAGGTTTTGAAACATTTTTCTCAGGCTGGAAAAGTGCACATTCCAGGCTAAAGAGATAACTTATCTAGGCCACAAGGTCGATTCACAAGGCCTACATCCGATTGAAGAAAAAGTGAAAACAATTAAAGAAGCCGAGGAACTAAAGAATACATCTGAATTGAAATCATCTTTGGGGATGATTAACTACTGATGCTTCTTGCCCAATCTATCAACAGAACTGGCACCATTATATTGTTTGCTCAAGAAAAATCAGAGATGGGCATGGCAAACACCGCAAGAAGAAGCTTTCAATAAAGTGAAAAAGTTGTTACAGTCATCTACACTTGTAGTACATTTTGATCCAAAGAAAGAGTTGATATTAACATGTGATGCATCAGCTTATGGAGTAAGAGCAGTGCTTTCTCATCGAGTGCATGATGGATCAGAACGACCTGTAGGTTATGTGTCAAGAACACTTGGTACTGCAGAGAAAAAGTACTCACAAATTGAAAAAGAAGGCCTGGCGATCATTTTCGGTGGTTAAAAGGTTCAACAATATGTGCAAGGTCGTCACTTTATTGTCATAGTGGACCACAAGCCATTATTAGGACTATTCGGTGAAGACAAGGTTATACCCCCTATAGCTTCGGCAAGAGTACAAAGATGGGCATTGATCTTAGCAGCGTATGAGTATACTTTTATTCATAGGCCCAGAAATCCAATTGCAAATGCAGATGCACTCAGTCGTTTACCCTTGCAGGTAAAAGATGAGGATTTTCCAATTCCTCAGGAATACGGCTTCTTATTGAACTTCTTGATTCACCACTGATATGTGCTAAACAAATTAAAGATTGGACGAACTGAGACCCAGTCTTATTCAAAGTGAGAAATCAAGTTTTTTTCTGGTTGGTCAAAAACACAAGAATCCGATGAAATGAAACCGTATTTCTAGAGAAGATACGAGATAACCAGCCAAGAAGGTGTTTTGTTGTGGGAAGCTCATGTAATTGTTCCCCCGAAAGGATAAAAGCCATTGTTATCTGAACTTCACAGTTCACATCTCAGAATTTCTAAAATGAAGGCAATAGCATGAAGCTGTGTGTGGTGGTCTGGGATGGATGGAGAAATGGAAAACTTAGTGAGAAGTTGTATGCAGTGTCAACAAGTACAAAAATTACCTGCAACAGCCCCACTACACCCCTGGGAATGGCCAGAAAGATCATGGGTATGTGTACTCATTGATTATGTGGGACCTTTTATGTGAACAATGTTTCTCCTTATCTTAGACACGCATTCAAAATATATACGAAGTAAGGTCACCCACATCTGCAGCGACAATAGACAAGCTACGACAAAGCCTCGCTATAAATGGATTACCTAAAGTTCTAGTATCAGATAATGGAACAGTATTCACAAGTGCTAAATTTAATTGACTTACAAGCCTCAATGGTATTGTTCATGTGAAAACATCTCCATACCATCCTTCTTCCAATGGGCTTGCCGAGTGAGCGGTTCAGATGTTCAAATCTGGTATAAAGAAATTGGAGTTTCGATAGCGACTAAATTAGCACGATTTCTATTCGACTATTGAACCACCCCTCATTCGACAACAGGTATCACCTGCTGAACTGTTGATGAAGTGCCGTCTCCGATCAAGACTGAGCCTGATTATATCAAACTTGGGAGAGAAGGTAGAAAGAAGGCAGGAAAATCAGAAAATGGGACATGATTGTCACAGTCAGGACAGAACATTTAATGCAGGAGAGAAGGTATTTGTGAAAAACTTTAGAGAAGGACCAGCATGGTTATTTGGTGAAATAAGTGCTGTAACGGGACCTATTTCCTATCATGTGAAAGTTGAAGATCGAATATTAAGAAGACATGTGGATCACATACGAAGTGGAGAAGCCAAATATCCAGCAGTGATTCCACCAGTGCTCAAGACTGAATCAACATTTCCTGTTGAAATAACTCAACCAAGTACCAATGTATTTGAAGAGCTGACTGTGCCTGAAAGAATTGAAGAAACAAATTTATAGGTACCTGCTGTGGAACCTGATGCTCGGACGACATCACTAAGGGAGGCTCCAAAGCAAACTTCAGAAGCTGTAGAGCTGAGACGTTCTATACGCATAAAGAAGCCTCCAGAGAGACTAACTTTGTAAATAACTGAACTGTGTAAAAAACTTGATATATTGAAAAATTGTAAAATGTATTTTTCAGTAAAGGGGGAAGGATGTAGTAATCTGAGATGTAATATACCTTTAAGATGAGTGTAGTAATGTAAGGTCACGTGATCTTATTGTCCAATAGCAGAGTAGCGTGGGCTACCTCTGTGTGAGAGCCTTGAGTTAGCCACTGATGAGTGAAGACAGAGTTTTGTGTTGTGAGCACACAAGTATAGTTGCAGAGTTTAGTTTGTAAATAAACAACATGACCAGGAGTTTTCAGTCGGCGTGTGGGGGCAGGCCCGACATGCTGGGGCGTAAAATGATGCACGATGATTCTGGGCATGCGTCCAGACGTCATTGCGCACTCTCGCGATGTTTCATTCGGCGGGCATGCGCTGGAGGATAATTAAAAGGCCTATTAAGGAACTAATTTATTTCAAATTTATGCTGCCCGTGCAACCTAACAGTTGGCGGGCAAGCAAAAAGGCCAAGCGGCCTTTACGTGTTTTAGGAAACCTCATCCACGAGCGGGATGAGGTTTCCTAAAGTTTTTACAGATAGAATAAAAATTTCTTTTGAAAAATAAAAACATTTCCCATCTCAGGCGACACAGTCACGTGAGTTGGGACATGTTTCATTACGTTTTTAGTACCTTTAATTATTTTTTTCAAAAGCGCTTTAATCTCCCTGAAGCAGCTACGTGCCTCAGGGAGATTGAAGCGCTCTTTCGCGCGCAAGCATGAAAGAGTGCTGGACCCAACTCTCCCTCCTCCCCCCGCCTGCACAGGTAGCGCACTACTGGTCGCGTATTACACTGGGCAGGCCTTAATTGGCCCGTCCGCATTAAATGTCTCTGCGACCGCCCCTGCTCGCTCCCACCGAGCCCGCCCAATGCAGGAAAAATTCTGCCCCATGTGTTTATTCAAACAACGACCTCCTGATGTTCTCTGTTTCTATACCGACTCGGTCACCCTAGACAAAACGTGCAACCCGGATCCTTTAGCCCCAACAAACCAAGGGCACTGGATCCAACAAAAGTGTCCTATCTCTGTAACAGTAGGGACCCTGTTTATTAATCCCTGCCCTCCTCAGTACATTGTAATGTTGCTGTATTATCAGTGACTTCAGGGCCCTCCTCAAATTTCTCCCTCTCAACCTTTATACCCTATGCTTTATTTCAACCCTCATTCTTGCTGTCTGACAATAGTACACCCCAATTTTCTGCAGATTCTGGATGCAGGCTCCACATTTGCTTGCTCGTTGTCCATTTTCTCTCTCTCTCTCTCTCAACAGACGCAGCAACAACAACTGCTTATATTTATAATAAAGCATCCCAAATCGCTTCACATCAGCCTCATAAAACAAAATTTTACACTGTGACAAATAAAGAGATATTAGGGAAGCTGACCAAAATCTTGGTCAGAGGTAGTTTTTAAGAATGTCTTAGAGGAAAGTGAGGTAGAGAGACAATGAAGGGAAGGGAGGGAATTCCAGAGCTTAGGGCGTAGGCAGTTGGTGGAGCAATTAAAATTCACGGTGCACAAAAGGCCAGAATTAGAGTAATAAAGATATCCCAGAGGGTTGGAGGAGACTATTGAGATAGGGAGGGGGAAGCCATGGAGGGATTTGAAAACGAGGATGAGAATTTTAAAATCAAGGCATTGCTTGACAGGGAGCCAATGTAGGTCAGCAAGCGAAGGAGATAGGTGAATAGGACTTGGTGCAAGTTAAAACACAAGCAGCAGAGTTTTGGATGACCTCAGGTTTATGGAGGATAGAATATGGGAGGCCAGCCAGGTATGTGTTGGAATAGCCAAGTCCAGAGGTAATAAAAGACAGGAATGTTTTAATTCCCGCAGTAGCGGGGAAAGGAGAGAAACAAACAGCGGGTGTTCAGGAAAATGCTGGGGAGTAAGCAGTAATCCCATTGGAAGTTCAGCAGAGCTTCCTTTCATGGTTCCTGAGGGATTTTGAAAGAGGCAAACCTACAACAAAAATTGACTGAAACAGATAGAAAACAAATAGAGTGTCTACGGCTTCCAGTCCAGTCCTGGAATCATCCACACATGCATATAATGTTGCTGACCAAATCACAAAATAGCTGATGCAAAGTTTTAAGATCACCAGTGGCGTGTTCCCATCCTGAAACATAGGCTAAATCAGTGGCAGAATTCTGAAGTAATTTCACAAGTTCATGTTTCAAATAAACTTAAAAAGAACATGGTGCACTCTAATTTTAAATTCATACATTTTTTAAAAAGCTTTAAGAATAGATATTTCATTGCATCCCCAATCACTACTACATTACAATTTGTTTTAAAATGCATCATTTAGTGACATGCCATTGGCTCTACTGCCTGTCCGTCAAACATCATGTGTGTGGATTGGTCAGTAGGCCCATGTCCTTGTCTAATAACTCCCTGTTGCTTTTTGGAAAGTGAATTTATTTTTTTATTGAAAGAAAACTCCAGGAATGAATATTAGAGTCAAGGGGGACAAATCTGAACAAATTGTGTTCAGGTTTTAGATTTAAAAGAAGCTGCCAGCTCTGTATCAGTTGGTAGCACACTCACCTCTGAGCCAGAAGGTTTTGAGTTGAAGTCCCGCTCCAGGGACTTGAGCACAAAAAAACAAAGCTGCCACTCCAGTGCAACACAAGGGAGTGCTGCATTGTCAGAGGTGCAATCTTTTTCATGGGTCGAACAATAATGACTTTATACAGCACCTTTAACATTATAAATATCCCAAGGTGCTTCACAGGAACATCATAAAGCAAGATTTATCACCAAGCCAGACATTAAGCCGAGGCCCTGTCTGCTGTTTCAGTTGGATGTAAAAGATCACTTGCCACTATTTCAAAGAGCAGGGGAGTTCTCCCCAGAGTCATGGACAATATTTATCCCTCAATCAACATGGCAAAAGAACAGATTTTCTAGCCATTAGCTGTTTGTGGGAGCTTGCTGTGTGCAAATTGACTGCCACATTTCCTACATTACAACAGAATTACATCATTGGCTGCAGAGAGCTTTGAAACGTCCTGTGGTCATTAAAGGTGCTTTGTAAATACAAGTCTTATTTTCTTTTCCAAACACCTGCCAATGTTGAAAATGTGAAACAAGATACAGAAATGGACAACCGGTCATTCTGTAAAGATGAAGGACAGGTTAACATTTCAGACAGAAACCTTCTTGAGTGCTGAATAAAGACAGTCATGAAACAGATAACAATGAAGCTGAACAGGATGAACATGAGGGAGAGGAAAGTCACAAGCATTTTTATTTCAAGTTTTTATAATTTGTTTGTCAGTTTTCTTTTCCTCAGTCAGGCGTAAGTTTTTAAAATTAAAACAACTAGATATTTCTGCTGTCTTTCTGAATGTAAGGCATCGGAGAGGGTGCAGAAAAGATTTGAGGTCGGTTCAAGGTGTATGGGAGTTCAGCTACAATTCTAGATTGGAGAAGCTGAAGCTGTTCTCCTTAGAGAAGGGAACGTTGAGAGGGAATTTAATAGAGGTGTTCAAAATCATGATTGGGTCTGGACAGAAATTGTTCCCATTGGCGCAAGAGTTGAGAACCAGAGGACACTGATATAAGGTGATTAGCAAAGGAAGCAATGGCGGTAGGAGGAAAAACTCTCGCAGTGAGTGGTTAGGACGTGGAACGCACTGTCTGGGGTTGTGGCAGAGGCTGATTCAGTCATGGCTTTCAAAAGGGCATTGGATCATTATCTGAAGTGAAAAACATTTGCAGGGCTACAGGGATAAGGCAGGGGAGTGGAACTAGCTGAGTAGCACTTGCCAAGACCCAGGAGGGACATAAAGGGCCAAATGGCCTCTTTCTGCCCTATAACCATATTATGATTCTATATCCATAATAAATGTGAAAGTTGGTATCTCTGGGTAAACAAACCCCAAATGGAAGAAAAAGTAGTGGCAGTACCTTTAATGACACCATTCCATAACTGGGCGATGCTCTGGTGGGTGGGATGGGAGCTTCATATTTAAACTGACCAATATATACAAATCACTTCAATAGCTAGGGGATACTCATTCTGTACCTTATCATCTTCACTCTCCTGAAATTGGAAATGCAGAAGCTGCAATTCTGACTTTGACCACATGGTGTCACCAAAATTTATTTCAATGAAAGTAGGGAAGACAATCTGATTCTGCACCTTCAGACATCAGTTGTTGAGGGCTGTGACCCAGGTTGGTGTCTAAATTCTTCTTATGAGCTGTTGATATTTAGCGCTCTACACTGGTCAGCTTAATACATTCACTTTGGAAGCACTAACGATGACAATTTACCACACCTCACCACAAGCACTAGACTAGAGTTTCTGTTGGGAGGAAATTAATGGTGTGACTCTGTGAGACCAAAGTGGCATAAAGTATTTGTCCTTTCAAAGACTTTACTTGCAAAGTAATATCTTCTGTTTTCTCCCCATTCACGTTATTGGCTTTTCAGTTGATCTGATCAGTTGGCCCAGTGAATATGCGCTGTTTGATAATCCTCCACTACAAATCGGACTAGGACTTCTCTAGTGGAGTGTGAGTTATGGTCTAAGTATCCCCTCAGTTTGACTTGGGAATTCCTGGAAGCCATGAAAATATTGGAGAAAGAAAGGAAAGTGTTGTTTAGCACGTTGAAAAGTCTCAAAGTGCTTTACAAAATTTAATACTTTGAGTATGATTATCAGTGCTCTATAGAGAGCAGAGGTCTGTACAGAGCAAAGTAACTGTAGTTAACCTGAGCAGCTTTTCATGGAATGTGTCAGATTCTAAGTGACACTGAGTGATAGTAAATAATTTGTTCTAACAGCCAGTGATCATACAATAATTTAATGCCATTAAGTTATCATTCCTGATTTTTGAAATGATTTACAACAGGCAGAAATATATTTTTGTATTTAAAGTGCATTTCATGAAGTCAATTTGGAAATTTAAATAGGAGAAGAATCAAAACATTATAACAACAGTCAAGGTATATACATATTTTTGAAAATGGGTTCTTTGTGTCTGGGGGAGGAAGGCAGCCTTCTCCCTGGGGAGAATTTTTCTCCCTGTTGGACAGGCCATCGGGACCAGGCGCGGAACCGATTGCTGCTCGCGATCGTCTCCGTGCCGCCATTTTACATGGCCATTTAAGGTCCACCCAGTATGACACGTGCCCTCAGCACTACCTGTGCGGGTGGTGGGGAAGAGGGAGAGTCGGAGGCTGCGCTCTTTCGCGCGAAAGAGCACAGAAATTTCCCTGAGGCACACAGAGGTGCCTCGGGGAGATTAAGTTCATATTGAAATATTTAAATAAAGGTAAAAACTATTTAGACATGTTCCCCCCCATGTAACAGTGTCACATGTGCTTGGACATGCTTATGAAATGTGAATAAATTATTTATAGATTTTATTAAACCTTCAGGAAACCTCATCCCGCCCGTGGATGAGATTTCCTGAAAAACGTTCAACCTTAAGGTTGGACGGCAGCGTTGATAATTACTTTAATTGGCTTTTTAATGGGCTTAACATGCCTTTGACAGTTCGGCACGCATGCAGCCGCCACTGGCATGCGCCCGCCAAACGAAAAATGTCAATGACGCGCGGTGATGTCGGGATGCACGCCCGATTTCTCCGTGTGTCATTTTACACATCGGCGTGTGGGGCCCGCCCCTGCTCACCAACGTGAAAATTCTCCCCCCTGTGTATGAGGGTGCATGGTGGGGTTGGTAGAAGGGGTCTGCAGGACTTCAGAAAGGGCACCCAGACTGCCTGGCACTTCTCGTTGCTAGAGTTATGCATTTAAACATCTCAGGCAGCCCTCACATCTCTGGGGACAGGATGAGTAGACAAGGGTCTTGGCTGATTTTTTTTTGGTAAAACCCTTTGTGGTATCTCATACCACTGCCAGAGTGGGGGAATCTGAGGGAAGAACCAGAAAATTTGCACCAGTCACATCCTCGTCAGCATTCATCCAATAGAGAGTCATGCTGTGTATGATAGGACGGGTCTATGAATCTGGCTTGGCTGTCTTGCCTTTTGCTGCAACTGCCAATTGTTCCCCCCCAAATGTTCCTCCATTTTGCTGCTTTTATTTAGAGCCTAGGTTAGTTTTGAGGTTCGCTGTGGAATCTGTTATTGCGATTACAGTGTGCAGAGAAATGGCTTTGTGTAACCTTTGAGGTGCGGGTAGTATATAGTGGTAAGTGGCCAGTTGCCACTAGGGTTTCTAGAACATCCTGGCACCCTGGGAAGAATCTGTGATCTGGAGGTAGCTGAATAAAGAAAGAACTTTAACTCCTTATCACATCTCAAAGACATCATACAGAAATGGTTATTTGTAATTGTTAATTAAGTAAACACAGGGTCCCATAAATAGCAACCAAATTAATGAATAGCTAAACCTTTTTTTGGTGGCTGAAGGACAAATGTGAGCGAAGACAGAGGAACTCTTCTCTTCTTGACGGTGCCATGAGATTCTTGCGCCCACTTGGAACAGGAGGATGGGGCCTTAGCTTAACATCCGATTGAAGGTTTGACAGTACAGCATTGCTTCAGTGCTGCATGGAAAATTGAGCTTAGATTCTGTGCTGAAATGGAGTTTAAACCCGTAACCTTCTCAGTTGAATTTAAGGGGCCTGCTACATCTGAACCTGAGGTAAAGCTTGTTGGGTGTGAGTTGAGGCTGTGGTTTGCACGTGCCTTGCAGTTCGTGGAACTTCTCGGGCAAGGAACAACAGTTTCTGGTGCTGAATCCATCCTGCACAGCATGCGTGATGCTGCATTATAAAGGGGAAGGTGAAAAAAATCACATTAGGGACCAAAACATGAGTGTAAATCTTTCATTAAAAGACGAATGCCTTGATAACAAAAGAAAATAAAAAATTACGGTTCTGCTGTATCTGCTGTCGAAAGCCGTGCGAGGAGAGTTTGGCTCAGCAATCACAGGTAAAGTTACACACGAATTCACAATCAGAGCTGGATTGTTAAAAGCCCAGTGATCACTCATGAACCTTAGAAGAACATTACCAAGAACAGGAAGGTGGAGTGGGCAGTGAGGGTGTGTTACAGAGTCCTATGGTTGTGTCTCCAGCTGCCAAGTCGTTTAGTTTCTAATTTTTGTGATATAACCTCTTTTTGTTTTATTGCTCTGTGCAACAAATTCTCATATTTGCACAATTCTGTAATCAAGCATCCCAATCATTCAGCCGTTAATTACCATGACGACAGAAAATAAGAGTATGCAGATTACTATGCTACTCGATTGGATGTGTGCCACTTTTTTTTCCTGTCCTGGTTCTGTAATGACTTTCCCGGTGCATATACCTAAAATTTTCATCACTATGGTTACAAATCTCGCCCACATTGTCAAGTATTGTGAATTGAGAGTTTTTGGAACTTAAGTAGCCAAGTATTTGATTGCCAGCTGGAAGGTATTCCAAGTCCTCTAGCTGGTATTCTCTTGTCTTGGTTGGCTGAACTGTTGAATGGAGCACTTCACAGCCATGCGAAGTAAGTATATCTAAACCCAATTGGCATGTCTCAAATCGTACCACTTATTAAGCAAACATGGATCAATGTTGTTGGCCACTATGGAAACCTCGAGCTTGAATTGTCTTCCCTTCTGTCTGACTGGTAGCAACAAGTGGGCCAGTCAGGAGAAAACAAGATTTAAAAATTTTTTGAAATGTGTTATTTTTAAGTTTGGCTTTCTGTCACCAGGCTCTTACCGTCCGTCCCATGAGAAGATGCTGAAGTTTTACAGTTACTACAAGCAGGCAACTGTAGGCCCTTGTAGCAATAGCAGGCCTGGCTTCTGGGATCCTGTCGGACGTATAAAATGGTAACCTTTAAATTCTCTTATGTTTGAAGTGAGGGTGAAGGTACTAAGATGAGTTATCTTGCCAGAGATATTAGCTTACTGTATTTAGTATGGAGACCCTGAGCTTGTCAGTAAATGCAGCCATCGGCACTTTCTTGCACTTGTTGTGAGGTTTGGAAAATCAAAGAAACTGTAAAAACGTAGAACAGGTGGGTTTTACTGAAAATTTAAGAGTCTTTTGTATTACAAATTGGCATATCTGTGAAATATTAAAAGTGCAAATTTTTTTAATAAATTACAAAAAATAGTAATAAATTTAATATCCTTTGTCTACCTCCAATATTATTTTTTAAGGTGCTAAATAATACTCACTGACACTGTTATGAGTATTAAGTACAGGAGATGGTGGCACAGTGGTAATATCACTGGACTAGTATTCTAGAGGTCTAGGCTAATGCTCTGTGGACATGGGTTCAAATCCCATTTTAGCAGCTGGTGGAATTTGAATTCAATTAATAAAATCTAGAATTGAAAGCTAATCTCAGTAATGGTGACCATAAAACTATCATTTTTTTTTGTTGTAAAAACCTACCTGGTTCACTAATGTCCTTTAGGGAAGCAAATCTGCAATCCTTACCTCATCTGTCCTGTGACTCGAGATCCACAGCAATGTGGTTGACTCTTAATTGCCCTCTGAAATGGCCTAGCAGGCCACTCAGTTCAAAGGCAATTAGGTAGGGATGGGCAACAAATCCTGACCTTGCCAGCAATGCTGACATCCCATCAAAGAATTAAACAAAAACTTGGAAGTTATCCTTAACCTAGTTTAGATAAATATGTTTTGTGATTGGCTGGATGTCTGATGTGCATGGGATCCCATTAGCATGTTTAAAACCCCCTGAGAAATCTCCACGAGTAAAATTCACCTAATACAAAGTGCACAATCTCTCTCCAGGCAGACACATCCTGCTTACCTAAATCGAGACAGTTTAGGTGCTGGCTGGCAAATTCAAGGCATGGTTAATTGATTACATTTCATTATTGTGCACATCACGGGTGCCTTCCTCATCACTTTATTAAGTTGTAAAAGAGCACTAAACAAGAAAAAGCCATTAAACCCATCAGGTCTGTTCATCTGAAAGACGACTGTAAACAGTATTGTTCAGGATTCTATCTAATCCATTTAAACTCCTGAGAAAGGCCTAAATGTGTCCTAGGCCCAAACACAAGTCAAACAAAACTCAATACTTATCTAACCTTGCATTCTAAATCATTTATCCTTGACTGGTTCCTTTTCTTGATGTGACAACATAAATCCAAGGGTCTGAGGTACCATTTGTCATCTGGCAGTGAAGATTTTTTTTGAAGTAAATGAATCTTCACATTTGATCTTTATTTTCACCTCCAACACAAAAGAGTAAATCACGACAGTTGAATTTTCATATACTAGCTGCGGTAAACATGGCAACCTAACCTGCCATTGATAGACCAGTCACGTGGCACGACCTGGGTTAACTTATATTGAGATCTAAGGGCACTCTTTAGCTAGAAGCTCATGCCTGTGCTGAGGTGAATGGACAATCAGGATATTTCACTCATCTGGTAAAAATAAAGGGGACGGTTGCAAGCTGGATTATTCTTGTTATTTTCCTTATCTTGCGCAACTCATGAAACATAACATAAAACATATAAAACATAACGGCTTCAAATCTTTTTGGGGCACGACACGCTGTTATCAACTTCTACTCGCAGCAACTTACAGGCCAAAGAATTTTGAGCAGAAGGTCGAGGGAAAAAGTCTAACTGATGGGGGTGGGGGTGTCACGAGATGCCACACTCAGGCAAACTCCAGGCCATTGTCTTTTAGACGTTTGAATTTAAAGGAGCCTGAGGTCCCAAACTTGCTGCAAGTGAACACCTGCGGCACCCTACGCTCACCCACCACCACCCGTGCCTTTTTCTGAGTTGGCCCCAGGAGAGAAGGCTGCTTACTTCATCCCTGTATGTCACCTCCCGCCTATTTCCCTTGTGATTGGGGGTCCTGATGATTCTTGTTTACAGGCATCCTCTTAAGCCCCCTCACCGTTTCCAATAAGTTTCAGAAATTGTGTTGCTCCCTATATATACGTTTAACAAACTGACCATTAATTGTGCACTTATGTGCTAGATTTTACAACAGCTATCCAAATTCACGTAAATGTAGTTATAGGAACTATTAATCATGTTTTATTCATGATTATAGGAACTATTAATAATGTTTTATTCATTAATTATAATGCACATAAGCATCATGGGAACTGGGGTTCCAGCAACAAATTCTGAAATGGTCTATATTTTGTTATCCTCCATGTTATGAGAATAATGGCCAGAATATAATGCTTGTCGGGCAGGCACACGCCCGACCCAATCGAGGGTAAAATGACCCGCGATGATGTGTGGGCGAGCATCCCGATGTCATCACGCACTTGCGCAATATTTCAGTCAGGGGGCGCGCACTGGAATCAGCAGCGTGCCTGCCGACAATTAAAAGGTCTATTAAGGTCATTAAAGTTATAATTGAAAGAAATTTTTCATTGCCCACGCTCCCCCCCAATCTTACGGTTGGCAGGCAGGGGCCTTTGAATTTTTTAGGAAACCTCATCCACGGGCGGGATGAGGTTTCCAACAGCAAATAAAAATAAAAACTTTAACGTTTCATTAATAACATGTCCCTGCTCATGTAACAGAATCATTAAAATCTTTATTTTTAATGTTCAAAGCCCTTCAGCTCCCTGAGGCAGCTCTGTGCCTCAGGGAGCTTCTCCAGCGCGCACACGTGGGCATGTGCGAACTTGCGCTCTCACCCTCCTCCACCCTCACAGGCAGCACTGAGCGCTGCCACGCGGGTTTCATGCTGGGCGGGCCTTAGTTGGCCCGCCAGTGTGAAATCGCAGTCCGGCCCCGATCGTGGGCGTGGTTGGCTTCCCAACTGCCCCCGCCAAGCCCCCCCAATGAGGGAAAATCCTCCCCACTGAGTCAAAATCCTGGAATTCCCTCCTTACCAGCACTGTGGGTGTACCCACACCACAGGGACGGCAGTGGTTCAAGAAGACGGCTCATCAAACAAAACCCAAGAATACTTGTCAAGGGCAATCAGAGATAGACATCAAATGCTGGCCTAGCCAGCGACGCCCATGTTCCATGAATGAATAAATAAAAATAGGCACTAACCTTTGGAGCAGGAATTCTGTAGGGAAGTATAAGGTTACGCCAGAGGATACAACCAGTCCACGTTGACCTCATCCTAACTAGAATGCATTGCAGGAAAGAGAAGGTTAAAAAGCTTATTTGTAATTATTTTAAAAAGCAACAATATATGTCTCAAAAAAGCAGTAGCTCATGGTGTAGTTTTTCATGCTTTTTTTGAACAAAACAAAACTGTCTTAACATTGAATTAAGGAACAATTTCGTAGCAGGTTAAATATTGTGATCTGCATCACTTAAACGAAGGACTGAAAAAATCTTAGCGGTTTAGTGATCCCCTTTAAAATCTATTTTATACAAAAGTACAATCGGGTTGCTTTGCAGTGAGGGTGCCAGTTTTATAATGAGCTGCTTTAGCTACATTTGAGTATGTTTGAAACGGGTGATGTCATTGTCAGCTATTTATTCACTCCGCTAGTAGGGGATCACTGTTAATGTGATTTGATGTGCACTGGGTAGAATAAGCACTCACTGAAAATGAACAGATGTGTGTTTGTTGCCTTCTGCAGGGACGCATGGAAAGCTCTGGGGAACTTGTCAAAAAAAGACGCCATGATGACTTACGTCGAAGAGATAAAGCAAACAGCACAGGAGGTACTTTTTTGTGTGGCTAATATCCACAACATCAGAATGCAATAAAAAAGGATTGTTTAATTGATAGGCCCTCATCATGTTCCGCTTCCAAGAAAGAAGCATTAGTTCACATTTTATTTTAACTTGTTTACTGGCCTACCCCTGTAGCCTTTGAAGAAGGAATTTGAATACCGAACATTGCTAAAACTGGCTCAGAGGTAGAGAAGGTTGGTACCCTGAGGTGCTGTGGAAGGATCTGAGTTTGCACTCACACAGTTTTGCCACTCAGCCTTATCTGTGCCAGTGGGAAGGTGCCCAGACTCTTCAGAGAGAAGGAGCCATTGCAGGAAGTTGTCCAGAGTGCTTTCACACCCCCTGGTGGCTGAATGAAGAGTAATTATATATCCTGTCAATTGAGAATTGCAGAGATCGATCAGCGGAGAAAACAAAGCCTAAAGCAGAACTCATTTCAGTTGTTGTTAAAAAAAAAACTGAGATCCGCCCACATCATAAGGGCTCAAACACTTTACACTCAGAATACTTGCTTTAGCCGGAGGCACTTAAATGTCTGTGGAACTACAAATGACCTAAATTATTTAAAAGTGGAAACATTTGCAATGCTATTAAACTGTAATGTAAAGTTGAATAACAAACGGATGAGTTAATGTGAGAAAATGTTGAATTTGTTTCGTGTGTAACACTTTTGTGGAAGACGCAGGGTCTCGACTGGCTAAATGGGGCAACTGAACATTTGGTAGGGATGAGGAACCTTTACTCTTGTCTGACCCACTCCGAAGATGCCCACATCATTGTAGCCCAGCAGTTGGCAGGTTTGGAGGGGCCATGCAGTATTGTAATTATCAGCATCACCTCACATAAAATCAGTTATAGTTGGAGGGTGATGTTGTGACTTAGAAATAATGTTAATGACATAGCACAATAGGTGCTAAATTCAAGAGGTGCCGAAAATGAGGATGGGGATTGCGATGCACAGTTAGCCCATGTCCATTGATTGAATTGCAGGCAGCATTCCAACTTTGTACTACCTGCTCGTTAGAATGATTTCTGCATGCAACCAGCACTAACCGCAATCTTCATTGGCTGCACACATCAGCAGGGAGTCCCAGAACTGTAACTTTCTAGTCCAGGCTGGTCCAACCTGTGGCCTGCAGGCTAGATTGTGGCCTGCGAGGCCCCTCTGTATGACCCCCTGTGCGATTGTTCAAAATACCAGTAAGACGGGTCAGTGAGGCTGAAGATTTCTGCAGGGGGACTGCTCCAACCACAGACCTTTCCTCTCCCATGTTTGTTGCTGATAGGCGCGCTCGTGAGTATTTTTGTCTTAGCAAAACTGGAGCGTTGAACACCCATCCATATGGATTACTGACATCATTTATACTGTAAATGTCCAATCCAGATACCTGACTGACCTAATATTTACTGTTATTGCCCATCCAAACACAGGATTGATGATTCTTATAGGGCAGGATTTTGACCTCGGCGAGCGGGCACAGTCGGCGGGCTCGAAATGGGCCACCGTCCGCAATGGGCCCCCCAACTGCAATTTCACACTGGCTGGCCAATTAACGGCCAGCCAACGTGAAAGGCACAGTGAAACCAACGGTGAAAGGGCTGGAGGAGGGCAAACGCTGAAGTCAATGCGGGTGCGGAAGGAAAGCTCCCTGAAGGCAGAGAGCTGTCTCAGGGAGGCTGACAAATTTAAAAGCAATAAAAACATAATGTAAAACCCAGAAACAATGTCCGTGCATCAGAATGAGTCACCTCAACATAAGGATGTTGAAAATTATGTCCACGCATTTTTATCTTTTTTTTAATTAAGCACGGAAATCTCATCCCGCCCTTGGATGAGGTTTCCTCAAAAATGCAAAGGCCGATTTGCCTGTCCGCCAACCATAACGTTGGATGGGCAGCGGTAAATCTCCACTAATTGAAACTGTAACGGCCTTACTAGGCCTCTTAATTGTCGGCAGCATGGTGCCGACTCTCGCGCACAACCGCTGACTGAAATATCGCACGAATGCACGATGACATCAGGACGCTCACCCAACTTCATCAAGCACCATTTTACGCTCCAGTGTGTTGGTCAAAATCCTGCCCATCATGTTAGTTATGAGTGTGAGTATGTGTGAGAGAGGCTAATGTGTGTGAAAGGGGTGTGTGTGTGTGAGAGGGATGAATGTGTGTGTGTGAGAGAGGGAGGGGTGAGTGAGTGTGTGAGAGAAGGGTGAGTGTGTGTGAGAGAGGGTGAGTGTATATGTGTGTGGGAAGGGTGTGTGGGGGGGGACGAGTGTGTGTTTGTGAGAAGGAGAGGAGTGAGAGGGAGGGGAGTGTGTGTGTCTGGCTCACTCCCAATCTCAGGGCTCTCACTCACCCTTATCTCCACACACCAGCACGCACTCCCACAGTCACACACACACACTCACCCTATCCTCCTCACAATCAACTACACGGCCAATTTTTTGTCATCTGCAAATTTCTTGAACATTCCCCGTACATTTATGTCCAAATTGTTAATCTATACCACAAAAAGCAGGGAACACTCTAATGGTCGTCTATTTTTATTACTCTTTTCTTATTATCAATTTATTGTTTTGATTTTTTTTTGCTCAGTAAGTTGTTTCTTTTCATACATCACAGTTTTTTTTTTACAATTCATGTTTACTGTTGTGCCAAATCTTATCTTTCTGAAACTTGCTCATCAGCCCTCTGAGTGTGAGGAAAATTGAAATGTGGCCCCCTCCCATGCGAAAACGTTGGACAAGCCTGTCCTCGTACCACCTAAAGCTAGCCTGCTCCGCTTAAAGGGGAGATGCTTCGTGACTGGGGCAGGTGCTGGAAGCTGTGTAGGAAATGAATGTCCTGGGAAACAGTGAGGAATGACACAGCTTGGCAGAGAGCGGGCTTCAAGGTCTTCAAACGCTGGCTATCCACACTGGAGGCAGGAGGCCCTTCAGACACACAGGCAGTGGGGGCAGATATCTGTGGAGATCAGTGCCAGGAGTTAAACCCCAATGACCTGGATGCAGTGTCGCAAGAATCATAGGAAGTTTAAGGCACTTATGGAGGCCACTTGGCCCATCATGTCTGCACTGCTGAAGAAAAAGGGCCACCCAGCCTAATCCCACTTTCCAGCATTAGGTCCATAGCCCCGCATAGCTACGGCATTTCAGGTGTACATCCAGGCACCTTTTAAATGAGATGAGGTTTTCTACCTCTACCACCCTTTCAGGCAGTAAGTTCCACCCACTGGGTGAAAAAGATTTTCCTCATCTCCCCTCTGATCCTTCTACCAATCACTTTAAATCTATGCTCCCTAGTCATTAACCTCTCTGCTAAGGTAAAGAGGCCCTTCCCATCCACTCTGTTCAGGCCCCCTCACAATTTTGTACATCTCAATCAAATCTCCCCTCAGCATCCTCTGTTCCAAGGGAAACAACCCCAGCCTATCCAATCTTTCCTCACAGTTGCAATTTTCCAGCCCTGCAACATGCTCATAAATCTCCTCTGTACCCTCTCTAATGCAATTACATCCTTTCTGTAATGAGGTGACCAGAACTGCACACAGTACTCAAATCGTGGCCACACTAATATTTTATATAGTTCCAGCATAACCTCCCTGCTCTTATATTCTATGCCTCAACCACTAATGGAAAGGATTCCAAATGCCTTCTTAACCACCTTATCGGCCTGTCCTGTGTGTTCAGGGATCTGTGAACATTCACTCCAAGGTCCCTCATTTCCTCTACACCTCTCAGTATTCTCCCATTTATTGTGTTTTCCTTTGCCTTGTTTGATCTCCCTAAAAGCATCATCTCACACTTCTCTGGGTTGAATTCCATTTGCCACTTTTCTACCCACCTGACCAGTCCATTGATATCTTCCTGCAGGCTACAGCTTCCCTCCTCACAATCAACTACACAGCTAATTTTTGTGTCGTCTGCAAATTTCTTGATCACTCCCCGTATATTTATGTCCATATTGTTAATATATACCACAAAAAGCAGGGGCCCCAGTACTGAGCCCTATGGAACCCCACTGGAAACAGCCTTCCAGTGGCAAAAAAATCCATCAGCAATTACCCTTTGTTTCCTGCCACTGAGCCAATTTTGTATCCAGCTTGCTACATTCCCCTGGATCCCATGGGCTTTTGTTTAACCAGTCTGCCATGTGGAACCTTGTCAAAAGCCTTGCTAAAATCCATGTAAACGACATCAACTCCACTAACCTCACCAGTCCTCCTTGATACCTCCTCAAAAAATTTAATCAAGTTAGTCAGACATGACCTCCAATCCTCCGGCACCACACCTGTACCACAGCTGTGGTAGTGGTAGAAGTTCAATGACCTCACACAAGTGGTTAAAGTCATTGAATTCCTTCAATTTATGATCAGAACACAGATATTAAGAGTCTGTGCAACACTTTATAGGCAAAATACCTTCCATGGTATCCCAAATCCTCAATAGTTCCTACCAACAAATTAAGTGTTGTAATTTTCTAATATTGATTAATATAAAGTAGAGTTTGAAAATAGTTTCAAACTGCAGAGCCCTTCAATGTTGTTCTGTTTTTGCAAAGCAGCTGACGAACAATTGCCGAGTGACTGTTGGGTGATACTCTGCTGGCTTTTAAGAGGCCCCTCTCAAATCCATTCCCCCAGGTTATCGATACGATGTCAGGGACTGGAAGTGCAGAGCAGCAGTTCCATCTGTTTGAGCCGCTGTATGAAGTTGTCGAGGACATGCCCAGACCTCCAGGCTTCTCCCTGAAGAAGGTATCAGGTATGAGCAAAAGACAGAGGGGTGGAAGATATTTCTTTGCTAATGGTTAAAAAGTTGGGATGAAGGAAATCGATTTGCATTCATAGTTTGTTATTGAATGAAGGCAATTCCACCCCAGTTCACTTGCAGCAGAAGAATAAGATTGACCCCTAACCCCTAGTTTCTGGTTCTCATAATTAAGCAGTTAGACATTCACAGGAATTGCTCACTAAATAGTGCGCTCACATTGGAGGCATTACACAAATCCATAAACACATTACAGGGTTCCTGTTTCAGCTCTCAGTTTTAAACTAAACCTTTCATTCCCAAAGTGAGTGCAGAAAACCTCCATTTTAGGTGTTCTTTGCACAAGCGCCCACCTACCTTACTGCCAGACCCTTCAGCTTTCTTTCAGCATTTGACAGTTCCTGAACTGGAGGACGGTGCACTGTACATGATGGGGAATGTTGCTTTATCATGTAAATTAATTCCATAGAATTACAGAGCCTATACCACAGAAACAGGCCATTCAGCCCAACTGATCTGTGCTGGGGATTGAAACCACACAAGCCTTTTTCCACCCTTTTTCATTTAACCCTATCTGCATATTTGTCTATTCGTTTCTCCCTGAATTGCTAATATAGCTTCCCTTAAATGTATTTATGCTATTCACCTCAAGTCCTCCTTGTGATAGCAAATTCCACATTCTAACCATTCTGTGGTGAAGAAGCTTCTCCTGAGTTCCAGATTGGATTTATTGGTGACTATGTTGTATTTAGAGGGAGGTCTTGTGGTGCACTGGGTAGTGTTCCTAATTCTGGGCCAAAAGCTCTGGGTTCAAGACCCAACCCAAGATTTGATGGCCATGGAAGATGCATTCAGAGCATAGCCCAACAGGTTGATCATCAACCTGCAAATCCCTCCAATAGGCCTATGGCAGGCGGTGAGAGTGGGAGACCCATGCTTGATGATGAGTGACGTCCCTCAAACTATAGCCCCAGGCTAGCAACGTGTTACAGGAAGAAATAAGCTATGGAAACAGATGTAAGCGTGTGCTTCATCTGCTTCGTGTGCCTTTGAGTGTCGAAAGAGAATCGAGAGAGATCTTTTATTTATGTCCTCTGGTTTTGGGCTTCCCTGTTTGTGAAAACATCTTCTGTAGGTCTAACTTATCAAACCCTTTCATAAACTTAAAGACCTCTTTAAGGTTGCCCTCTCAACTTTTGCTTTTCTAGAAAAAATAGGCAGCTTGTTTAGTCTTTCCTGATTAGTATATCCCCTCAGTTCTGCTGTCATCCTTGTGAATCTTTTTCCGCACTTTCCCCATGTCTCTATATAATTTTTTATAATATGGAAGCCAGAAATGTGGTCAGTACCCCAAGGGTTGTCTAACCAAGGTTCGATACAAATTTAACATAACTTCTGTTTTTCAATCCTGTACTTCTGGAAATGAATCCCAGATCCTGATTGGCTTTTTTTCATTTCCTCTATTGCTGCTTTTAGTGATTTCATAGAATGGTACAGCTCTGAAAGAGGCCATTCAGCCCATCGTGCTTGTGCTGGCTCTTTGAAAGAGCTGTCCAATTTAGTCCCATGCCCCAGTTGTTTTCTCATAACCATGGAAGTTCGCCAGCTTCAAGTTCTTGTCCAATTGCCTTTTCAAATCTCCTATTGAATCTGCTTCCACCATCTTTTCAGGCAGTGCATTCCAGATCTTCACAACCCTCTGAAGAAATTTCTTGTCATTTCCCCTCTACTTGTTTTCCAAATATATTAACATTATGACCTTTGGTTACCAACCCATTTACCGTAGGGAACAATTTGTCCATATTTTCTCTGTCAAAATCCTTCATAATTTTGAATGCATCTATTAGGTCTCCTCTTAACCTTCTCTGCTCCAAGAAGAACATTTCCAACTTTTTCAATCTCCCCAGGTATCTGGTATCATCCTGGTAAACCTGCTCTGTGGCTCTGTTGGGGCCCGTTAGCTCAGTTGGCTAGACGGCTAGCATGTGGACCGGATTAACACCAGCAGCATGTTCCAAAACCTCAGCTTTCCAGAACTGTAACAGATCTGGACCTCCGGATCGTTTTTTATCCTCTAACCCATTTCAACTCTTGTTAGCTAAGCAGTATGGGGGCTCCTTATTCCTAATGAATAGTGCAATGTTCTTGTACTTTTTAAAGTTGTGTTTAGTTTTCAACCAGGGCAAGTGCATAGGAAACTGTTTCAGACAACTAAAGCACTCCAACAATCAGTAGATGGAAAGCCTGGATGCTGAACGAAAATAATATTTAAAAACTTAGTGCGGGTTTGCTTCTATTTAGTTTGGCAACATAATTAAGTGAGGAAAGTCAACAATTGAGAAACAGACATTTAACATTACATGGCTGTTTCTTGTCAGCATCAAGCACTCCCCAATGCACAGTGAAACTTAAACTCCAGCCTCCAAGGTGTTTCGCCAAGTGCGCCACTCTCCATGCCAGCCATTCTGGTGTCTAATATCTCTGTTACACTTAAGCAATTGAGACATAGGGACTCAAACTCATACCAGTAGGTTTGCAATCCCTGCACTCAGTCTCTCTTGGACTGCAAACTTACACACTCCATCATGCACACACACCAATGGCCAGTTCCCTTCCTGAAAACAAAACACCCAGTGTTTATGTCCCATTTCATTTGGTCACATATGCTTTCCCTGCAGCCACTAAGCTGATTGAAGAAAGGACTGGTGAGTAAATGGTTTCATTGGATGCCCTGATATGGTGGTTTACATTGTTCACTGGGGTGTTCTTGCTTTCTGATGCTATGTCAGCAGAGAGGTATAGAATTCTGATTATTTATTAATCACAAAGGATGCTGTATGGACTCCTTCCAGTATAGTAAATAGTGTGTAATCGCCAGCTCACATTACCAGTAAGCACAACAGCTTATGTACTGTAATTAAATGGAGAAAAAGTTTTGGATGTTTTTCATTGCACATTCTTTTCATTGAATCACTGAGTTGGTGAGCCCATGTTACAATAGATTTTTTTTTCTATTAAATAATAATCTGCATACTCTTGAATTAAATTCCATTGACCACATTTTGTGACAAAATATTGCCCTGGATTTTTAGGTGAAAATGTTGAAACTCCCCTGATGTCGACTCCAGGTATTGTGAGGAACGGTCTGCTGAGAAACCACAATAGCAGCACGGCCTCAGAGGAGCAGTGTGATGAGGAGCAAGATGTAGTAAAAAACAGTAAGAAGACCTGCTTAACCTTATGCATTTCTCTAAACTAAACAACGATCGAGTATCTGCATAGGTCCGAGGCTTTCTTGGAAAGGATGAGTGAGCGTTAAGGTGGATTGAATCATGGCTAGAGTGTGCACAACTATCTTAGCCAGACCCATCCAGCTTTTCTTGCTTCCCAAAGCCTCTCCAGAAAAATCTCATTCACCGTGCCTATAACCCGCTCACAAATTCCTTTCCACTGCTTTTTTATTTGCCTCTTGCTTTAATCCACAAAGAACTTTGAGAGATATTTCTGTGCAAGAGAAATACTTCAAAAACGTAAACTATCCCTTTCTAGTCTTTTTTCTTTCTTCTTTCCCTCTTTATCTGTTTATCAGTGGGGCTAGCAGTTAATGTTCAGATAACTTTTGAAAAGCACTCCCTCATCCTCCCCCGACACAATAACCCAGATTTGGCAGCTAATGATTGAGTTGTTTGAATTATACATCATGTTGTGTTCAAACACCATGTACTTAGAATAAGGCACTTTATTTATCTTGGGTCATATTTTCCCTGCTAATTCTAACTAAAAAGTAGCCAAAAGTAAAACATGGTGTAATGTTGGTAGAAAGTGTTAAGGGATAATTAATTCCTGGGTTCCAGTTCCCCAAAAATTGATTAATGAACACAGGTTTAAAGAAATGCCTGCTTATTTTACTATTCTATTATTATATTCCATGTCCACATATGTTCTTTCAAGTTGGAGGTTTTGTGGTGCAGTGGATAGTGTCCCTGCCTCTGAGCCAGAAGTTCCAGGTTTAAGTCCCGCACCAGGACTTGATGACCAAGGAAGGTGAGTCCATAACGCAGCCAAAGAGTATCAACCTGAAAATCCTTCCAACACCCGCCAATGGCAGGTATTAAAAGCGAGAGAAATCCCTGGTCAGCCAAGTGATGGAAAGAACGCAGGAGCCTCTGCCATCACTATTCATATCTCCAGACTTCAACATGCATGTAAAAGTGCATGTTGTCACAGCAGCTTAGACTTCCTGAGTGAATTGTACCTCACCACCATATGTTGTGCTACTTTAACATGATATTCATACCTTACCATTGTGCTCCTCTTTATTTGTGCACAACTTCAGGTTGTGCTATTTTTTTCTGAATTGCCTGCAAGCCCATCAGTTTAATTAACATGGACTTTCCTATTTCAGTGCCAATTTGCCATGCCTGTTAACTCCATAACAAGTCTGGAGTCTACCTTCCATCAAAAATCCAGTTGTGATGCTGCATTACAAAGATTACCTATAGAGGGCCTGGTCATAACATGAGCCAATTGTTGACCCATCCTTTAAAAGTATTTCACATTACATAGCTGCATTGATGAACACTAATGTATACGCTGGCTTGGTGCCTTACCAGCTATCTGGAAAGATTTAAAAGATCATTATCTGAGGTCTTGAAGTTGGCTGCTTCTAACAAAACTGTACATTTCAAATCATGAGCAAGACTTAAATTATAATGAAAATCCAATTTTTCTTGTTACCTGTTTAACCAGTGCTTTTACAACTGGAGCTCAGCCTATACATTATCAAACTAGCATTTTTAAATTTTAAATTAAAGAAGCCTCTGCGTTTTTATTCCCCAGTTTCTTTCATCAGTTTGTTAACATCAGAACACAAGTGGTGCTTAGATCCTCTAGAGGCTGTGTATGGGAAGGCTGCATTCATTAATTTATTGGAAAAACTCCCTTGTACATTTTGTATTTTATTTACAAACATCTGAGATGAAGGTAAAGAACTGGTTTAGAGACTTACTTTGGCATCATCGTAAAAATGTGAATTTTTTTCCCATGCAAATGAATGCTTATAAATATGCAAATTAGTGTATTAAATTGGGTGACTGGGTGAGATACACAATAATACAGTAGCTCTTTTTTTAAAAAAAATACATGTGATTTTGGTGCTGTCCTTAATATTTTTATGAATTCAGATCTTCTATCTTTTTGAATTTTTTCCTTCTCTTCTGATCCCACCAAATCTGTCTCCTTCTACTCATTTAGAATTCCTTATAAGAGACATGCGACCCCTACAAGAGCTGTCATTTCATGCCATACTACCTTGGGAAAATAGGGCTTCTTGCTGTTATACCTAAAGACTAATATTTTTTCTGAAAGATGTTGGTGGAAAGTTGAAAGTGTTTACATGATTTGAGTTTTGGATATTGGAATTGCAGATAAATTGTCAAAGTCAAGCCATTGCCAGTGAACTGCGATTTAGGAAGGAAATAAAACTGCTGCAGATTGTACAATGAGCAAAGTGAATAGAGCAGCAGTTTTTGGAGTATAAATGTGCCAGGCTGAAAGACATTGCAGAACATGCAGATAGATTCCTGAGAAGGTTGGGTGAGTAGCCAGTGATGCCACACCATATTGAAACAACCAATGTTGATAGGACTGAGGAAGGAATCTAGGAAAAGCTATGGAAAAAATAAATAAAAGCTAGACCTCAAGACTTGCATTCTTGGGTATGCTACTTACATCATGCATTCAACTAGCTAGTGGAAGTTCAACCAGTCAGATGCATTGTTGGCAGGTTGGTATAGGAGGGAGCTTGGGGTTTCAAATTTGAGAGAGATCAGGACCAGTTTTGGCTCAGCAGGCGGCTGTATAGAAGGGACAAATTCTCCCTGAATCAAACTGGCCCCAAGGATTGATAAAGTCGTGAATATGAGGCTTTTGTATGTTAACCTGGAGGCGGTGTAGAGCGAAATGCCCTAGAATATGGTTGGGGAATAGGCAGGAATTATGATTAAGTATTGTGAAGAGGCAAAGCAGTCTAAAGTAATAATCACCATTAGTGAGGTATTGAAAGACGTACCTAGGACATATAGCGTAGTGCTTTTTAGATTGAAGGACCCCTTTAAAATGGATTCATAATCACAGACCCTCAATCTGTATTATACTAAATCTCATAATAAAGTGTTGTATGTTAGCAATACTTTGATAATGCTTTTCAGAAAACAGACAATTACTTAGAGTAGCAATTTCAGGACTATTTCATTGATCTGGACAGTGATGAGACGTACCAGAGATAATGAAGAAGGGCAACTCCTTGAACATTCTAGTGCATACCTAACTGACCTTCTGATATGGTTAAAGACTATGCATACATGCCCTTAACAGACAATCAGTTCACAGATCACACCAAATATAATCAGCTCTCGTCCAAATCAATATTAACAGAGGTTTCACCCCATTTAAATGTTTAACCATCTCAAAGCAAGTTATTATTTTAATTTTAAAGAACTTCCCATAATCATACAAGATTCCTCCTACTCAGTTCTATTATGGAGTCCTCACTTCAACATGACATTCTCGGGAATATTTTACAGATCTGTGCAAACCCCCAGCCTAGTTTCTCGGTGTTATTTACTCAGAAAAGAAATTTATATCTTTGTAACATGGTGGAAGATTTAAGTAAGTCCAACTGACAGCATTTCCACAATTACAAGAATCAAACCAACAAGAGAATAATATAAACAGAAAATGCTGGAAATACTCAGGCCAGGCACCATTATAATGGTGACAGAGTTAACGTTTTGAATCTGAATGAACCCTCTAGTCCAAATCCAGAAGGGCCATACGGACTCGAAACATTAACTTGGTTTCTCACTCCACAGATGCTGTCAGACCTGTTGAGTTTTTCCAGCATTTCCTGTTTTTGTTTCAGATTTCCAGCATCCGCAGTATTTTGCTTTTACCATTATAATGGCACTTGCTCACTACATGTGTCCAAACTGAATGCATTCCAACATCACAGCAGCAGCTGATCAGCCATCTTCCTTCACTAACTACCATTAATTTATACGAAGTGGCTTTCCTTTTATTTTTCCTTCTCTTTCCCTCCTTGTCTTTTTCCCTCTCTCTTTCACCCGCTTGAGCGACTATTTCGCAGATCCTCTGGAAAGCCTTTACTGATTCCCAGGAGGTCGTGGACCCAGATTTAAAAGCCACTAATATAATATGGTTCAAACGGGTCTGAAAGTAAAAACAAAATTGGAAGGGGAAATGGTCCTGTGAATTCTGCGTGTTAACATACCAAAGCCTAAAGCATTACAACTAGAGGCAGTAATTAGAATTGAGGGATGCAATGTTCTAGCCTTAACAGAAAGATGAATTCACCCAAGGCTGGACTGTGAACTGCATGGACTCGATTCGCCGAATGGACTCCTTCTGTGCCATAAATGACTCTCTCATTCTAAATATTCTGGAGAAGGAATGTACGATTTACTTGGTAGCAAATATTGAAAAGCTTTAATACAATAAATTCTTGAAATATGGACTTATTTTTGTAGGAAAAACAGTTCGATTTCATGAGAATGAGGTCAGCCAAGATGGTGATGGTAACAATGAGACAATTCAAACCAATGGCTTTTATCCACAAGATGGCGATCTTGATACAGAGCTTGGGATCTCTCAGAATGACACAACAGTAGAAATCGTGAGGAAAAGGCAACTTCAGGAGCATCCCTCACAACTTCATGATATAACAGGTACGTCATCTTAAAATAATGGGAAAATGAAATAGAGGGGAGATGAGAATTATTTTCAGTGAACTGTCATGACCTAAAACGCACTGCCTGAAAGGGTGGTTGATGCAGATTTAATACTAACTTGCAAAAAGGAAAGTGATTAGATATTTGTAAGGGCAGTATGAAGAAAGAAACTCAATTGGATAGTTCTTTTGAAGAGTGAGAACAGGCGTAAGAGGTGAATAGCTTCCTTCTGTGTAAACCTTTGGGGTGATTTTAACTTCCAGAAAAAAAGGTGGATTTGGCTTAGATGAGTGAAAACACTGGAACATAATCCCAACACACCTCAATCCTGCTACTTCTGGTTTCAGCGGACATGGGATGAGGGGTGAGTGACCAATCCGCTGTCAAGGAGATGGGTCGGTTGCTGAAACCTTTTAAGGAGGCCACATGCCTTTGTTTTAACAGCGATTATATTTGTAACCACAGTCAGCTCAGTTTCCTTGCATCGAGTTCAAAGACAGCGGTGCTTTCTCAGTGAGAGTTTTTATTGAACTTATGTAAGATGTCTGCTTACAATGAGGTCACATGGCATGGCAGAGGTCACATGACTACGGCAAGCCAGATAGAGCATGTAGCAATGATTGCATTTCAAAACCCAAACATCCCTTACAAAAATGAAAATACCTGGAAAAACTCAGCAGGTCTGGCAGCATCTGCGGAGAAGAACGCAGTTAACATTTCGAGTCCGTATGACTCTTCAACAGAACTAAGTAAAAATAGAAAAGAGGTGAAATATGAGCGGGTTTAAGGGGTGGGGTAGAGCTGGATAGAGGGCCAATGATAGGTGGAGATAGCCAAAAGATGTCATAGACAAAAGGACAAAGAGGTGTTGAAGCTGGTGATATTATCTAAGGAATGTGCTAATAGGTGACATTAAGGGTAGAAAGCAGGACGAGCAAGTTACGGATAGCCCGAGTGGGGGTGGGGTGAGGTGAATGGAAGGGATCGAAATAGGCTAAAAGGTAGAGATAAAACAATGGATGGAAATACATTTAAAACTAATGGAAGTAGGTAGGAAAAGAAAAATCTATATAAATTATTGGAAAAAGAAGGGGGGGAATCGGAAAGGGGGTGGGGATGGAGGAGAGAGTTCATGATCTAAAATTGTTGAACTCAATATTCAGTCCAGAAGGCTGTAAAGTGCCTAGTCGGAAGATGAGGTGCTATTCCTCCAGTTTGCGTTGAGCTTCACTGGAACAATGCAGCAAGTCAAGGACAGACATGTGGGCATGAGAGCAGGGTGGAGTGTTGAAATGGCAAGCGACAGTGAGGTCTGGGTCATGGTTGTGGACAGACCAAAGGTGTTCTGCAAAGCGGTCACCCAGTCTGCGTTTGGTCTCTCCAATGTGGAGGAAACCGCATTGGGAGCTGTGAACGCAGTAGACTAAGTTGAGGGAAGTGCAAGTGAAAGCTTCACTTGAAAGGAGTGTTTGGGCCCTTGGACGGTGAGGAGAGGGGAAGTAAAGGGACAGGTGTTGCACCTTCTGCGGTTGCATGGGAAGGTGCTGTGGGAGGGGGTTGGGGTGTAGGGGGTGATGGAGGAGTGGATCAGGGTGTCCCGGAGGGAACGATCCCTGCGGAATGCCACCAGGGGGTGAAGGGAAGATGTGTTTGGTGGTGGCATCATACTGGAGTTGGCAGAAATGGCGGAGGATGATCCTTTGAATGCAGAGGTTGGTGGGGTGATAAGTGAGGACAAGGGGGACCCTATCATGGTTCTGGGAGGGAGAAGAAGGTGTGAGGGCGGATGCGTGACACGGGTGAGGGCCCTGTCAACCACCGTGGGTGGAAAACCTCGGTTAAGGAAGAAGGAGGACATGTCAGAGGAACTGTTTTTGAAAGTTGCATCATCAGAACAGATGCGACGGAGGCGAAGGAACTGACAGAATGGGATGGAATCCTTACAGGAAGCGGGGTGTGAGGAGCTGTAGTCGAGGTAGCTGTGGGTGTCGGTAGGCTTGTAATGGATATTGGTGGACAGTCTATCACCAGAAATTGAGACAGAGAGGTTAAGGAAGGGAAGGGAAGTGTCAGAGATGGACCATGTGAAAATGATGGAGGGGTGGAAATTGGAAGCAAAATTAATAAATTTTTCCAGGTCCAGATGAGAGCATGAAGCAGCACCGAAGCAATCATCGATGTACCGGAGAAAGAGTTGTGGGAGGGGGCCGGAGTAGGACTGGAACAAAGAATGTTCCACATACCCCATAAAGAGACAGGCATAGCTGGGGCCCATGCGGGTACCCATAGCCACACCTTTTATTTGGAGGAAGTGAGAGGAGTTTAAGGAGAAATTGTTCAGTGTGAGAACAAGTTCAGCCAGACGGAGGAGAGTAGTGGTGGATGGGGATTGTTCGGGCCTCTGTTTGAGGAAGAAGCAGAGAGCCATCAGACCATCCCGGTGGGGGGTGGAGGTGTAGAGGGATTGGACGTCCATGGTGAAGAGGAGGCGGCTGGGGCCAGGGAACTGGAAATTGTTGATATGATGTAGGGTGTCAGAGGAATCATGGATGTAGGTGGGGAGGGACTGGACAAGGGGAGAGAGAATGGAGTCAAGATAGCAATAAATGAGTTCCATGGGGCAGGAACAGGCTGACACGATCGGTCTGCCGGGACAGTCCTGTTTGTGGATTTTGGGTAGGAAGTAGAAGCGGGTCGTCCGAGGTTGGGAGACTATGAGGTTGAAGGTGTGGAAGGAAGATCTCCAGAGGAGATGAGGTCAGTGACAGTCCTGGAAACAATGGCTTAATGTTCAGTGGTGGGGTCATGGTCCAGGGGGAGGTAGGAGGAAGTGTCTGCAAGTTGACGCTCAGCCTCTGCGAGGTAGAGGTCAGTGCGCCAGACAACAACAGCACCACCCTTGTCAGCGGGTTTGATGACAATGTCAGGGTTGGACCTGAGAGAACAGAGTGCAGCAAGTTCAGAGAGAGACAGGTTAGAGTGGGCGAGAGGAGCAGAGAAATTGAGACGACTAATGTCACACCAACAGCCCAAACATCCCTTGCCTTGGGAAACCAGACAGGTAAAAGGAGATTATTAGGGCTACGCCCATGCAGTAAGTGCCCTTACAACACTGCTTGTGGGTCAGGGTGAGTAGGGGTGTTTCCTCCCAGCCAACATGCTTACTTGCAAAATCCACACCTTCCCCCATCCCACCTGCATCAAAAAGACCTGTCTGTTCCTCCCATCTCGCCCCTCCCCGACCTCCGCTGCAATCAGACCTGCCCCTCCACCACACCTACTTGATGTCAGCTCCTTGTGCTGCAGGATTCCCACCCAAGAGACAACCAGCCTTTCATTCAGGCAGGAAGCTTACAAAAAAAAACTATCAAAAGACAATTGCAATTAAAGCTGGTAGGCCATTCGGGAAAACTTGCTCCTCCCAAGTTTTCTCTTACAAAGTGGCTGTCAAGCTATTAGTGCCTTGCTTCGTAGTTGAAGGAAATCAGTCACAAGGACCAGATGTTTGGGGTTTTATTTTAGCATTTAAAAGCACAGCTTGCCCTTTTGAAGCAATCCTTTCTTAGCTTATCTGGAAATTGGTACCAGTCCTGACTTAGTGCTGGTACGTTAGTCTTTCAAGAGTGTGTTATTCAGAAAGCCTGGTGAAAAGCCATGAATGTAGAAGATAAAATAAATCTAGTACAGAGTATGTGACACGAAACTTGAAATTTATTTTGGATTTTTTCTTTGCTTAATGTCAATTTTGATTTTGGCAAATTTCAACTTTTCGATCTTCAGACAGTAGCAAGAGTTACACAGTGGAAGTAGCTGACCAGAATCATTTCACAAGTGACTCAGAAAGTGAAGTGTTCTGCGATTCTGTGGAAGAACTAGACCATGAGAAGGTAAGCTGTATCAAAAGTAGCAAAATTTCATTACAATTAGGAGAAAAACACACATTTTGTTCTTTATAATGATAACTTAGAATTGAAAATTATTTTCAAGGAAAAGAGAAGGCAAATTGGTGGTTCAGGAATGTTGCTCATTGCAGTAATGACCTGCTGAACCAGGGCCTTTTTTTTTTAATTATTCATTCAAGGGATGTGGGCATCTCTGGCTAGGCCAGTGTTTACTGCCCATCCTTAATTGCCCTTGAGAAGGTGGTGGTGAGCTGCCTTCTGTCCATGTGGTGTAGGTACACCCACAGTGCTGCTGGGGAGGGAGTTCCAGGATTTTGACCCAGGGACAGTGAAGGAACGGCAAAGTATTTCCAAGTCAGGATGGTGAGTGACTCGGAGGGGAACTTCCAGTTGGCGGTGTTCCCATGTGTCTGCTGCCCTTGGTATCTTCCTTGTACATTCTATAATTCTCCACAGACTGGAATGGTTCCTTTTATGAGCTTAGTGTTGCATGGCCAGAAACCTGCTTATGATAAGGGGGAGATGGTGCACAGCCTGGGTGTGAACTTTGCAGATACGCTAGTTTAAGAGATCTCCTGTAAGTCAACTCATGCTGATCTTGCATGTTACTAAGCAGCAATACTGGGGGCCTGAAAAGAGCTTTTTTTTAAATTAGTTCTAATTTCTCATTTTTATTTTAATGGAATGTGGACGCCACTGGCACAGGCAGCATTTATTGTTCATTCCTAATTCCCCTGGAGATGAGCCACCTTCTTGAAGGCTCTGTGGCTTGTGAGGCCACTTCCAAGGGCCTTTAAAAGTAAACCGCGTTGTTGTGGGTCTGGTGCCACCCACAGGCCAGACTAGGTAAGGACGGCAGATAATCTTCCCTAAAGGTCATCAGTGACCCAGGTGGGTTTTTACAACAATCTGTTCGTTACCCATTTCTGATACTAGCTATTTTTTTAAAATACTGAATTTAAACTCCCCGGCTGCTGTGGTGGGATTTGGATTTGAACTCGTGTGTCCGGATCATTAGTCCAAACCACTGGACTGCGAGTCCAGTAACATAACCACTGTGCTATCATTCCCACATCCCGTTACATTACATGAAGTTCCCATCTATTCAGTAAGGCGAGGGGAGGCAATGGCATAGTGGTATTCTGACTGGACTAGTAACCCAGAGACCCAGGGTAATGCTCTGGGGACCCGGGATCGAATCTCGCCATGGCAGATGGTGGAATTTGAGTTCAATAAAAATCTGGAATTAAAAGATCTAATGATGATCATGAAACCATTGTTGTAAAAAAAATCATCTGGTTCACTAATGTCCTTTAGGGAAGGAAATTTGCCGTCCTTACCTGGTCTGCCCTTCATGTGACACCAGACCCACAGCAATGTGGTTGACTCTTAAAAATTCCCTCTGAACTAGGGATGGGTAATAAATGCTGGCCTAGCCAGTGACACCCACATTCCATGAATGAATAAGAATTTAACCAGTAATGGGTTTTTTTTATTCTTCATCGCTGGCAGCATTTGTTGCCCATCCCTAATTGCCCTTGAACGGAGTTCAATTAAATTCATTTAAATTCCACCAGCTGCTGTGGTGCAATTTGAACCCATGTCCCCAGAGCATTAGCCTGGATCTGTGGACTATTGGTCCAGCGACATCACCACTACACCACCATCTTCCATTGTAACCTAGATAAGATTGTGGACATCTACCTTCAAGATGTTGTCAAGGAGAATGGTAATAATGGCTTCTCTGAAGAGCTGTCTGACAACTACCAAAACAGAAGATTTGATTTCTGCTTTAATGGCCAGGGTGTAATTACAGTCCCATGTTGTCATATTAGTTTCAATTATGGTACCTTCCTAGTGAATATCTCCACAGTGGTCACTAGAGGGAGCAATTTGCTCTAGTTGAACACAACCTTCAGTTCAACCCTATGAGCCCATTCTTTCCATATGTTATATATAGGCTGCCTATAATGAGCGCTGTCCATCCCACTCAACTTCCCTGGGGAGGCAACCAACTGCCGATAAGTCTCCATTATAAAGCTCTGGATTTTCCCCCCCAAAATTGGCAGAATATTAAACCTTTACAGTTCTCATTTACACCTATAAGCCAAGATTCGTCCCTGCAAACTGCACTCACAAACCTTTGATTATGAAATTGAAAAATAAAATGAACCTGCTTGGGGCAGTGGGGAGAGAGGTCTGTTGGGTGGGGGTGGGGGTGGGGGAAGACTGATTAGCGAGAGGGGAATGATTGAGATTGGTGGCATGGAGAATAATGAAACCATAAGACTGAGTTTTAACTTTCAACGCTGGTGGAAAATGAGCACTGACGAATCAACTACTCGTTTATGCTTTTCCATTGATTTTTCTTCTGCCACATTTGTTTCCAGAATGAAGCTGAAAATTTCAGCCCCTGTAATACATTCACCAGCTTATTTTAGTTTAAGGTGGAAAGGCAGGAGTAGAGAGCTGGGCATAGACAGAAGGTTGGACATCTCTGTGACACTGATACACTGGCTAAAGCCCAGAAAAACCACACACACAAAAACAAACCAAACCAATGCTGTTCCTCTCAGCAGGTTCCTTAACTGTCTCTCCTCCCTCAACTTGTCCTGCTTCCTCTCTCTCTCTCTCTCTCTCTCTGAGACGGTTGAATTCACTTCCTAGGTTAGCGGTTGAGGCAGAAGCTATGTCAAATTTCAAGATTAGACTGGCTGGTTGGATGAATGAAAATGGGTTAATGGAATAAGGGAATAGGGTGGGTAAAAGTGATAAACACTGACAAGGACTGATTGATGTTGTAACTCAGTGTAACATTCAGGTGAGTTATTGCAAGCCATCCTGATCCGACCAACAAACTGCACTTACATTCCTACCCACAGGTAGGCCATGGCTCAGGGGAAACTTTTTGAGTGCTTATAAATGTGAAAGAAAAGGGAGCTATATAAAGGCTATTCAGACTGTCAACCTCAGTAGGCCAAGTATAATTTGTACAGTCATGGGATCTCTCCAGTTCATTTAATCCACTGACGGAGCTAAATAAACACAGCTAAAACTTCAAAGTGAGAGATTGCTGTGAAGTTTTTCCCAGATCTCAGAAGTTAATCACAAAAAGCCGGTCTGGTGATAATCCCCCCATGCTTTGTGTCTTCCAGATTTCAGCAGTTCAGAGCAGCAGATCTGTCGTGGAGTGTTCCCAAGATCCGTTCGGTTTACAGGACACTGAGTCCGCCGCATTGCCCTGCAGTGTCGATGTTTCCACGTGTAGGCCAAATGCTACACAAACCGCGTGTGATGACTTACCTCAGAACCAAGTGACACAAGCACGGGCAGCTAATGGTGGCAGAGGGAATGCACTGGATGGGGGAAGTTGTGAGAAGAGAGAGACAACATTTACTGGTCCACGATCTAAATCTGAATGGTTGACTGAGGGAAAAGGTACGTGCCATGGCCAACACATAAAGGGCTGCACAATCAGCAGTATGTAGAAGGTGATGAAATGGGACTTGCAGTTTGTAATGATAACTGATGGGATTGAGATGAATTTGGTTTGTCGTGGATACCTGCTCAGTTCACTGGAATCAGCCGCTCCTTTCCGTTGTCTCCTTGCCTGCTTCTTTACTGAAGTTGACTCCCACTTCCCTGGATCATGGTAGCAGGACCCGGGAATGTAACAGTGAAATGGCCTGGTGATCTGGACCATAAATTAACAACAACTTGTATTTATATAATGCCTTTAACCTGGTAAAATTGTGCCAAGGCACTTCACAGGAGTGTTATCAAAACAAAATTTGACACCGAGCCACATAAGGAAATATTCGGAGCTTGTTCAAAGAGGTAGATTTTAAGGAGAATCTTAAAGGGGGGAAGAGAGGCTGTGAGTTTTAGATTAGGAATTCCAGAGTTTAGGACCTTGGCCATCACATGGTCCATCTTTAACTCTTCCCTTCCCTTCCTTGATTTCTTGATCTGTATTTCTGAGGATTGGCTATTGACCAATATCTACGATAAGCACACTAACTCCCACAGTTACCTTCACTACACTTCCTCCCGTACCGCTTCCTGAAAGGACTCTCTCCATTTTCCCAGTTTCTCCTTCCTTTGTTCTGATGCTATGGCTCCTTTCACCTTCAACCAAGGATTCCTCTCCACCATGCCCGTTAGGGTCCTTGATTGCAACCATCCGATTTTTCACATTTGAGTCCTCATCCCTTTCCTTCCCATTGAAAACCACAATAGGGCTTCCCTTATCCTCTCCCTCCACCCCACCAGGCTCCGTATTCGACAGACCGTCCTCTGCCATTTCCACTACCACCACCAAATACATCTTTCCCTCTCCTTTCAGTATTCCGAAAGGACTGTTTCCCCCTGTGACAGCCTGGTCGGCTCCTCAGTCACCACCTACACCCTTTCCCCTTCCCACCACACCACCTCAGGGCGAGCACAAGGAAATGCAAAACCTGCACTCACCTTTCATTGGCCCAAACACTCTTTTCAGGTGAAACAGTGGTGCACTTTTTCATCTTTCAATGTAGTATTCACTGCTCTCAGTGTGGTCTCCTCTACAATGGGGAGGCCAAACTCAGATTGGACTCATCCAGTGAAGGGAGTGCTTCCATTAACAGCAGAGTGGTTCAACTGCCCAAACCTACCATGTAAATGCCCAACGCCAGGGTCTGGGATTAAATTAAGGTTACTCCAGACTGGTGGATGGATATCACACTCTGCCAGGTATCCAGCACCACTGCAGCTCAACAGGAACTTCTAGCCTTTATGATCCATGTTTATGAATGAGGAATGGACACATGGATGAGACATCAGAGGTCATCTAGTGTCAAGGATCTATATCCTGTCATAAATCTACTGACGAGAAGGAGAAAAAGTTGTAGTGAAGATGGGTCATCCCAGTTGCTGGATTTGCAGATAACCATGAACTTCAGGTGCAGTTAGCTGTATATGGCCCACGTGTCAGGAACCAACATGACGAGCACAAGTCATTGCACAGTGCAGCTTTAACCACACCTTAGAGCTGTTGGGTGGAATGTAATGTTACATTGTAAGCTGGTTCCATATCATTGCTTCAGACTTCAGTGACACTCTTTGGCATTTGATGAAACCTGACCTGCTTGTTTTTAATCTGCACTTCATCTGTGAAACTGTACTCTGAGGAGAACAATCCATTGAACATTACTTGAGTGTTCTGTGACTTGTGGCATCCCAATAGCAGATGGGACAAATGTGCTGTCCCCTGTTTAGAGACACAGGACTCGTACCTTGTGTGCCCGTTTTATTGTTTTTATTTCCTGCTTGTATTGTGATGCCAAAGGTCACAGAATGATCAAGTAATTGTGAAATGGTTCATTAAGCAAGGCTTGGCCTATTCTTATTGAAACCTTCATTATGACAGCAGAGCATTGCTTGTTGGTGGATGAAGGGATTATTCTCACCGTTAAATTGTCCTGGGAGAAGAGCACAACAATGTGACTACAGTGACACAATTTATTTTCATGTCATCAATTGCACTGGTCCTACAATATTATGATTGTTCTATTGAACGTTACGGTTAAGGATGAAAAATAAATTGAAAAGCACACAGTCAGCAGTAGCTGCAGCAGCTTGGATTTGCCATTAGGGTTAAAAGAGTTCGCTCTGCAGCAGGTTATGAAATAGCTGGAGCCTGTAACAAAACACAGTGAGGCAATAACAACCCCTTTCAATGTAATTTTAAACCAAAACAGTTGACTTTCTATGTATTACTGTATTATAGCTGCACTGAAATTAAAGATAAAGTTTACTGACGTGCTAGGGAAATAGCTTCATACTTGCTGGCACCACACAATCACACTGTGTTTCCCTAATTTGGAACTGCTGATTAGAGGGAAGCTGACAGGAGACAATTTACACAGAACTCCTCTTCAGACGGCATGCTGGAGTTGTGTTCTAGTGACAGATGAAAGAGGGTGCAGCTCATGGATACTGCTCCCATTCCTGAAGTCATTAGAGTAGAACAGGCAGGGAGGAGCCCACAAGATGGCTGCCACTAATCAGGAGCGATTCAGGGACAATTCAGTAGATAATGCTTCTCTTTTCATTTTAACAGTGAGCAAGATGTATAAGTGCCAATATGCCTGAGTTGTTTTAAGCTTGTGGATCAAATCGCCAAGCCAAGGTGCTTGAAATATATAAAAACTATGCCAGTGTGTATGCTGCAGATAACCAACAGATCATTCTATTCCTTTCTCCATCATGTGCTTATCTAGCTTCTCCATAAATGCATCTGTATATTCAGTTCACCTACTTCTTGTCCGCCTTTCATTACCCAGACAGTGGTTAAACTTTCTACTGAATTCCCTATTGGGTTTTTTAGTGAATATCATACATTTATTGCTTTTAGTTCCAGTCTTGTCTACATACTAGAAACAACTTCTCCGCATCTAGCCTATCAAACCATTTCATGATTCGATCAGGAAACACCTAAGTCTTCTGTTTTCTAGAGAAAATGGCCCCTTTCTGTTCAATCTTTCCTTTGGGTATAATTTATCAGTTCTAGTAGTATCTTTGTAAAATCTTTGTGCACCTTCTACAGTGCCTTGTTATGCTTTTTGTAATATCGAGACCAGAACTGTGCACGGTACACCCAAGCGTGGTGTAGCCAAGGTTCTACATGACTCTGCTGCTCTTCAATTCTAGAAATAGGCCATGTGTGGTAATCTGAGGTGCAATACACCTTTAAGAGAATGCAAGCAAATTGACCACGTGATTACCCAATTGCTGTGTAGCGCGAGCTACATTGTTAATCAGTAGTGTTAGACTAGGTTTGGTTTTGGGAAGCACATGTGTTAGTGCTCCATTACTTATGTGAATAAACAGCATGTGCTTCATTTTACAATGGTCTCTTCGTCTACATCGTTTTGATTACCAACTCACTTATCAATAGATAGGTGTGCAATCGTGTTCACTGAACAAGTGACCCGATAGAAGGAACATAACAACTGGCGACAAGGCAAAATGCGACCAGTCGATGACACCAAGAAATCAGCCGTACCTTGCAGGTGATTGTAAGTACAGCCTTCATCACAGCCATTGGAGCTATCTCCCTCCAGTATCCCACAGTTTGGCCGTATTGAACCGTTTGATCAGACCACCGATGACTGGTCACAGTATGTTCTTTTTGGCCAACGACATATCAGGGGAGGAGAAGAGGCGAGCGATCCTCTTATCGGCACGTGGCATACAGCCTATTTCGTAGTCCAATGCCCCAGATTCCAAGAGCTTTGATGAGTTGGTAAATCTTGTGAAAAGCCGCTTTCAGCCAAAACCCTCGGTAACAACGCAGCGTTTTAAATTCAATTTGAGGTGTCGCACCCCTGGAGAGACAGTCGTTTGCTATGTAGCAGCCTTAAAACAATAGACAGAGCACTGTGAGTTCGGGACATCCATTAATGACATGTTAAGAGACCAATTAGTGTGTGGGATTAATGACAATGCCATTCAAAAACAGTTGTTGTCAGAAACGAATTTAGACTTCAGCAAGGCGCTGGAGTTGGTGCTCGAAATGGAGAGCATAGTCAGGGGTTCAGAAGCAATTAAGGGAGCACAAAATGATGCCGTCCTTCACGTTGGGATGGAAGCACCGATTGGGAATGACACGAAAGCGCAGGGCTCCATGGAAAGGCAGGAAACAACCACCATTAACAGACCAGCAAAAAGCAATGGTTTAACGGATATAACTTACAATAATAATGGAACGACAGAAATGAAACCAGACAGCCTGCAAACGAATGACAATTTAAAAGAATTGAATGTTTCTTCTGCCATCATAATGGACACATCATGCGACATTGTAAAGACAGATTAAGACAAAACTTTAAGCAAAATAGCAGAAATCGTGAAATCAACATAATAGAGGAACCAGAAGAAACAGATATTTACTCACTATACAACTTAAAAATGGATAAAACAGAACCAATCCATGTGACAGTGAAAATCAACGAGAAACCCATCCAAATGGAGGTGGATACAGGGGCATCCATGACAGTTATAGGGGAACATACGTTCAAATATCTGAATGGTGGAGACCACCCATTAAATCTGGAAAATTCAGACGCTAAATTAAAGACGTGTAGTGGTGAAGACATACAAGTAAGAGGTATATGCAAGGTTCCAATACATTGTGGAAATCAGTCTGTTAATCTAACCCCTAATAGCGATAGCAGGCAGAGGACCGAGTCTCCTCAGAAGAAACTGGCTAAGAAAGATTAATGTTAAGAAACTACTGACATCTCAATTAGAAGCAGAAAATGTTACTGTTTGGAAAATGGAGTATGTAAAGATTCACCAAAAGGAACTCGCAGAGGTGATGCTTCAGGACAGAGTTCGAGTTGAAGTCAGTAACCTCCAAAAAGAAAAAGAAAATCTGCTCTAGGACTTTCACACATTGCAAGATTCCCTCAGATCCCAATTTATGCTACTAAAAAAGTATGAGGAAGAACAGAAAGAATTCAGCACGTCTCTGGCCGAGATGAAGAATAAATTAGCCGAGAAAACACAACAATGCTCAATTCTCCAGGAAACAAATAACAAATATAAGAAAGAAATGAAAGAGCTGAAGAACCAGCTACATGGAAGCCGAGAAGCTTTAAAAGTAGAGACGTCTGACTTTTCAAAGGAGCTGACAGTTGAGGAAATGCGGGAAGACTCAACCACTGAGTTGACTCAAGTTGATCTTATACTCTATTTAGCCTTGCCCAACATCCTGATTTTGAGCACCTTCCTGACAGCTGACCTTCATATTGTTGAACCTGGAAGGGAGGGGCAGCAGGAGTGCAGGCGATTGGGCCCGAAAGAAGGTGAAAACATTCCCGTTTGAGTCTACACCACATGTGAAAGGAACTCCCCTTGGTTTGGAAGCACCTGTAGGATCCGTTGAGCCTGAGAGAGCCGAAGAAACAAACTTACCGGTTCCTACTGGAGAGCCTAGTGGACAGGTAACTCCTGAGAGAGAGGCCTCGGATAAACCATCCGAAGCCGTAGAACTACAACATTCGACACGTTTGAAAAGCCTCCAGAAAGACTGCATTTGTAAGTAGTTTATTTATTTAAATAGTATGATATATTGTTGTTATCTTCCTTCAGTTGGGTCGCTTGTTCAGCAAACACAGTTGCACGCCTATGTATTGATAAGTGAGTTAGTAATCAAGATGATGCAGATGAAAAGACCACTGTGAAATAAAGCACATGCTGTTTATTCACATAAGTAATGGAGCACTAACACATGTGTTTCTCAAACCAAAACCTATTCTAACACCACTGATTAACAATGTAGCCCATGCTACACAGCAATTGGCTAATACAATCACGTGGTCAATCTGCATACATTCTCTTAAAGGTATATTGCACCTCAGATTACCACATTCCTCCACCTTTCTTCGAAGGTACAAATTACAATCTTTACAATATATCAACTATTTACATAAATAAACTATAAATCTTGCAATGTGTGAAAGTCCTAGAGCAGGTTTTCTTTTTCTTTTTGGAGGTTACTGACTTCAACTCGAACTCTGTACTGAAGTATCACCTCGACAAGTTCCTTTTGTTGAGTCTTTACATACTCCATTTTCCAAACAGTAACATTTTCTGTTTCTAATTGAGATATCATTAGTTTCTCAAGATTAATCTCTCTTAACCAGTTTCTTCTGAGGAGACTTGGTCCTCTGCCTGCAATTACTATTAGGGGTTAGATTAACAGACTGATTTCCATACTGTACTAGAACCTTGCATATACCTCTTACTCATATGTCTTTACCAATAGAAGTCTTTAATTTAGTGCCTGAATTTTTCAGATTTAATGGATGGTCTCCTCCATTCAGATATTTGAACGTATGTTCCCCTATAACTGTCATTGATGCCCCTGTATCCACCTCCATTTGGATGGGTTTCTCGTTGACTTTCACTGTCACATAGATTGGCTCTGTTTCACCCATTTTTAAGTTGTTTAGTGAGTAAATATCTGACTCTGTTTCTTCTGGTTCCTCTATTATGTTGATTTCACAGTTTCTACCTTTTTGCTTAAAGTTTTGTCTTAATCTGTCTTTACAATGTCGCATAATGTGTCCATTATGATGGCAGAAGAAACATTCAATTCTTTTAAATTGTCGTTCGTTTGCAAGCTGTCTGGTTCCATTTCTGTCATTATTATTGTACGTTTTCTCTGTTAAACCGTTGCTTTTTGCTGGTCTGTTAATGGTGATTGTTTCCCGCCTTTCCGCGGAGCCTCGCGCTTCCGTGTCATTCCCAATCGGTGCTTCCATCCCGACATGAAGGACAGCGTCATTTTGTGCTCCCTTCATTTCTCCTGAATCCCTGACTGCGCTCTCCATTGCGAGCACCAACTCCAGCACCTTGCTGAAGTCTAAATTCGTTTCTGACAACAACTGTTTGTGAACGGCGTCTTCACATAGTAATTGGTCTCTTAACATGTAACTAATCGACATCCCGAACTCTCAGTGCTCTGCCAGTTGTTTTAAGGCTGCTACATAGCAAGCGACTGTCTCTCCAGGAGCACAACACCTCCATTTAAATTTAAAACACTGCGTTGTGACCGGGGGTTTTGGCTAAAAGTGGATTTTTAAGAGATTTACCAACTCATCAAAGCCCTTGGAATCTGGGGTGTTGGGTGCCATTAGATTATGAATTAGGCTGCATGTTTTACTGCCACACGTCGATAAGAGGATTGCTTGCCTTTTCTCCTCCCCAATATGTCATTGGCCAAAGAGAAGAACGCAAGGCGTTCAATGTACTGTGATCAGCCATCGCTAGTCTGATCAAACAGTTCAATACGGCCAAACTGTAGCTTACTGGAGGGAGATAATTCTGACGACTATGCTGAAGGCTGTACTTACAATCACCTGCAAGGTACAATTGATTTGCTTCTGTTTAATTCCTGCAGCTTTCCTTGATGTTATCGACTGGTCATGTTTTGCCTTGTCGCTAGTTGTTATGTTCCTTCTATGGGGTCACTTGTTCAGCAAACATGGTTGCATGCCTATCTACCGATAAGTGAGTAGGTAATCAAAATGATGTAGACGAAGAGATCATTGTAAAACAAAGCACACGTTGTTTATTCACATAAGTAATGGAGCACTAACACGTGTGCTCCTCAAACCAAACCCATTCTAAAACTACTCATTAACAACATAGCCCGCGCTACCCAGCAGTTGGGTAATACAGTAATGTGGTCAATCTGCTTACATTCTCTTAAAGGTGTATGGCACCTCAGATTACCACAATTGTAAAGATTGTAATTTGCACCTTTGAGTAAAGGGGGAGGGGTGTGGTAATCTGAGGTGCAATGCACCTTTAAGAGAATGTAAGCAGATTGACCATGTGATTATATTATCCAATTGCTGGGTAGCACGGGCTACATTGTTAATCAGTAGTGTTAGAATGGGTTTGGTTTTGGGAAGCACGCGTGTGTTAGTGCTCCATTACTTATGTGAATAAACAGCATGTGCTTCATTTTACAATGGCCTCTTGGTCTACATCCTTTTGATTACAACTCAGTTATCAGTAGATAGGCGTGCAACCGTGTCCTCTGAGCAAGCAACCCGATAAAAGGAACATAACACCATGGGTAGCAGTTAGGATGATCTCACTGTCGGCAATTTGTCTCTGACCTTCAATGGTAATTTTGTTGAGGAAAGGCAGCTTCCGTTTTAACCCCAGCTATTTCAAAACTGTGTCAGATAAAATATAGAAACATCTCCATTTTGAACAATTCAAATGGAGCTTGTAAAAAGTCTGAGCTTTGCTCTTACGAAAGATGTGAGGGTCCTTGAGAGGGTGCAGAGGAGATTTACCAGAATGGTTCCAGGGATGGAGGATTTTAGTTACAAGGTTAGGCTTGAGAAACTGGTATTGTCCTCCTTTGAGCAAAGGAGATTAAGGAGAGATTTGATAGATGTTTGCAAGATTATGTCAATTTTGGGTACGGTAGACAAGAGAAAACTATTCCCTTAACTGACGGTACAAGGACTGGGAACACAGATTTAAGGTTGTGGGCAAGAGATGCAGGGGGAATGTGAGGAAGAACTTCTTCACACATCGAGTGGCAGTGATTTGGAAATCACTACTTGCGAGGCTAGTGGAAGCGGAAACAATCAATGATTTCAGGAAGAAATTGGCTGAGCACTTGAAGGAAATAAGCTTACAGAGCTACGGTGATAGCGCGGGGGAATGGGACTGACTGGGTTGCTCTACAGAGAGCCAGCACGGATTTGATGGGCTGAATGGCCTCCTTTTCTGCTGTTGTTGATTCCATGACTCTATGTCATCTGATTTCCTTTGGTGTATTGCCCATTAATATTAATTCTCCGTGTGAATTTGTGATGAACTGTAGCATTTAGATCTGACTGTCATTGAAATCAGAATTTTGGGAAATTGTTTCAGCCCCTTGGTTCTATTCATCTAACACTTGACTGAGTTTCACTGATGTAGAAGAGATATTGCAGCTGCTTCTGATTACTGGTACAGGCCAACTGTTACAGATGGGCACAATTGTTCAGCGATGAGTCCTTGGTTAAAAAAAAAATCAATGTTTCATTTGGTAACCGATTCAGCAAAATATTTTTGAGAATACAACATTTTTGTTTCATTGAACAACATTGTGAATGGAGAATTGCTCAATGCCTATAAAGTTCTTTAATTCTGCTTTATAACATTCAAGAATTTCTGTTGAGAGGCCTGGGTGAAGGCCAGTGCTGTAATTCCTTTCAGGAATTTCTACTGAAAAGAGGCAGTCATGCACTAAAGAAAGGACTTGGGTTATATATACTACACAATGCATTAGAAATGCACATTTAGCCTCCAAGAATATGCAGCCAGTTAACCAAGGGAACATATGATCCTTAGAGACCAGGGAAGTCCCAGGTTCACGCTTCGATTTGTGAGGAGTTCACTGATTACATTTAAGGAAAGGGTTAGGGCTTCCCAAACTTCTCCCCATTGGAGCCCTATGTTGATGCTTCAAAACTGATGTGACCCCAGAATGAGAGCAGACGAGGGTAGGGGAGGGGGGAAGAGTTGAGAGAGTGGAGGGGGGAAAAGGTGAGAATGGAGCTGGGGGGGAAGAGTGGCAGGATGATAGTTTTTTTAAACCAACCTTTTTGCAGGCTCTGATTCAAGCAGTGATGGGATCTTGTAGCTCATTCACCTAGGCCATGCCTACCAAACAACAGGAAGAAAATAAATTGTGCACACACGTCGGCTCTCTGAGCTGGTCCCAGGACTGTCAATCCTGAGTGTTCGTTCCACAGACACCACCGCTGTCTCGGAGGAGGGGGTGCTCGTGAACCCAATTGCTCGTCCCGTGACCCCACTGGGGGTCACAACCTACAGATTGGGGAAGCCCTGGGTTCAGGACTCTGCAGCTAATTTTAACGCCCTGACATAGGGGAAGATCAACCAAGGCACCTGCTTATTGATGGTGATCTAATGGCCTCTACTGGAAAGTTTGTGTCTATAACGATGGGCAAAGATCAACTTAATTGAGATGGTCCCATAGCCAGATAGCCTCCTGATAGTTAAGTCGCCCAAATTTCTGGATCTTTGTGGAGAAGGATGTGCAATTGTGAAGTGGTGATCAAGTGCCAGCTGGAAATTTGGGGTGGCACTCTATACTGCCGTATTTTTTTGGTTCTTCCGTTGAAAGTGAAACCTTGTTAAAAGAGGAATACTGGTGTCATCTGCAAATCCTGTGGTTCTGTAACACTAGACCCACGTGCTGCACACATGTATAGCACACCAGAATGCAATCTTGAAGGAAATGGCACCCACAAACATTTAGGGTGGAATCGTCCCAGATTTGCACTAACTGCTGTAGCAGGTGGGAAAAAGAACGTTTTACCCGCCGGCCACAGTGGTGGCTTTTTGCGCTATATCGTCCCAATCTCACCTCATTAATCATGCATTCCTGGGAAACACGCCGCTTCGCTGGCAGGCGGCCTCTAATTCGCTCACCACGCCGTCACTTTATCACTTCATCACGCCGGGCACCACATTTAAAGTGCAGCCGCACACACACCTCTCAGTGCTTCCAGCTCAGGACTGCTGCACAGAAGACATGGCCCCCGGAAGGCAAGAAGACTGCAGCGCCCCCCCCCTGCCGAAATCAGTGGCGCATCCCTGGGACACCATTGGAGACCAACTGTGATGTCCTCCACTCCCACTCTGGCTGCAGGAGGCCTATCAGTGTCACCACTCCAGCTTGGGAGGCAGTGGCAGAGGTGGTCGATGCCAATGCTGCACAGAAGAGGTCGGCCATCCAGTGCAGAAAATGAATGAATGATCTCATCTGTGCCGTCAGGGTAAGGCAACTGTCTCATCACTCTAAACTCACACACTCACAAACCCATCGCATATTCACTGGCATCTCGCTTAAGGGACATCACCACTCACTCTCGCACACAAACCCTCACATCTCTACCTGGCCTCATCTCTTCTGGAGATTGCCTCCTCAGTCCTCACCCTCTTGAGGCCACTTGCACAGATCAACATGTGCCCCTGCACACACCCTGGGATACCTGCAGCCTCTTCCCTTGCCTGAAGGCACTTCTTCCCCTTCCCCAAGCAAGCCCTAACCCTGCAGCCATTGAAAAGGCACCCTTGCCTTATGGCTGGTCTCGTTAATAGAGACCTACCCATAAGCTCCCTAAAAGTGATGAGGTGCGGCCTGCAAAGCCTTGTGCTGATGACCATGAGTGCTGCCCGAAGCAAGGTAGGCAAATGAACCTCGAAGTCCCAAGCGAGGTGCAGCTCGCCAGTGCCTGTCACTTATGTTCAGTTGTGAAACACACGCCAATGTGCTCGGATGATCCAGCGCGGGGGGATGATTCCAGCAAGCTGGGCTTATAATGATATGTAGATGTATTACAATGAACCTCCCAAAATCCGACGGCAGGAAACACAGCCCGTCATTGATGGGCAGAGCAAACGATTGCAACCTGGTTTCGCGACAACATGAACCCTTCCCATCATATTGTCCGCTCACGCCCAAATCCAGCGGGCACGGAGAATTCCGCCCTGAGGATGCCAATTGCCAAACATTCCCGAAACTTGTCTATTTTACCAAGGGTCTAGTGAGAAGGAGGAATTGAAGGAAATTAGTATTACTAAAAAGAGAAATTAATGGAACTGAAAGCCGATAAGTCCCCAGGGCCTGATAATCTACATCCCAGGGTACTAAAGGAAGTGACCATGGAAATAGGTGGATGCTTTAGTTGTCATCTTTCAAAATTCTATAGATTCCGGAACAACCCCTGCAGATTAGAGGGTGGCAAATGTATTTAAACAAGGGGGATGGAGAAAACAGGGAACTACAGATCACTTAGCCGAACATCAGTAGTAGGGGAAATGCTGGAGTCTATTATAAGGGATGTAATAACAGGATACTGAGAAAATATTAATGGGATTAGACAAAGTCAACACGGATTCATGAAAGGGAAATCATGTTTGACAAACCTATTGGCGTTTTTTGAGGTCGTAACTAGCAGAATAGATAAGGGAGAACCAGTGAATGTAATGTATTTGGATTTTCAGAAAACTTTTTAAAAGTCCCACATAAGAGGTTAGTGTCCATAATTAAAGCACATGGGTTGGGGGAAATATATTGGCATGGATTGAGAATTGGTTAACAGACAGGAAACAGAGAGTAGGAATAAATGGGTCTTTTTTGGAATGGCAGGCGGTGACTACTGAGACACTGCAGGGATCAGTGCTTGGGCCACAGCTTTTTACACGATTTGGATGAAGAAAGCAAACGTAATATTTCCAAGTTTGCTAATGACGCAAAAGGGCTGAATTTTACATTTTGTGGGCGGGCATGCACCCGACCCAATCGGGTGTAGAATCGCACGAGAAGATGTCAGGCGAGAGTCCCACCATCATCGCGCACTGGCACATTCTTTCGCTCGGTGGGCGCGTGCAAAAGTCGGAAGCATACCCGCTGACAATTAGGGCAATTAAGCCCATTGATGGCAAAATTGTTTCCGATTTTTCGTGGCCCGTCCAACCTTACTGTTGGCGGACGGGCGATTCGGCCAGGCGGCCGGCCTTAACATTTTTCATCGAACCTCATCCAAGGGCAGGATGAAATTTCCATTATGAAGTAAAATAAAAATAAAAATCTGTGGACAGCATTTTTATCAGCTATATTTTCAAGTGCTTGACTCTCACGTTATTTTGCAGCTTTTTAAAACTTAATTTGATGATTTTCAGGTCTGCAGCTCCCTGAGGCAGCTGTCTGCCTTCAAGGAGCTTTCTTGCACTGCTCGCCCACGCCCGCGGAAACGTTATCGCCCGCCCTCTTTCCGCCCCCACCCCGCCAGCACTGAGCTTTTCAACGCGCGTTTCACGCTGGCTGGCCATTTATTGGCCAGGCAACGCAAAACCGTGGTCAGGGGCCAATCGCGGTCAGGGACCCATTTCCCAACCGCTCCCAGGCCCGCCGATCACACGCACCCACCAGAGGTAAAATTCAAGGCAAAGTTAGGTGGGAATGTGAGTGATGAGGAGGATGTTAAGAGGCTTCAAGGCAATTTGGACAAGTTGAGTGAGTGCGCAAATACTTGCAGTATAACATGGATAAGTATGAAGTTATCCGCTTCAGGGGAAATAGATGGCAAAGTATTATTTAAATGGTGATAGATTGGGAAATATTGATGGATAAAGGGACCTGGGTGTCCTTGTACACCAGTCACTGAAAGCAAGAATGTAGGTGCAACAAGCAGTTGGGAAAGCAAATGGTATGTTGGCCTTCATTGCAAGAGGATTTGAGTACAGGAGCAAGGATGTTTAACTAGTACAGGGCCTTGGTGAGACCACACCTGGAGTATTGTGTGCAATTTTGGTCTCCTTACTTAAGAAAGGATATACTTGCCATAGAGGAAGCGCAGCAAAGGTTCACCAGACTGATTCCTGAAATGGCAGAGATGAGATGAGATTGGGTTGGCTAGGCCTGTCTTCACTGGAGGTTGGAAGAATGAGGGGATCTCATTGAAACATATAAAATTCCGACAGGGCGGGACAGACTGGATGCAGGTACAGTAAGTAATCAAAATGGCTGATGGAATTTTCAGTTTTCTCTCAGGGGATTGGAAGTCAAAAGTGAAGATGTGACGCTTTCATTGCATGGAGCCTTGGCCAGACCCCTATTTGGAGCACACTGTCATTTTTGTGCAATGCTCCTCAGGAAGGATATATCAGACTTGGGACGGTGTGCAGTGCAGATTCAGCAGAATGAACCAAAAGGTAAATAGGGGTATTTTCTATAAGGTGAGAAACTAAGTGCTGTAGAGAAGTAGAGATTTTAGAGTCCAAGTAGAGAGATATAAAAAGCAATCTAAAAGGTTAACGGAACGTTGGCCTTTATCTCAAGAGGCCTAGCAAATAAAGGGGAGGAGTTATGGTGCAGTTGCCTAGAACCATTGTCAGACTCCATCTGGAGTAGTGTGTTCAGTTTTGGGTACTGCGTTCTAGGAAGTCCAAATTGACCTTGGCACAGGGTACAGCACAGTTTCACCAGAATGATAACAACACTTAAATGGTTAAATTATGACAACAGGTTGCACAAACTTTACTTTTGTTCTCACGATTTTAGATGGTACAGGGTTGACCTAGCAAGCCAGCAAGAGACCCACATTGCCTCTTTTCAGGGCTGCCCATCAAACCACACACTAATCAGGCAGTGGTGAGGCCAGTGAGTGGCCTTCCCCTGGGAATCAAGACCCCTGGTGGGGGGTCGGGGGGGGAAGTTTCGCCTACTGAGAGCTGCCAGCCAATCAGAGGCCAGCAGTTCTTGTGCTCAGCAGCACCATTGGGGAGACCGTGGCTGCTGCCGGAGGGACATGCACTGGAGTCCCATGATCGTGAGTGATCCAGGTAAGTAAGGTGGGGTTAAGCTTTCACGGGGTGGGGTTCATGGGGAGAGGCATGCAGGGCCATTGGCAGCAAGTGTGGGGCGTGGGGGTTGGCTGTCAGCAGGCCCCCTTTCCTGATGTCCAATCCCTCAATCAGGCACTGAGTGCCTTTGGTCGAGGGACCCCCTTCACCCCGGGGGTGACAAGCTAGCTGCACAGTTGGCAGGACCGCCTGCAGCTGGGTTAACTCTTTTCGAGTCAAAACAATTAACTAAATTAACAATAACAAGGGATAAATCAAGCACAGCCCCTAATTCAGGTCAGCTGTAAAACCAAGGACAAAGTTTAAAGGAAGCTTACAAACATTAAACCAAAATGTGATTAAAGGGGTCAACAAAACACCCCAGACCCCGCGGTGCCCACCGGGCACGGAAGGCCTCGATGGTGCCGGCAAACACCGCGTGCTCCCTCTCCAGGGAAAAAAAATTCTTTCGAGTTATCAACAGTCACAGATTGCAACTCTTTTTTTGAGTACAATCACAGTTCTTGGTTTCCGGGAGCGGGACACGAGCCCACAACCCTCTGATTCAAAGGCGAGGATGCTATGAACTGAGCCACAGCTGACACCTCTGCAGCTGGGTTAATACCAGCAGCATTAATTGGCCACTGAAGGGCCTCAATTGAGGATGGGCAGGTTAACTATGGGCCTTCTCGCCCAGTATTTAATTCTGATGGAGACAGGAAGGCGGTGGGGTTCATTGGGCGAGCATCCCGATGTCATCGCGCACTCGTCTGATATTTCGGTCGGGCGGGCATGCACGGGAGTCGGTAGTACACCTGCCGACAATTAACAGGCCTATTAAGGCCATTAAAGTATTAATTAAATGGAATTTTTCGCTGCCCGTCCAACCTCTTGTCTGGCGGGTAGGCGAAAAGGCCAAGTGGCCTTTGGATTTTTTACGAAACCTCACCCACCGGGGGGATGAGGTTTCGATCTGTGATTTAAAAGAAAGTAAAAAATTTTCAAACTAATTTGTAACATGTCCCTGCTCATGTGACAGAGTCACACAAGGGGACATGTTATTAGCATTTTTAAATTCTTTATTTTTTAATGTTCAAAAAGCTTCAGCTCCCTGAGGCAACTGTGTGCCTCAGGGAGCTCTTACTGCGCGCACTCGCACGCATACATAAACTTCCGCACTCTCCCTCATTAATTCAGCCAGCGTGAAATGGTGGTCGCAGCCCGATTGCAGGCAGCGGTCCGATTCATGGCCACTCCCGCTTGTCCCTGCCGAGCCTGCCCGACGACAGGAAAATCCTAGCCTATGTCCTCCAGTCCAAGAATCCCCCACTAGTGGAAACAACTTCTCAACATCTACCCTGTCAAGCCCCCTCAGAATCTTGTATGTTTCAATAAGATCACCCCCTCATTCTTCTAAACTCTAATGAATAAAGGCCTAACCTTTTTAGCCGTTCACTGATAAGTCAACCCCTTCATCTCAGGAATCAGCCTAGTGAATCTGTTTTGAACTGCCTCCAATGCCAGTATATCCTTTCTTAAATACGGGGACCAAAACTATACTCAGTACTCCAGGTGCGGCCAACGCTCTGTACAGTTGTAACAAGACTTCCCTATTTTTAAACTCCAACCCCCTAGCAATGCAGGCCAAAATTCCATTTGCCTTCTTAACTACTTGCTGCACCTGCATGCTAACTTTTTGTGTTTCATGCACAAGAACACTCAGATCCCTCTGTGCTGCACTTTTTTGGAGTCTCTCTCCATTTAAATAATAGTCTGCCTTTTGATTCTTCCTACCAAAGTACATGACCTCACACTTTCCTACATTAAACTCCATCTGCCATATTTTTGCCCACTCATTCAACCTATCTATATCGTCTTGCAGATTCCTTATGTCCTCATCATAACATGCCCTCCCACCTATGTTTGTGTCATCAGCAAATTTGGATATTTACACTCTGCCCCTCCTCCAAGTCATTAATATAAATAGTAAATAATTGAGGCCCAAGGACTGATCCTTGTGGAACTCCACTAGTTATGTCTTTCCAACCTGAAAAAGACTCGTTAATCCCAACTCTCTGTTTTCTGTGCGTTAACCAATCCTAAATCCATGCTAATATATTACCCCCAACACCATGAGCTCCTATCTTGTGCAATGACCTTTTATGTGGCACCTTATCGAATGCCTTCTGGAAATCCAAATACACTATATCTATCGGTTCCCCTTTATCAACTCTGTTTGTTATACCCTCAAAGAACTCTAGCAAATTTGTCAAACATGATTTCCCTTTCACAAAATCATGTTGACTCTGTTTGATTGTGTTAAGCTTTTCTATATGTCCTGCTATTTCTTCCCTAATAATGGACTCTAGCATTTTCCCAATGACAGATGTTAGGCTGACTGGCCTAAAGTTTCCTGCTTTTCACCTCCCTCCCTTCTTGAACAAAGGCGTCACATTAGCAGTTTTCCATTCCGCTGGGACCCTCCTGGAATCCAGTGAGCTCTGGAATATTTCGACCAATGCCTCCACTGTCTCTGCAGCCACTTCCTTTAAAAATCCTTGGATGCAGGCTATCAGGTCCTGGTGACCTGTCTGCCTTTAGTCCCATTAGTTTGTCTAATACTTTGTCCCTCATGATAGAGACTGTTACAAGATCTTTCCTCCCATTAGCTCCTTGCTTATCTGATATCTTTGGGGTGTTTATAGTGTCCTCCACCATGAAGACCGATGCACAATATTGGTTTAAATTATCTGCCTTTTCACTGTTCCCTGTTATCAATTCTCCAGCCACATCCTGCAAGGGTCCCACGCTCACTTAGCCACTCTCTTTCTTTCTTTTCATATACTAGTAGAAGTTCTTGCTGTTTGTTTTTATATTCCTTGCCAATTTACTTTCATAATTGATGTTCTCCCTCTTTATCAACTCTGAGCCGAAGTTCCTTGAGCCAACACTTGCTGCAGATGTGGTCACCGTGGATCGCACCAGGGTTCACCAACTCCCACATACTACAATTGCAACATATCACCTGCCCAGCCATCTCTATTCTACTTAATTAACTAATTTAGATGCTAAGTATTTTAAAAGTGAATTTCTTAACTGGGCTCTTTAGCTGTAATAACGTCTCCTGATTTAAACTGCTTGGCCAATCAAAAGAGACACGGAAGAGATACTCACCAATCACCTACCTGTTTTCCTTTGATGTTACACTTCGGCTCGGACAGGTAGAAACAGGCTGAAACAGGTCTCTGCCGCCGGTTTTTATCTCCTGCCGCTGCCCTTCTCATGCAGGTCTGCACTCCGTGTGCAAGATTCCAGCCAGAGAAACTATTTTATCTGGTAGGGAATCGACAACAATGGGGCACATTCTTAATTTTTTTTATTATTCATTTACGGGGTGTGGGCTTCGCTGGCTGGGCCAGCATTTATGGCCCATCTCTAATGCCCTTGAAAAGGAGGTGGTGGGCTGCCTTGTTAAACTGCTACAGTCCATGTGGTGTAGACACACCCACAGTGCTGTTAGGGAGAGAGTTCTAGGATTTTGACCCAGTGACGGTGATATATTTCCAAGTCAGAATGGTGAGTGGCTTGCAGGGGAACTTCCAGGTGATGGTGTCCCCAAGTATCTGCTGCCCTTGTCCTTATAGATGGTAGCGAATGTGGATTTGGAAGGTGCTGCCTAAGGACCCTTGGTGAGTTTCTGCAGTGCATCTTGTAGATGGTACACACTGCTGCCACTGTTCGTCGGTGGTAGAGGGAGTGAATGTTTGTGGAAGGGGTGCCAATCAAGTGGGCTGTTTTGTTTTGGATGGTGTCAAGCTTCTTGAGCATTGCTGGAGCTGCACTCATCCAAGCAAGTGGAGAGAATTCTATCACACTCCTGACTTGTGCCTTGTAGATGGTGGACAGACTTTGGGGAGTCAGGAGGTGAGTTAGTCAACGCAAGATTCCTGGCCTCTGACCTGCTCTTGTGGCCGCAGTATTTATGTGGCTAGTCCAGTTCCGTTTCTGGTCAATGGTAACCCCTGGGATACTGATAGTGGGGATTCAGCGATGGTAATGCCATTAAATGTCAAAGGGTGGTGGTTAGATTCTGTCTTGTTGGAGATGATCATTTGCAGGCACTTGTGTGGAGCAAATGTTACTTGCCACTTGTCAGCCCAAGCCCAGATATTGTCCAGGTCTTGCTGCATTTGGACATGAGCTGCTTCAGTATCTTAGGAGTTGCGAATGGTACTGAATGTTGTGCAATCATAAGCTACTTCTAACCTTATGATAGAAAGAAGGTCATTGATGAAGCAGCTGAAGATGGTTGGGCCTCAGACACTACCCTGAGGAACTCCTGTAGTGATGTCCTGGAACTGAGATGATTGACCTCCAACAACCACAACCATCTTCCTTTGTGCTTGGTATGACTCCACCAAGTGGCGAGTGTTCCCCCTGATTCCCATTGACTTCAGTTTTGCTAGGGCTCCTTGTTGCGAATTAGAGCAGAAGCTTTTGGGAGAGAAATTCAGAAACATTTTTCACAAATAAGATAGTAGTCATTTGGTAGTACAGAACTTAAGTATTGCTGAAAAAAGAGACGTGTCTAAGCTTTTTGTCTTACACTCACCAGGACACTCACAAGAATACCAATATAAGGGAAAATATTTATACTGTATGTGAGGAGAGTGCTGATTGGTTGGCAAGTGGCGTGGCCATGGAGAATGCACCATTGATGGTGACTGACAGTTAACTGCCAAGCATTGTTTGAAATTTACACTAGACAGCTTGACCCTGATTGGTCAAGGCATTGCCCTGAGGAATGAGTCAGTGAATAGCTGTCATTCATTTTGTTAAGCTGAAACAGGCGCAATGTATATACATGTTCTTGATGTTTGCAAAGAGTAGGGCCCTGTGTATTAATATACGTAGCTCCCAGTACACACAAATGCGCCACACTGCGAGTCCGACTGACAATCTTAAATTGGTTGTCAGTATAATTCTTAGCACATTGAGGATTATTTAGCAAACGTTGTACAATCACGCAATCACATCTAATGTTGGACACCATGTTTTGAGTTTTGCATGCACGGGTTGGTTGGGTAAGGTCTGTACCCTGCCTGGTGCAAACAGCGGCTGGGACATGCTGCTTGATACGATCCGCCAGTCTTTGGGACATACGGCCGACATACCTAGCATCACACTGGCACTGAAATTCATATACCACATTACTCATTTGTGTGATAGGCAGAACGTCTTTTTGGCTTGACGGCAGCATCCTGTTAGTGGTGAATACCACTCGTGATGCTACTGCATAGTAGCTGCGTGAAACAGTTAGCTTCACCTGTTGCTCAAATTTTTGAGATACTTTGCTCTTCCAGAGTAATCTCAGGTAGACTAGGCACTTTTCAGGGCCGCAAATGATGGTCTTAGGCCCATTCTTGAGTTTGCATGATATACAGAGGCCTGGAGGCTACATATATTAGTACAGTGTGTGCTTTGTCACTGGTGAACTCTCCATGGCAATGCCACTTGCCAACCAATCAGCACTCTCTTCAGATACAGTGTAAATTGTTGTTTTCCCCATAAATTGTTGTGTCCTGATGAGTGCAAGACGAAAAGCTTACTTATGTCTCCTTTTCAGCAATACAAATAAGATAGTGGAAATTTGAAACTGACTCCCACAAAACACTGTTCTATTTTCCACGCCAGCCATTAAGTTAGGGTGTTACTTTACTACTGTCTTTGTAAATTAGATCAGTCCCTAAAATAAATGGAATTGAGATGACTCGTACTTTTTCCACTTTGGGCCTAACAGTTTGTGATTCTCCCCATGTAGCCTGACTCTTGTTCAGAGGCTACGAATGGGACAGTTAATGCAATTGGCTGCCTGTTATCATAGCCTAACAAATAAGAGCAGGAGTTGACCATGCGGCCCCTCGAGCCTTCTCTGCTAAGTGAGAGCTAGTCCAGGATTTGAACCCAGGATCTCTGGCAAACTTCGACAAGTAAACCCCAAAGCGAGAATCTTACCCCTAAAAACCAACAAGCCAACTAAAGCCACGGTAGGATTTGAATCATGTCTCCAGATTATTAATCGATTTAACTAATCCAAGAACATAACTACTATAATAAATATAGAAAATGCTGGGAATACTCAGCATGTCAGGCAACATCTGCATCTGTATATGTAACCTCAAACATTAACTCCTCCTTCTCCCCACAGAAGCTGCCCCACCTGCTGACTATATCCAGCATTTTCTGTTTTTATTTCCCATTTCCAGCATCTGCAGCATTTTGCTTTTGTGTTGGAACATAATCACTATGCTACCTGTATCTGTCACTCCAACTGGTCCATCAGAAGTTGAGACTATAGTACTCTCCTCAGGTTGGGAGCAGCAGCACCAGTAAATAAAGGATTTTGTATGTGGTGATTATAGCAAAATGGTAAACAGGAGCCTGGTTGAGCTGATAGTCCATGTATAACAGTGAAGAGTCCAGTTTCAGGAGATGAGAATATAGAATAGAATTACAGAGGAAGTTGCGAGTGGCAGATTGAAATACAAGTCAACTTAGTAAACTCACACCTCACCAGACGTACGTTTTTGTTATACTTGTTCTCAGGATATGGACAACGATGACAAAATAATGCTTTATTGGCTAACCCTGTGCCACTGAATGGCTTGTTAGGTTACTTCAGAGGGCATTAACAATCAACCATATAGTGTGGAACTGGAGCCATACATAACTCCAGTAGAAGTGACAGGATTTCTTTCTTAAAGCATACCAGAGAGCCGGTTGGGTTTTTATGACCAGTTTATAGTGCCAGACCACAAATCTGCTGCATTCACTTTCACGGTTTGCCATGGTGGAATTTGAACTCAATACCATAAACCACTACACTGCCATAGTCAGCTTACTATAGTTATACGAACATTAGAATGCGCAGAATATGACAAAACTTTTTGATTGACCCCTAATTACTTCTATATTTGTCACTCCTCCTGCAAATCATTTGCAATCAGTTCTATGTGTCTATCCACACAATTTGCAAAATTGCCCTTTGACTGCCACAGATAGTGGAGGAAAGCACCACAATATTTATTTATTTACATTTACATCTCTAAATTTAACCCTGGCAACTACTTTCCACTGATTGTTTTTCCATGATGGCTGTTTTTCCATGATGCCCAGCATTCTTTCTGGCCAAGGCCAGCATTTGTTGCCCATCCCTAATTGCCCTTGAACTGAGTGTCTTGCTAAGCCATTTCAGAGAGCAATTAAGAGTCAACCACATGTAATCACATGTAAGCCAGGCCATGTAAGGATGGCAGATTCCCTTTCCTTAAGGAAGGACATTAGTGAACCAGATAGATTTTTTTGACTATTGACAGTCCATTATTGATGGCTAGCTTTCAATTCCAGATTTTATTAATTGAATTTAGCTGCCATGGTGGTATTTGAAACCATGTCCCCAAAGCATTAGCCTGGATTCTGGATTCATGGTCCAGTGACATTACCACTATGCCACCATCTCAGGGTCAAGTACTGTTTGAACACCTGTATCTATAACCCTAATTTCTCACCTGATACTTGTGTGGCTACTGTTTTGAAGAAGTTTAGCTTGTTGGACCTTTGTTGCTCGAACTTTGTTCCACGGATCCATCACTGCTGGGTGGGGAAGGAGAATGCAAATTCGCTGATCCAATTTAAGGCTTGTTAGTTTTATATTTGCATCCTCAATTCCGTGCCTCATTTGTACTTTGTTTGGATAGCTGCCATTCAAACTGTGTTCAAAGGTGTTTCTTTATAACAGGCGTACAGCTGATTCAAGGTGGAAGCTCACAGAGACTGAGAAACAGCCGCAGGAGCAACACAGAGGCCAATGAAAGAAGGGGACACCGAGAAAAGAGTGTAATTAACCTCGATGATAAGATTGCGAGAGTTCTTCATCACCTACAGGAGGACATGCAGTTTTTGTCACAGCGACTCAGCAGACTGGAGGACCTGACAACATCTCAGGTACCCAAATAATTTGGATGAAATTTCATAAATTCAGTTTTTATTGCCAGTTTAACTACCTAGACTCTAGGGAAGATTTTCCAAGTTTTATTTTTGGTGTAAATGAAGAAGGAAGAAAATCAGTGGGGGAAAAATTGACCTAAATATTCAGAAAATTAAGAGCATATCAATGTTTAAAAAGTTATTTTGAACATGGTAAAAATGTAAGAAAACAAGAAAAGGATTTTTAAAAAGGCAGTCAAGCTAAATAATTCATCGTTATTCACGCATATCATATTAAAGGGCCTTAGCATTAGATTCTGTTTAACTCCCTACTTTAATAACTGGTAGAAAATGAAGAATCTATGTTTATTGTTGCCACTTCCCAACCTCTATGAAGGTGGGATGACAAAGTTGCTGGGAGATTATTTGCAGGAGTTAAAACTTGCACTGTCCTGACAGTAGGCAGCACAACCTCTGGATGGTCAATGGTGATGCCAGGTGGCAGTTAAATGACTCATCGCCTCTAGATAGTGTCGATGACTTTGGGCAGATGAGTGCCAGGAGGAAGGGAGTGGAATCCTTGATGGAAGAAATGCCATCTAGAGGCAGATGAGTTGATCCTTGAATTAGCGACCGTGTCCACAGCTTGCAAGTATATAATAAGTCAATAAGAGGGCAGCCATGGACAGTCAAAAACACAACAGCAAGGCTCAGGCCACTGGCTTAAAATGCCACCTTTCATGGTGAAGAAGTATGGAGGACAGTCATAGGAGCTTCGGCAATTGTCGACTAATGATACTCTTTCGAGTTATCAACAGTCACAGATTGCAACTCTTTTCGAGTACAATCACAGTTCTTGGTTTCCGGGAGTGGGACATGAACCCGCAACCCTCTGATTCAAAGGCGAGGGTGCTATGAACTGAGCCACAGCTGGCACCTCATCGACTAATGATAATGCACAGGGGAATAGTTGCAATTTTGCAGTTAGTAAACAATCATTAAGTGCGCGACCTTAGTCAACCTTTGATTGATTCCCTCAGTCTTTAGGGGACTATCAGTACAATAATTGTGTCACTGAACTGCAGCCTTTGTTCCACAGCTAACTAGGTATGAATGATTGACATTACGTCCTCACAGCAATATCTAAAGATCATTCTAGGCCTCTTAAAATAAAAACAAAATTTCACAGCCTGTGTTCCTGTTCCTGATTGAAAATCAGGTCTAGAAATATCAGTGAGCTCCACATGATGTTGACACCTTGGATGCAATACGCAAATCTCCAGACTCGGTTTTTGATCAGAGAACAGTAGAAATATTGTGACTTTTTAGTTTACTTTAGTTCAAGAGGAAATCAGATTTTACTGATTGACCCAAAATATTGGATGTTTAGCAGTGGAAATGGGTAAAAATAAAACTGAGTTAAATGTCTTTAGTTATGTAACAGCATTTTATCAGTTAAGTATTAAATCAGATATTTATTGACTACAAATCTAATACATCAGTTTGTCCCTTTCTTGAGATGGGAGGCTAATTATTGGAACTAGTTTTGACTCTCTTGCTTAAGTTTCCTTCAGACTATGTTATAGTCAAAGTCCACAGCCTAAGCTACTCTTGGCTGTTGTTTGGGCTGGAGTCAGGAGCACAGGTGTCTGTGAGCAGTCCCCCAGAGTTTACATGACTAACTCCTGCTGCTGGGATAATGGAGCTAGATTCAGTGGTTTAAATGCTGGGAACTGGCTCATGGATACTGTTAACCCAGAATCCAGTCCACCAAAAGAGCTCTCGATGCTAGCAACATCAACACTTCTTTGAAATGATCTATAACTGCTTTTAGCCTCTAAATAAGGACATTTTTGCTCAGATTCAGGTAGGAGCAGACCACAGTTCTAAGCGGAGCCTGCTGGAGCTTGAACAAATTGTATTAATATCTTTTGTCTCAAAAATTCACTGAGATGATTAATTATGATTTAGGTGAAAGATTTGTATTAGATATTGCTGGTAAACAATAGGTGGATATTTGTTTAATGAGACCCAGATGATTTTACCTCTATCCTTCCAAAGCCTCACCGTCACCATCCAGTTTAGTAGCACTACCTTCACCTGGTTGCATTCCTAATTCTCTGTGGCCTGAACATCTCCAGCAATGTGTCTTGTTCACTCCCCTACACCATTCAGCACTGGAGTTTCCCAAGGATCTGCCCTTAGTATGACACTTGCTCCTCTACATCCATGTCCCTTGACAACATCATCTGCAAGCATAGAATGGCTTCCACATGTAAGCTGTTGACTACCCGCCACTCCACCGAACTCTGTCCCTACACCACTGCTCTTGATCTCTTGGCTGCCTCTGTACTATTAGGCTACTTGTCTGACTTAGTTGGATAAGTCAAAACTTCCCCACCATAAACTCTGCTCATGCCACCAAGGCTACGCATCCTCTCCGTGACACTGACTGCCTATTTTCACTTCCATTACAAATTTGTACCACTGAAACCCTTAAAAGTTCTTTTGTCATCTCTGGATGACAACCCTCGTGCTTTCCCTACCAGTTTCCCTTCCTCCATTCTCCATCAATTCCACCTGTCCAAAGGTCTGCCACCCAGATCCTATCGCTGCTGAGCCCATACGCCCAGTGCCCACTGCCCTACATTGGATCCTCATCCTCGAATGTATAGAATTTGAAATCTTCATTCTCAGTTGTGTTCGTGGATTACCCCACCCTATCTCTGTAATCTCTTTCATTCCTACATCTCTCTAACACACTGGTCTTTTGATGGCCGTTTTGTGTATCCCCCTCTTGCCTTTGCCCGACATTGGTGGCAAAACCTTCAGCTGCTTCACTCTGACCTTGTGGAAATACCTATATCTCTATCTCTAAACCAAGCTTTCTGTCTTCCCCCATATCCCTCCTCCCCACAACCCCCTGGTCTCGCCCTTCCTGGCAAGGCATCATTTTTCCTTACACCTTGGGATTGCTTCCACGGTAAAGGTACTGAATAAATGCAAGTTGCCGTTGTACAGATTTGATTATGTTAAAATGGAGACATATTCACTAGAAAGTGCCTGTGTTGTGGAGGTATGACCAGAATGAATTCTAGGAAGAAAAGCTTGAGTAACATGGAAAGCATGCGGGGCGTTGAATTACAGCCTAATAGATCGACTGCATCTCTGCCTATAGCAGCATATCCATGCTCCTGTGTGCCATTGAATCCTCACATGGCCCTTCAGTTACAATGACCTTGGTGACTGCATATCCGACCACTCTCCAGTCCTGGAACTATAGAAGATACTCTGGCACATGGCCTCAGCTCCCATACACTCCTAATTCAAACTTGTCCCCTCCTTCCTTCCCCCAGCGACCACCTTGAAGAAGTGTGGGTATAAAAAGTACATAGTTTAGCACATGTTGCTATTCAGATAGTAGCTCAGGGCTGGCTGCAAGGTATCTCCTGACTTCTGCTCACATGTCATCTGGCTAATGGCAGCTCCTCTTGAATTTAGATTGCAAGCCAATGATTGGGCCACTGAGAGCACGCCATGCTGAACACACGCTAGGTTAAGCTGGTTTGTTTTATCACAAGTCCACATGTCCGTGTGGTCCAATTGTATGTATACAATATTCAACTTAGTATCCCAAATGCAGGATAATTGCACAACCCTGGATGTATTTTTATTGTTCTATAAGTCATACGCCAGCTTGCAGACTACATCATTTGATTTTTCACCTCGGGTATCTCAGTTTAAACAATGAAGGTTCAGAGGAAAATAGATTTTGGCATTTTCAAATCGGCCCTCTGCAACTGCAAGTTCACAATGCGGGGGACTGAATTTTGAGCTCCAGCCGGGACTGGGATTGGAGGCAGTTGGGAGCCAAAAATAGCCCTGCCGGCCAGCATGCAGGTTCCCCAGCTCCATCCTGCCTCTCGGTCACTTTTGTGGAGGCAGGCGGGGGAGCGGCAGGGCTACTGCCCACACATGGCAGATAACCATCACAGTCCACTGAAGCCAATTAAAGGAGGCCTACTGGGATTCTTCACATGGCCTCCAGGGTCTCACAGGTGGCGGGGGCCAGTTTGGGCACCTGGAGGTGGATTGGGTCAGAACTCCAGGCAGAACTAGAGGCTCTTCTTGCCTGCTTGGGTGCAGGAGCAGGCAGCCACTGGTATGGGGTTCCTAACCCTCCCATTACCCTTCACCCCCTCCAACTCTGCACCCGGCCACAGTGGTATCCTGGTTGATGAGGCCATTTTTTAAACTTAGGTTTGATAGATTTGGAGAGAGGCCGCCTCCATTTTGAAGTGCCCTCAATTTTATTTACCTTCCATTGGAGCCTGCTGCTACTTTCAAGCTGGAAGGCCTCTAAGTGGCCCTCCAGCTTCTAGAGCCTGCCCGTTGTCCTTAATTGGAAAGTTTGTCTCCATGCCAATTAAGGAGGTGCCCATGAGAAAATCAGAATGAGTGACTGCTTCACACCACCCCACTCCCCCAACTCTCCCGGACACTGGACCAAGAAGCTGCCACGACCTTTGTTCCTGCTCCCAGAGGAAAAATCCTGTCCAGGAGGCCCAAAGTTAACAGTATGGTGGTAACTTCCCTCAGAAAGGTATGGGAATGGAACCTATGTGAAGAATTGCAGTGCTGCACCAGGAAGGCAAGTTGGGACGATGGAACAAGTTGGACAAGGCAGAGACAGGAATGTATTTGAGGAGATCCAGGGTATCAGTTTTGACGCAAGGGAGAAGATTTCCTTTGTCCGCTATTTCTACTGACATATTAGATCCTCTCTAAAATAAATATAATGATGATTTCACTCGATAGTGATCAGGGATGGATTTTCATTATCTGTACCATGTTGCTAATGCCTAGTGCCCGGAGGAAATCTGCTCCCCATCCCCCACCCCAAGGGAGAGATTTCTGTTGGCAGATTCACTTGTAATACATGACAGAGCACAGCAGTCGTATTTAATAGCCAGTTTCCAGCCCTTAAACTCAACAGATTCCCTTCCTGTGGTTGTTCTTTATTTAGGTATTGATTATGTGCATAAAATATGAATGGGTTCTGGGACAAAGCACTTCTTTGAAATCAATCCCACACAGCCAGATTCCAGTGTTTCAATTTATACTCGGTGTGTAATTATTGAGCTGAACAAGAGTACACAGTGATTCTTTTTAAGTCCTGTTTGTATATTTGAATATTGGGTGTGTCTTAGTGTAAGCAATTTGCTTCTCTACATTCTGGCCCTTCTTAACTCTTGGGGGGGAAAATAATCTGTTATTACAGTAAAAAAAACTGCTGCTAGGAGCCGAGCATTTTAATGCCTGGTTTAGTAAATGTTGCAGGCAGTAAGCGGCAAAAGCAGCCAGGAGCTGTCAACTTTATAGCCTTCTATTGAATGTGAATTACATTTAAACATTTAGCAAAGAAAATCTAGAGGGAGAGCCCGCTCCGAGCTTTTCTCAAGCACTTGCTAGTGCATGACACATTAGCGGAGGCCTGGGAACGAGCCAGGCACCGTTACCAAGTGGCCCACGAGGCCTGGGAGAAAATGATCAGAAATCATTGAGGGAGTTTACCTTTCACTCATTTTTTTAAAGAATTGGTTTCCCACATTCTGATATAAATATGTAAAAACAAACATTATTTTAAAATTACATTTAAAGGAAAGATGAATACTTGAAGCGGGTTTGAAAATTTACAAACCATGCATTTACCAAAATGTGAAATTATCCTGCACTTGTAAAACATTTCACTTGTCATCAAACACCTGACTTAATATCTGTTCTTTAGCTAAACAGTTATACAGTGGGACTTTACTTTTTTTGTATGTAGGACATTTATAAAATATTATGTTAAACTAATGGGCAGAATTTTGCCCTTGGTGGGCATGCGGGCCCCACTGGCTTGGCGGCGGGCAGACAGCCGACCCCCGCCACCGAAACGGAGCCTGCCGCCATTTTGAGTGAGCGGGCCAATTAAGGCCCGCCCAGCGGCCTGCCCGACGGGAAGCGCTATGCGCTTCCTGTGCGGGGGCGGAGAGGGAATCCCCAGCTGTCAAAGTGCGCTCTTTCACGCATGCGAAAGATTACTGGGAGGCCTGGGAACGAGCCAGACACCGAGATTACTGACAGTCCAAAAAACTTTAAAAATAGAAAAATTAAAAAATTATTAACATATCCCCCTCATGTGACAATGTCACATGAGATGGGACATGTTAATAAATATCACAGAAAATGTATTAAAGTTTTTAAAAACGGACATGAAAACTCATCCCACCAGTGGATGAGGTTTCATGTATTATCAGAAGCCCGCCGGGGCTCCTGGCCTGCCCACCAGTCTTAAGCTTGGACGGGTAGGTCTTTAATTATCTTAATTACTCTTTCAATGGCCTCAATTGGCCATTTAAAGGTCAGCGGGCGGACAGCTGATTTTGCTGTTATTACAGTAAAAAAAACTGTTGCTAGGACCTGCTAAATGGACCAGGATGACGTCGGGGGCTCCTCCCGACGTCATCCCATGTCATTCTCCCATCGGCGAGCGGACCCCGCCCCCAAACCGCCGCCGGGAAAATTCAGGCTAATGTCTTTGCAGCATTTTTGAAAACTCTGTACCTTCTCCTATTGTCCACTTGGTGGCTGGTATCAGGCAGAGTCGACTAAATTTGTCCACCATCTACAAGGCATGAGTCAGGAGTGTGATGGAATACTCTCCACTTTCCTTGATGAGTGCAGCTCTAACATTGCTCAAGGAGCTCCACACCATCCAGGACAAAGCAGCCTCCTTGATCGGCATACTCCCCACAAGCTTAAATATTCATTCCCTCCACTACCAATGCACAGTGGCAGCAGTGTGTGCCATATGAAAGATGCACTGCAAAAATTCACCAAGGCTTCTTCGGCTGCACCTTCCAAACCCATAGCCTGTACCACATAGAAGGACAAGGGCAGCAAATGTATAGGAACACAACCAACTGCAAGTTTCCCTCCATCCTGACTTGAAGCACCACATGAGCTGCAGCAGTTCAAGAAGGTGACTCATCACCCTCTTTTTGAGGGCAGTTAGGATTGGGCAATAATTGCTGACCTATCCAGCAACACCCGCATCCCATAAAAGTTTTAAAAATAACTGATCACACCCCCAGCTGAAAATATTTTACTTAGAGACATATTATTTCATTCATTTCCTGAGAGTATGAAATCCCTTTTTCTCCTTTACATGTCTTACTCCAGTAGGTGCCAAGATACTAGTTCTTACTCAATGCCCCTGAACTACCAGTTGGAAAGCAAATAAGGGACCCCAGCAAAGACACTGATATCATTTCCTGAATGCTTTCTCTTGGTAGTACAATGATGATCAGGGGGTCTCTGACATAGGAGTCCTGTTGGTATAGGTACAGTGAGATTGTACTGTAAGACACTTCTGTGTTATCATGTTGTAATTTTTCCTACCTGTTGGTCGATAATTCTGACTGACTTATGAATTGGACTTATTGAAGAATCCAACTATTTCAGTGTCTAACCTATGTTTGTTACCATTGTGTCATTAAATTACTGTTGCTGTAGTGTCAGATTTGTGGCATTTGTCTGCATCTACTACAGCAAAGCGCCTTTGGAAGCATAAATATTTTATCCTTTCCTATTTAAACACCTCCCTGGCTGTTTTGTCCTCACATTCTGTTAACTAGTGTAGTAAAGTGTCGGTACTTAAATACCAGTCACCTTTATTATTGCTTTAGTGTTCTGAATGCTGAAAATGACTGGCGATTCTTTCAATTCAGAATTTATTGAATTCATGTTAAAAGAGTGGATGTGTGCTGAGATTTTAGGAGTTTAGGGAGTTTAGGAGCGGGGCGCCCCCAATCGGGAGTGGGCCGCCATTTTACGTGGGAGGGCCAATTAGGGCCCGCCCAGCGTGACGTCCGGCAGGAAGCGCTATGCGCTTCCTGTGCGGGCGGGGGAGGATTCCCTGAGCCAGGAGTGTGATCTTTCGCGCATGCACACGAAAGATCACACTCATCTCCCTGAGGCTAAGCTTTTAATGGCTTTAATAGCCCTTTGACAGTTCGGCGGGTGCGCAGCCGCCTCCGGCACGCGCTCGCTGAACGCAATATCGAAATGTCGTTGGGACGCACGCCCAACGTCATCGCACGTCCCCACACGCCAACGGCAATATCCTGCCCATGGAATCAGATTGAGGAAAGATGCAGCATTGTTAAATTATGGGTATCTACATGTACCTGGGATTATTAATTATTATAAGTATTACACATGGAACAAATTTTGAATCATTTCTCATGTAGTATTCCCAATAAATACTCATACATGGTTTTTTCACCTCAGCTTTTATCCTCCTTATTCTTTCCCTGAAGGCAATGACTTATATTGGACTATAGTTACACAGTGGTTAGCGACTTGGCAGTATCTCACTCAAGTGGTTAACAGGCTATCCACCCCCACACCTCACCACGTTAAACATGCATTCCCTCCACTACCAACGCATAGTGGCAACAGTGTGTACAATACACAAGATGCACTGCAGCAACTTGTCAAGGCTTCTTCAATAGCACCTTCCAAACTTGGGACCTCTACCACCTAGAAGGACAAGGACAGCAAATGCATGGGAAACACCACCGCCTGCAAGCTCCCCTCCAAGCTGCACGTTCTTCTGACTTGGAATGATATCGCTCACAGCTGAGCCAGATCATATCCTTACTCAACAGCCACACATGGCAGATAATTCCAGCAGAGGCTACTGGATGGGGATCTGGAGCAAGACATAAGCTCATACCAAGACCTTTAAAATCATTCTTTAACTGATCAATAAAAAGTTACTTTTGCCCAGTTTTTACCTTTCAAAGGCTTTAATTCCCTTGTTGATCCTGAGATTTACACCCATTGAATTGATGAAGTCGAAATGTAGATTGCTTGATGATATGTGGAAACAACACATGCAATGAAGTCAGTAGCACATTGGAGGTGCATCCCAGAACTGGCTTTCAGCCCCAATTTCTGGAGGTAGAGCAAGCTTGGATAAGTTTATCACACTGCTTATAGTGTATTTAAGTATCTCTCTTATTGGTTCTGCTGGGTAAAGCAACTAAGAGCAGATGCAACAGAGCCCCTTGATATCATCATCGACTGTAACCAATGGAAAGACTGATCAATTCATGAGGTGTATGGAATAACACGGGACCTACAGAAGTGGAACCAGTACCTTAAAAACCAAACTTATGGAACTGCTATTGGGGGCCATAAAAGTGGTTTGTCATTCAACTTAACCATGTGTTATTAGTCTCTTGCATATTTCTTGAGGTTTAATGATATTCAAATTAAAAATTGATGTTCACTGATTTCCTTTGAATTTACCCTTGCTTTTGTCCTCTATTTCTTCCACTGATTTCACAACATTCCTGTCGAATTCCTCAAGAAAGTGAGAAAAAAATCTTGTAAATTAAACTGAACAGATCCAATCCAGTTACTCCGTTTAAATTTATACATCTAAAAGATAAAGCCAGAATGATTGGGTAGCAGGCAGAAAAGCTTAACATTTGCTAACTAGAAAAAGTATCCTCACAAATCTGTTTCTCGTGAAAGTTTTAACTATGCACTACAAACACACTTAAAATAGCAATGAGACAGGGCCAGAAATGAAATACTGGAATAGATGTACAGCTGCTCATTGATAGTCTGATTCCCACAAATACACTTATTTTCAGCATAATCCTCTCATGGGTATGTTATTGAGTTCTATGTCAACAACCCCAGAAATACAAATCTCACATTGCTTGATTATGTTCCATTGAGTGCTTTCCCCTGGCTTAGGTAATAATAGGAATTCACTGAGGTATGAGATCAATGTATATGGTTAACATATATTTTTACTGTCTTATTACAGGTGCAAACAGCTGGCTTACAGCCTCCATGCTTGAAAACGCCTGGTCATAAGGTGAAAAATCTCTAGTGTCATGAAAGCAGTTTTATTTAATAATCTCCGACCACATTGCATATCTTTTTTACCTCTTAGGTTATTTGGTATCACGGTTATGTTGAGGGGAAGGCACAGCAGTAAGCATTTTTTAAAGTGTTTTCTTCTTCATTAAGTCTCCCCCCTTACAACAGGAATAAGAGAAGGTTGCCAATTGTAGTGGATGTGGACCCCTGTCAACGTTTAGGCTTTTTCCCAACATTATGTGTTCACAACAGTCTAAGTCTCCTATGAACTAAAATCTGTGCCTTGTGCCTCATATAGAACTAATAAATTACTCCTTGGCTATACTATAGTGCAGTGGAGATCATGGGATTTCCAGCATGCCCTTATGTTTTTGGCACCACGCTCTAACAATCTGAGCTAACTGGTCACTGCTTAGGCTGACAAGAGCCAGCAAATGACCATCTCCAACAAGAGACAATCCAACCATTGTCCCTTGACATTCAATGGCATTATCATCGCTGAATCCTCCACTATCAACATCCTGAGGGTTACCATTGACCAGAAACTGAACTAGACCAGCCATATAAATACTGTTGCTACAAGAGCAGGTCAGAGACTAGGAATCCTGTGGCAAGTAACTCATCTCCTGACTCCCCAAAGCCTGTCCGCCATCTACAAGGCACAAGTCAGAAGTGTGATGGAATACTGTCCACTTCCTTGATGACTTCCAACTACACTCAAGAAGCTTGACAGCATCCAGGACCATAAGCCCGTAAGACATAGGAGCAGAATTTAGGCCATTTGGCCCATCGCGTCTGCTCTGCCATTCAGTCATGGCTGATAGGTTTCTCAACCCCATTCTCCCGCCTTCTCCCCGTAACCTTTGATCCCCTTACCAATCAAGAACCTATCTATCTCGGTCTTAAATACACTCAATGACCTGGCCTCTACAGCCTTCTGTGACAAAGAATTCCATAGATTCACCACTCTCTGGCTAAAGAAGTTTCTCCTCATCTCTGTTCTAAAAGGTCTTCCCTTTACTTTGAGGCTGTGCCCTCGGGTCCTAGTCTCTCCTACTAATGAAAACATCTTCCCCACGTCCACTCTATCCAGGCCTTTCAGTATTCTGTAAGTTTCAATCAGATCCCCCCCTCATCCTTCTAAACTCCATCGAGTATAGACCCAGAGTCCTCAAAGGACAAAGCAGCCTGCTTGATTGGCACCCCTTCCACAAACATTCATTCCCTCCACCACCGATGCATTGTGGCAGCAGTGCATACCATCTACAAGATGCACTCCAGGAATTCACCAAGGCTCCTTAGATAACAACTTGCACACCCTCAACCACAACCATCTAGAAGGACAAGGGCAGCAGATACATGGGAACACCACCACTTGCAAGTTCCCCGCCAAGCCATCCACCACCCTGACTTGGAAATATATCACCGTTCCTTCACTGTCGCTGGGTCAAAATCCTGGAACTCCCTCCCTAACAGCACTGTGGGTGTACCTACACCACATGGACTGCAGCGGTTCAAGAAGGCAGCTAACCACCATCTTCTCAAGGGCAATTAGGGATGGGCAATAAATGCTGGCCTCACCAGCGACACCCACATCCCATGAATGAATAAAAAATATTATGTCGTCACCAAAACAAAAAGTAAATATCACAATCAGAAAAATACATGCAGGCTAAGCTGCTGATATCATTTATTGTAAGATAGAGAAAACAGGAAGACATAGCAAGTAATGAAAAAGCGATTCATTGGAGTACGAAAAGTAGAACCAATCCACAAATAACCACAAATATCTTTTGGTGGAATATATTTCTCATGCAGTACATTATGCAGTATAGCTTTTGAATGAGCTTGCAATTTCTCACAGGCTTGAAGGACGTGATGCAGTGACGCAATGCATATCTATGAGTCCAGCTAATACCTATGTTGCTCTTTCATGCTTAGTGTCCACAGGCACAAAGTCAGCACAGGAGGTCTTAGGGCCCATTAGAGCCACAGAATCATAGAAAAGCTATGGCACAGAAAGAGGCTATTCAGCCCATCGTGTCTGCATCGATTAAAAAATAAAAAACTAGCCACCCATTCTAATCCCACCTTCCAGCACCTGGTCCGTAGCCTTGCAGGTTACAGCACTTTAGGTGCAGATCCAGGTACCTTTTAAATGAGCTGGGGGTTTATTTTTCCGGCACCAAAGCAGGCAGTGAATTCCACTGTGAGGGGGTGACACTCACTACCCTCTGGGTGAAGAAGTTTTTCCTCATGTCTATGCTGATCCTTCTACCAATCGCCTTAAATCTGTGCCCCTGGTAAGTACCTCTCTGCTAAGGGAAACAGATCTTTCATGTCTACGCTATCTAGACCTATTATATCTTGTACACCACAATTAAGTCACCCCTCAGCCTCCTCTGTTCCAAGGAAAGCAACCCTAACCTATCCAACCTTCATAGCTGCAATTTTCAAACCCTGGCAACATTCTTGTAAATCTCCTCTGCACTCTGAAGCAATTATGTCCTTCCTGTAATGTGGTGACCAGAACTGTACACAAAATTCCTGCTGTGACCTAACCAGCATTTTATACATTACATCCCTGCTTTTGTATTCAATACCTTGCCCAATAAAGGAAACCATTCCATATGCTTTCTTGACCACCTGTCCTGCCACCTTCAGAGACCTGCACTCCAAAGTCTCTCATTTCCTCTACCCCTCTCGTTTTGGTGTATTTCTTTGCTTTGTTTGCCCTCCCCAAATACATTACCTCACACTTCAGTGGATTGAATTCCATTTGCCAGTTATCCGCCCATTTCAACCAAACCATTGATATCATTCTGAATTCAACAGCTATCCTCTTCACAATCAACTACATGGCTAATTTTTGTGTCATCTGCAAATTTCCCAATCATGCCATTGCATTGTCATGACTCTTTTCTAAAAAAAACCAAAACTAATCCCATTAATCTGCTCTGTCCCTATGTCCCTGTCACTTTGAAAAGGTGCAATGGTCTCTGTCTCAACTACTCTTAGAGATAAAACATACTTTAGTCTTAATGCCAAGTAAAGACATTTCCCAACTTCTCTCCACACACTTACTAATAGTTTAAAATAGATTACTCCTCATCACTAACTCCACTACTGTTTGAAAAAGCCTTTCCCTTCTCATCCATCAAAATCCTTCCTAACTTTACAAACCTCAATTAAATCTCCTCTTACCCTTTTCTACTGTGGTGGAATTAGTCCCAGTATCTCAACTCTTAACCTCACTTATTAGTTCCCATCCCTGACATTATCTATGCTGTATGCTTTATATGTCTTTAATGTCCTTTCTGTAATGGTGGATCCAAAACTACACACAGTACTGTAGGTGTATATATTTTATGAATATATATATATATATACTTGTGTACTTTCTGCTCCTGTTTATGGAACCTAAAATGTTAGTAGTTTGTTTATAATGTTAACCGCCTGAACAACTTATTTCCAAGGATTTTTGAATCTCTAAGGCTGTTTTGTTCCTCGACAGTCTTCAGCATTTATTCGTTGAATATATATTCCCACTTCTTCCCCCCACCCCCCTCCCAAAGTGTACTACTTCAGATTTGCCACCTGTGCCCATGCCAGGAATCTGCCTGTGTCCTCCTAAAGTATTTTTTAACCATCTTCCTTTCTGTTTGTGTAACCCCCACTTTTGTGTTATCAGTAAACTTTGATAATATGTTCCTCATTCTCAAGCGCAATCATCTATGTGTACCAAAATAAAAACTGAACCTAGCACTGGCACCTAGGGAACACCTCTTAAATTCATATACACCTTGCCTATGACATTCTCCTTTTTAACAAAAAAAGAGTATTGGAGTTGTCAAACACGACTTTCCTTTAACATAGTCGTGATGTCTGGTCTTGATTAACTCACGCATTTCTAAATTTTCACAAAATTTATACTTACCGTAAATCACAGTGTATTAGTTGCCCAGCATATACGAAGACCACACTTTTCCATCCCCAAAAATCGTGTTTTTGCATATACTCAGTATGTAAGTTGACACCACCCCACTCTGTTCAGAAGTGACATTCTATACTTGCATTAGTAGTCAGCTTCAATTTTTCACCCCACAATGCATGTTTTAATTACTGGTACCTTATAACTGGATTCAAGCTGTGTGTCGAAGATGCACGGGAGCTTAAGACACAGCCACTCTTTGCATCGGATGCTGATGACATCTCAAAATGGTGGCCACCCACACCCATGCCGACTGTTCACCATTATATTCAGCGTATAAGTCGACCCCCCCCCCCCCCCCCCGCTGTTTTTGGAGAGATTTTTCAAGGCTTCTAAGATCAACTTATACACCAACAACTATGGTAATTGTGGTTTGTGTTTGCCCAGAACTGAAGTTAGACTAACAGATCTATAATTACTTGGTTTATCCTTCTATCCTTTCTTGAATTGAGGTATATATGTTACCCTCTGTCCCCTGAAAAAATTTACATGTGTAAGGAGGTTGGAAAAATAGTGACTGGAGCCTTTGCTAACTCCCCTCTGCAACAGCGTAGACTAAATGTAGTGCCCAGTGACCTATCCATCTTGAGTTCTACTAATTGTTTCATTATCAATTCCTTTTCTGCAGCTATTCCTAACAGTCACTCATTATACCCTTCTAATTCACATACATTCTCACTTCCACCATACTATAGGCATATGTCCTCTTTTCCCTTTGAATTTTCCCTTTTCGGTCTAACATTGGGATTTTTCAATCTTCATCATCCTTTTTTGTTTTATATTGAATCTAACTATATGATAGTCGCTATTTTCCAATTGTACTTTCTGCTCTTACAATAGCTAATTAGCCTACTTTATTTCCTGGAACCATGCCAATCAATATTTCTTTCCGATCTAGGAAGCAGTCTTGGATGCATTCTAAAAAGCATTCCCCAATTTAACCAAATGTATTATCTTTATTAACGCTATCTTGAGAGAGCTAACTCATCCAGCATTATTCAGAACAGGAACCAGTTGGCATGAGTTTATGTTGAACTGTTATTTGTTTGGGAGCATCAATTCACGCAGGTTTGTTCAGGCATTTTCTCTGAGTTTCTGAGCTCTTCAAAAAGTTGAAGTAAGCAGATGAAACAGCAATTGAGATAACCCCCTACAACTGTAGAAGGTTTTAGGCCTTTTTGCAGTGCAAATCAATGCAATTTGCCCACAAGAGGGATCTGTTGCATCAGCTGAAATGTCAAGTATTTCATCTGGACCAAGTAGCTTTGACTTCTGAAAGCAAGAAGGTTGTCACCTCCTGCAGTGGAAACTTTAATGCCTTTCCAGAAATCTTCCACAAATAAAACTCATAAAATTAAAGGACTTTATCAGCCAACACAAATAAGTATCTCTTCCCTGGTGTGTTCCTTTTGACATGAGTATCTTCAACACTTACAGAACATTGACTTGAGAAGGGAAGACTTGTTCTTATACAGTGCCGTACCATGCTTCTTAGAAATGTTCACAGTGAATGACTTCAGTCTGTCCTATTAATAAGCCTGTTATAGCAGCTGCAGTTACATACATCTCTCAAAAGATGTTTCCTTGGAGAATGTTATCCTCAAACTGTGTTTTATGAAGGGAGAAAAAACAATCTAATCCTGCTCACTTTAAGCTATGAAATTTGAATTTGCTATTTCATAAAATGCTGTACCCTGGTTTAAATTGTCCAGCCCCACCCCCACCCCATGATGGGGCTGGCGAGCCATTGAAATCTCCATTCACATCGGCAAGGCCACAAGATCCCACCGACCAGCCCATGTTTTTGAAAGCTGAAGTTATTACCCAGAAAAGAGAACTTCAGTCAAACTGATTTTAGTTGGATGTGTTAGTGAGCTCCAGGTACTAGGAGTCAACCAGACAAATTTAACTCAACTATCCTGGTACTTCATCCTTGGATCCTACCTACAATATTTTTGAAATCTGATGTAAAGCACACTACTTTTTTCTTGCTTTATTGAGTTTCCAATCATTTACATTCACAAGCATATTTTATAAAATAATTGTGGTTCAGTTTGTTTTTAATCCACCTATTAGATGCCAAGAGTTTTGGCTATTACAGTGATCAAACAGCCACTTTGCTGGCTTGACAGAAAAAGTATTAAATCAGAACAAAATAGAATATGAAACTTACTAAACAGGATAAGAGCTCATTGTGTACGAAGTAATATATTGGCATGGATAGAGGATTGGCTAACTAACAGGAAACAGATTCCGGATAAATGGGTCATTTTCAGGTTGGCAAACTATAATTAGTGGGGTTGGAGAACCCCAATTGGAGATTTCCAGTTTTCCAATTTGGTCTCCAATTTTCAACCCGTGTTACCTCTCTAAGGTTATCTCTAAGGTTCTCAAATGTGTTATTATCTCCCAGCTCTGTGAACACAAAATTCACTGATCCTCTTCCTTACAGCATTGAAATGCCCTAGCCACAGTTATAAATAATCACTTGTGACTGTGCCTGTCCCAATTTTCCACAATATCTTAAGCAGCACCTCCTCTTCCTTAGCTGTCATCATCCACTGTTTCACAGTGAGATTGACGACTGCCACTTCCAGCTGTACCTCATCTCTCTTAACTTCTTGGTGCTCTTGTGCTGTTCAACATCAAGTTTTGGATGAGTAATAACCTCCTCCAGGCCAACATCAGGGAAAGAGCAACAAAAGACTTTCTTTTATATAGCACTTTTCATGACCTCATACATCGCAATTATAGCCAATGAAATTCAGTGTAATCACTGTTGTACTATAAAAAATATAGCAGCCAATTTGCGTGGAGCTAGGTCCCAAAAACAGCCGTGTGATAATGGCCTTACAATCTGTTTTGTTGATTTTGGTTGAGGGATAAATGTTGACCAGAAAACCAAGGAGACCTTCCCTGCTTTTCTTCAAAATAGCGTCAGAGGATCTTTTATATCCCCCCTAGGGGGCAGACGTGTTGCAGCGGAATGTCAGCCCAGGTTTTGTGCTGAGTTCTCTGGTTTGTACTTGAACCCACAGCCTTCTGCCTCGGAAGCATAAGTGTTACCAACTGAGCTATGGTTGACATTGCTGAAAACACTATCTTCCATTCCTGCCAAAAGCTCTGCTTCTTTGCCATTGACTAGATTCTCATCCCTGACCTGAATCAGATGTTTTGCAACCTTGATGTCTTGTTTGACCCTCAGCTGGACTTTAAATCTCATAACCTAGCAATACCAAAATTGCTTACTTTCACTTGTTCAATGTTGCCTGTCTCCACCTATACTTCAAGCTCTTAGTCACTGAAACCCTTATGACGTTATTCATCATCTCCAGACTCAATGCCCTTGATTTTTGTCTAGCATGTTATTTTTGAGTGAGATGGGCAATGAACGGGAAGGTGAAAGCATATTTGAGAATGTTGGAGTAGAAAAATATAAATATCAGAAGTAAACCTACCGCCAATCTTCCCGCCTGAAAATGTTTTGAGCGGGCCTCAGTTTAGCCAGTGCTCGGCCCGAAATTGAAGGAATTTCATTACTGCATACAAATTGGGGTTCTATGACATAGTTTGGATCTTGATGTCATATTGGATGGTATCGGTGTACCATCCACTAAGGGATCCATAGACACAGCTACTATATGTAGGCTTTACAGGGCAGGAAACAACCAGAACAAATCCCGGCCAAGTGATTTATTTTCCATTTCCCATTTTCTCCTCTGCTCCAGAAGATAATGGAGGCACTTTTTGTTCTTTATGGTCCCATGGGAATGGGCAACATTCTGATAAGTGCCCAAGTGGCTACACCAAGCGTGAGCTTGAAAAATCATCATGAATTGAATATTCAATCGTGAACAGACATCATCACCCTACCCTGATGCTCAAATACAAGCTCTTTCCATCACTGGATAATAATCAGCGGCAGGAACTCTGATCTTTCACTCCCAACGGGCAGTAGTTTTTCACCATCCTGGTTAAAATGAGCTAACTCGGCGCTGCACTGGCTTTAATCCTGAGACATTCCTGGTCTCCACTGCTCATTGTCATGGCAGTCAATGCATTTATCTACTGAGATATCAGGAAGTCTATCACAATGCCTTTTGTAGCAGCCTGACTGTCAAAACTGACTTGCTGTCAGTCGTTTAAGGCTTGACAGGGCACTGAGAGGTTGTTTCCCCGGGCTGGTGAATCTAAAACACAGGGGCACAGTCTCCAGATAAGGGATCGATCATTTAGGACCGAGATGAGGATAAATTTCTTCACTCGGAGGAGTGTGAATCTTTGGAATTGTTTAACCCAGGAGGTTGTAGATGCTCCATCGTTGAGTATATTCAAGACTGAAATTGATATTCTCGGGGAATCAAGGGACATAGGGAGCAGGCAGGAAAGTGAAGTGAAGGCAGAAGATCAACCATGAATGTATTGAATGGTGGAGCAGTCTCGGGGGCCAAATGGTCTTCTCCTCCTATTTCTTATGTTCCTATGTTCAATCATCACACAATGGCAAGTGGGTTTGATGTTAGTCACCCATGATGACTAAGCAATGGCCTAAATAGCTCTACAGCAGAGCTTCCATTCTCTCTCTTGTTCCCTATCAATTATACATTTTATCCTAGCCCTTTGATCAGTGACTTTGATTCCATTTTATACTAAATTATCACAGTAAAATGGTAGTTAGTCTACTCCAGGCTTGTCCAATTGACCAGAGTGTGAAAGGGTCAGTGTGTGTGTGTGTCTGGTTCATTCCCAGTCTCAGGATGCTCAATCCCTCACCCTCACCCACTGTGAGTGGCTGTGTGTGTATATGTGTTGGCATGTGGTGGTGACAGTGGGTGAGAAACCTGAGATTAAGCCAAACGCTCTCACACTCACTCACTCCTACATACCCACCATGGCACTGTCTCCTCCCAGGGCCCACCGCAAATTCATTCTCCCCAGGCTCCAGCCCTGCCATACCTTGGCTCCCAGGGCCGCAGCCCTGCTTCCCTCAGGCCCAGCAGCCCTCAGCACGGTCATGGCCACCGGTGTTCACTGCTTCTCCAATCAGAGAATGTTTCTCTCCCTCAAACGGAACGAAAGGAACGGCCTATGATTGTAGGAACAGCTCCTTGCAAAATCTTGAAATTCACTTCCCTGCACGTTCTTACCAGCTTTTGAACAGTGGCTCCATTTTTTTTTTTATTCATTCATGGAATGTGGGTGTCGCTGGCTAGGCCAGCATTTATTGCCCATCTCTAATTGCCCTTGTTCAGAGGGCATTTTAAGAGTCAACCACATTTCTGTGGGGTCTGGAGTCACATGTAGGCCAGACCAGGTAAGGACAGCAGATTTCCTTCCCAAAGGGCATTAGTGAACCAGATGGGTTTTTACAACAATCGACAATGGTTTCATAGTCATCATTAGACTTTTAATTCTAGATTTTTATTGAACTCAAATTCCACCATCTACGGATTACTAGTCCAGGGACAATGCCACTATGCCATCGCCTCCCATGGGCCACATTGAGCAGATTGCGGCCCACGGACCACCTGGTCTGCTCCTATTAACTGCAAGCCATCTAATCCATGTTCCTAGTCTAATTGATGGTGCATGTTATTCCACGACTTTCTATTGTATTTTGTGCTGTTTACTTGCAAAATCACTTGAATGCGATTTGATGATCGTTGTAATCTTTCAAATAATCAACTGTCAGAGCTGACCCATCCCTGGAATGAGAATGGACTCTGTTATGTCTCTTAGAGAACTTCCAGGTGGGTGTTTGGTCCATCGGGGCGGACGTTGCTGTTTCTAGTTGTGTGGCCTTTCGTTGCTCAGTGGATAGTGCATGTTTTTCTTCGCAGAAGGAGGAGCTGAAAAATTGCGGTAAGTGTTAATCACCTTCGGGTATCAGCTTCTTTAAATTTGTTTGATCCATCTGGGTCAATCCAGGCCTACACATTGTTTTGCATTATAGTGTTATGTCGTTAGGACGTATCAGTTCATACGAAGTGTTGGTCCCACCCAGAAATGCCTGAAATCTCCATTATTTGGTGTGGGAATTCGGAGCTACAGGAGCATGAGGAAGCATTAGTTCTGCGCAATTATTTTATTTTAATCAAAGAGATCTTTCCCAAAATAACCCTAAAATGCTGGAAAAAAAATCTTGGCCACCAGTCCCCGCTACTAGCTGAGATACTATTTGTTTATAGTCATTAGTCTCCCTTGTCCATGTGATGAGGACTTCGGGCTGTTGTTGCCAGATTCCAGCCACAGTCTTAGCCACACCCACATGGTTCTGACAGCTCCAAATGGAAACAAACACAATAAAGCTTGAATTACTCAGCAATTAAAGGGATTCAGAGACTGTGAAGTGAAAATTATTTTGCGGTGGGCAGAGGACTCGCTGCAGTTTTTTGGAAAACTTCCAGATAGCTATTTGGCATATTGAGTTTGACTCAACCGAAGCAGCTGAGCTGTATGAAATCCCACCTACCACTCCCCACCCCCCAATCCTCATTCCATCATGTGTTTTGGAAAGCTCTTATTACAAATGCAAAAAAAAACTGGCTCCTATAAAGTTACAAACGAAGGTCACTTTGTTACTTTTTGTAAAACTACATCTGTTTTGAGCTTATTCTTGGCTATTATTTACTTCAGAGCCAGTTGCGAGTGCTGTGGCTTCCTTCCAATGCTTAACAGTTGTGCATGTAGATGCAACGTGAGAAGTATGATGAAATATGGGTGGCATTGGGTGGTATTTGCAAGAATTTTGAGTTCTTAATCAGCCACCTAGTGGAAATAGTGAAATAAGGAGCTTCTTGCCTTGACCTGGGCATAGTCTCTAATAAGGTGTATTTGTACTCTTAACGTTATGTTGCTGCACATTTGCTTGGTTCAGATGGGGAAATGCACACAGTATTTCAATGGACCATGTCCGTCATTGTTTGTATGCTCGTAAATTTTTTTGAATTCATAGCAACAGAAAAGTTATCCTCGTAAAATTATCCTGATCTTGCCGAAGAATGTAGCAGAGCAAGGTCCTTTCAAATAAGCTGTCTCATGTCTTTTTAACTTGATTAGCATGAGATAATGATAGCATGGGGCTAAAAGAGTTATTAGTTTGGATGGACAGGTTGCATGGACTAGACTTCAATGCACTCCACTGAGCATAGAAGATTAAGGGGTGATCCAGTTGAAAAAATGAAAATGCTGGAAATATTCAGGAGGGCAGGCAGCATCTGTAGAGAGACAAGTAGAATTTACGGGCAGGATTTTCCCCCACAGGATTTGGAAAATCATTGTCATGGTAAAATGGGAGTCAGAAGCTCGCACTCTGTGGGTAATAGTCATCTAGCTGTGATTTTCCCCGGGTTGCTGAGCTGGGTTGCTAAGCAGAGAGAAGTTGTGGATTCAGTCACAAGTGCTGCCTTTGAACCACTGATCTAATTAAGGGTGGCGTAGGCGGACTTTTGAAGCTGGAGGGCCAATAGGAGGCAGCAGTGAGCCACCATCTAGAATACAGCTGAGTGGATTGCTAGGCTATTTCAAAGGGCAATAACTGCTGTAGGTCTGGAGTCACATAGAGGCCTGACTGTGTCAGGATGGCAGATTTCCTTCAGCAAAGGCCATTCGTGAACCAGATGGGTTTTTAACAACAATCCTGGCTACCATGACTGATACCAAATTTTATTAATTATTTGAATATAAATCCCACATTTCCATGGTGGGATTTGAACTCTTGTCTTTGGATCATTAGCCGAGTAACATAACCACTGTGCTACCATACTCCTGGTGACAATTGCACAAATGCAACCAATGGCATGACTTGGTCATGGTGAACTCCAGATTTAATGCTGGTGCTAATTATCTGAGACTGGCAGTGCAGTGTAACTACAGCTTTAGTAGCTTGCTTATACCAAGACCTGGTGCCATCAGTGACACTCTGGGGCTTCTAGCCAATGGTTTTATCCTCATTTATTACAATTATCCTGTCCAGATTTGGTACGAAAATTTAAATACCTTTGAATCTGCCCTGGTATGCCTTTGAAGCAATTTTTGTGTCTTATCCACTTGAAGTAATCCCCTTATAAATATTGGGTTATGGAGAATTGTCACTTTAATAGTCAGACATGGTTTTGGGTGAATTTGTTTAACCACTATGAGCAAGGCACCTACCATGGTGGAGCAGAGAGAAGATGTGGGTTCAGTCACAGGTGCTGCCTTTGAACTGCTGATCTCAGGCAGATGATCGAGGGCAGGCCAGACCCTTCCAAAGGGAGTGAGTCAATTGTCAGTCAGGAGGGAATGATTGTGAAGTGGGTGAATGAGGAGTATCTGAATGTAAATTCCAAGTGCGGAATTTTCCCTTCCGGGACTAAGTTCCATGGTGGGAACGGTGAGTGTTTCCCACCACGGAGGCTGCCGGGAATTCACACGGCCTCGGCCTCATTAATTATGTAGTTGGGTGTTTCCCGACGTATTGCGCAGTGGGGTGCTGGATGCTGCGCGCCCCGCCGTCATATCCAGGCGCCATTTTTAAAAGCATCAGGACAGCAACCTTCACAACGTTGAAGAAGGAGAAGGTCCAAAGAGGACAGGGAGCTCCAGTGCCCAAATTCAGCAATGCCTCCTTGGGCGCCCTGCTCAACGAAATGGAGGCCAGGAGGGACGTCCTCTATCAGAGGATGGGAGGAGGAGGCTGAGCAGGGAGACGAACCCGGCATTGGAGGAAGACTCCAGGGCATCAGTGCCCAGTGCCTCCACCAGAGGACTACCTTGCAATGCCACAAACAGAAGAATGACCTCATCCGCTTCGCCAGGGTAAGTGAACCCTCAGATGCTCACACTCACCTCAATGAATGGTACAGGGGACATGGGCCTCAGCAGCAATGTGATAAGATGATGCCTCATAGCCCCACTGCAGTCTGTCTACTCTGCAGGTGGAGAGGCCCCTGTGGGTCCCTGACTCATCCATACAGAGAGCTCACATGCTGCCTGGGCCAGCGGGGTCAGGCTTTGAGGGCACCAGCAAGCACCACTAATGACATGCCTCCATGAGCCTTATCCTTGTATCTTCATGGCTCACTGCTCTGGAAGGTGCTGCCCCAGAACCCTTATGGACAACCTGCAGTACATCAATCACATGACACACAATCCAATGGTTTATTTGTAAGATTGGAAGCAGAGGAAAGATACATGAAACCCAATTGCTCTCTTTGCGCAGGAAAAGCTAAGCCATAATAGGAGAAAGGGGGAGAAAATGGGAGGGGGCCAGCCACATGTAAAAGAACTGACCGACTTTGAGGCAGGGGTGGTGGGGGACAGAGCCTGCAGAGATGGGGAGATTGGCTTGCGGCCTCCATCCAGTAAGGATCTGTGCATGTCATAGAAACCAAACGGTCAAGCGTTCCTCCATGTTGGAGGCAGCTTGTGCAGTCATTCACGCTCTCTTCTCTGACTTACAGGTGCCAGCAGGTAGAGGACAAGGCCCAAAAGAGACGAAGCCCTGTCCAGCACGCAGACAAGCCCGGAGAAGACATTGCAGAGGAAGAAAATGGACCTGTAGAGGCATCACAACAGTCACCTGCACCCTCCACCTGCCCAGAGACACACACCTCAGTGGATATTAGATCTAGTTTAGGAAGGCTGTCACATTCTGGTGGTCGCTGCATGGACATATGTCCACAGCAGGAGGAGGCAGGGTCAGCCAAGCTCACTCGCACTTGGAGGCGTGCTAGGGAAGAGGCATCTGTGAGGTTCAAGTCCAATGACGAGCCTCTGGAATCGGCCTTCCAAGAGATGCTGGATAGGCAGCAAGAGACAAAGGAACAGAGTGGCATGGGAGGAGGAGGGGTCTGTCCGCCCGCTAGCTCATGAAGTGGTGCCGACCTGCACATGCATGGAGGTCTCCATGTGGAGGGTGGCAAACTGCATGGAGGACCTGGTCCAGCAGATTCTGCTGGAAATATGCACAGACCTGCACTCCATCGCTGTAGCCATCTGTGAGCCTTCGCAGTGGCTACAAGGGAGGGGGACGGGGCACCTCGACCTCCCTCCAGGTGTCCCTTCCCCTCAAGGAGTCAGGCATGTGCCCTCAGGAGCCCAAAGGGAAGAGGAGCAGCTGTTGGACACCCCTGGAAACTCCACTCAGGACCCTGAGGGTGTCAGGCCCTTCCGAACCCCCCTGGCCTGTGACTCATTTAGCCTCGTCCTCTGTGATAGCAAAGGGAGCAGCTGCCCCATAGCAAGACAGCCAAAGTAAGCCGGGGACCTCCAGGCCTCAGGTCTCCGGAGGACAGCCGCCAAGCTTAACAAATGCAACAGGGCCAACTGGTCAGCAGGCTGCCTGCACCCCAGCTGCAAATGTCGGGGGAACACCTGGAAGAAGTGGTAGGGAAAGAAAAATTAAGAAGTTCCGATTTCACAAGTGGTTGTGCGGGTGCACTATGATTGTTACAGATACCACGCTTTCGTAAATATAGCTTACTTGCACTTCAATCATGCCTGATGTGGTTTATTTGCGATAGTCCTTAACCCCTAACCCCCCACCCACGCCCCTAGTCTTCTAAGGGACACCCCATGTCCCCTGGAATCAGGTATGTGCAGGGAGGCAAATGTATTTGCCATGGCCCTTGCCATGAAGTCTCCCACGCACGCAGATCCATTGCCCTTCACACACTCATCTGTCCCAGGGCCCTAGCATTGTAAGTACTCCATGCTGGGGTTCCCCTTCAGTTGTCCAGTTGAGCTGACCTGCATTTCCTGATGACCCAACTCCCGTGCAGCATCTTGAGGGTCTCCGCCACGAGGCTCTGGATAGCTGTGAGCAGCCACGGTGCGAATTTTTTTTTTATTATTCATTCATGGGATGTGCACGTTGCTGGCTAGGCCAGCATTTATTGCCCATCCCTAATTTCCCTTGTTTAGAGGGCAGTTAAGAGTCAACCACATTGCTCTGGAGTCACAGGTAGGCCAGACCAGGTAAGAACGGCAGATTTCCTTCCATAAAGGACATTAGTGAACCAGATGGGTTTTTACGACAATCGACAATGGTTTCATGGTCATCATTAGTTCCAGATTTTTATTGAATTCAAATTTCACCATCTGCCGTGGTGGGACTTGAACCTGGGTCCCTAGAGCATTACCCTGGGTTTCTGGAATACTAGTCCAGTGACAATACCACTATGCCACCAAATAACGTTTGAAGTACCTTTTCCCCTCTCCCCGTCTCCCACACCCTCTTCCCCCATAACTACTGAACCGCCCACCTAGTGCTACATTTAATCTCCCCACTGTCACCTTTCAACCCTCCCCCATCATCTTCTGATCTGTGCAGGTGAATGTAGAAGTCCCCTACCTCCTCCCCGTTACAATTGACAATTCCCCCCCTCCATCCTGCAAGCCCCCAGAATCCTCATCACCTTCCACATCCCCTCCAACAATCCCCAGCGCCACTTTATCTGCCATTGCCGTACTCTCACCCTCCCACCCTACCGGCTCCCACTGCCCCTTTCAACCCTCACTGTCCCATACTACCACCGATACCCTGAGTATGCCCCCCAGGGCCCCTCCTTTCTACAAACCCCTGCCTCTGAACCCCTTCCCCCTCTTCCCCCTCCCATGCCCATCCACATCTCAACACTCCTCCCATGTCCATCCACACCTCAATACCTTCATCCCGTGCCCCTTCACACCTGTACAACCCACCCCATGGCCCTTCCCACCCTCCCACTCCATACCAGCTCACTCATTCCACAACCCCTGCATTTTCTCCCTCTTTCTCCTACCACCTTCCTGCCTCCCAACCTCCCCCACACCTCTCTAGGCCTCCACATCCGCCCCACCTCTTCATTCCTCTCCTCCCTGTCTAATCCCCACCCCCCCCATCAGCACAGACTATCGCCACTCAAAAGTACCTCCTGCAGCCACCCAGCTGCAGATTGAAGATCCGAACCTGGGAGAAGTTGCTGCGCTGAGAACAACCATCTCCTGGATGCTGCTGCGAAGAGAAAATCCACGTGGTTGATACTCCCCCCCACCAGTGCTGTACGTGGTGTTCCAGGGTCTGGTCGCTGGAGGCCGCCACCTTTTCTTCATATCTCCATGAGCTGCCCCAGGCCTTCTTTAGACATGTTTCTGGACCAGCTGATTTTCCCGCTGGCAGCCTGGACGATCGGGCATGGGGGGAGCAATTCCGGTCAGGCCTTCATCAGCACGTCCCATTAGCGGGATGCAGATCAGTTTCACGCCGGTCTCTGGCAGGAATGGAGACCCGACGTGGTGGGTGGGAGCGCAAGTTCCCGCTGTCATTTTACGCCAGCAGGAAACCAATTTTTCAGCTCCCGCTACATTGATCCCTCCCCCACCGCACGCTGTAGAGGGGGTCTGGAAAATTCCGCTGTATTCCATGTACACCGATAATGACCAATCAATAGATAACTACACAGCGATGGTGTTCAGGAAGGGACAATGCTTCGTGCTAAATGGAAAATAAGATACTTTTTAAAAATAATATCATTCTAGTCTAATCAGTTTCATGAACCTGAATTTGTAGGTTGACCGGGAGAAAAGTGTCATCCAGGTTTCGATGGAGAGTGTTCTTCAAATCTAAACAAAGGAGCACATTACGGTGTTTGGAACTAGCTGTCTCCTCATATGATTCTGTATCTCCTGAAAGAGCTGCAGTCCCATGACTATATGGGTATCCACTGTAACTGAATCCAAGCGTCCACTCTCCATGCGAGTGCAGACAATGAGCGACAGGGTGATTGTGGAAAGGATGTTTCCTCTTGTGGGAGAATCTGGAACTAGGGGTCATCTTTTAAAAATAAGGGGTCGCCCATTTAAGATGGAGACGAGAAGAAATGTTTTCTCTCCGCGGGTGGTGAGTGTTTGGGACTCCCTTCCCCAAAAGGCAATGGAAGCAGAGTCTTTGAATGTTTTCAAGGCAGAGCTAGATAGATCCTTTGATAAACAAGGGGGTGAAGGGTTACTGGGGGTAGGCGGGAGGCTGCAGTCAGATCAGCCATGATCTTATTGAATGGCGAAGCAGGCTCGTAGGGCCGAGTGGCCTACACCTGCTCCTGGTTCGCATGTTTGTATATATGTTCATACAAAAGGAATTTGACTATGATAGCTCAATCCTGTTATCACTAACATCCAAATACGACCCAGGTGACACTGAATAGCAATCAGAAGGGATAACTCAGGCTGATTTTGCTCCCTTTCCTGACCCAGGGCCCAGATTTCCGTCCCCAGGTTGGGAGTGCAGAGTCGGATGATTTACTGACTCGGTAAACCCAACCTTTAAAAATGACCTTTCCATAGGTGGGATTTTCAGTTGGTGGGGCTGGGGTGGGTGGGAGCAGGCTGAATCAGGAGTCAGGGTGGCCAGCCCCGGAATGACTCCACAGGCTGCCAGGCGCAGAGGCGGGCCGGGCGCAAGGCCTGCCTCCGTGCTCTGACACTGCGTTTAAATAAATAAAAAATAATAATAAAACAAAAACACTACGAGACCTCACCCCCCCCCCCCCCCCCACCCCCCACACACCCTATGCCTAATCCATGCCAACCCATACCCTCCACCCAACCTCATGGCCCCACACCCTATACCAACTTAGTACCCCTCTCCACACCCCATTGCCCCCTATGCCAAATTAGGGCCAACCCATGCCCCCACCATCCTTTGCCTTTACCCTCTCCATGTCAACTCATCTTGGACAGTTCCTTGTCAGCTTTGACACTTTCTGGATATCTTTGACAGACTTCACAGTTTTGACACTTCCTGGAAAGATTAGACAACTTCTTAACATTTCCTGGCAGCTGGACAGTTACTGGACAGCTGGACATCTCCTGGACACCTCTTTTACAGCTTGATAATTCCAATGAGTTTGTGCACAAAAAGTGCATAATCATGTTCACTTTTAACAATTCCAAAGGGTGCCTTACTTCTCCCAAAGATGTCCCAGAACCCCTATCCAAAGGGGTACCCCGGCTACCCATAAGAATCCACCAAGTTCAGATCTCCTCTTACCTGTTCTGATCTGCACACTCCCAATTCCACACTCCTGTTCTTCCAGAACCCCACTTCAGTGGAGGCAGCTGGTGATTTAAATGGCCAGCTGCTTACGTGAACCCCAGCCTGATTACAGTCCCGCTCCTGCGAAGATGAGAAATACCGGATTCAGGGACGGGACTTAGAAATTTCGGCCATTTCTGAGATTTTCGCCATGCCGGATACTGAAGAGAACTCCCCTCCGTTTAGTGCCCTGGGACCTTTTACAGCCACTTGATTAGGTAGATGAGGCCTTGATTTAACTACTCATCCAAAAGCCTTGATTTAACTACCCATCCAAAATCCCTTTGACGATGCAGGACTCCCTCAGTATTGCACTGGAGTATCAGCCGAGATTATGTGCTGAAGTCTCTGGAGTGTTAAACTAACATACCTATGTAACAGTGACTGTTCTTCAAAATGCCTCGTTGTATGTGGCAGTTCTTCAGAACATTTCTGAGGGACACGATAGAAACTATATAGTTTGATATTCTTTCTTGCTGTTGGATAACATGTTAACCAATTCAGTGGGTTTGCTTTGTGATGTCTTAACCATATTGGTAGTGTACCTAACATTGCTAAATCTCTGGTCAACCAATGAATAAAATTGTGTGGTTAATGATTAATTCGCACAAGCAACAGAACTACAAGTGTGTTTATTTACCAGTCCCTGCTGCACTGATCATAAAGTAAAAATCCTCCAGAACTGGTATATGTATGGTGTGCATACAGTCCTTGAACCCAGTTTTATGTTCACTGTTACCCATCACAGGGTTCATGTAGAAATTTACTCTGCTGGATATTATGAGGAGGACTGCCACTGTGTGTATTTATTTTTAATGATATTTTTGCACACGTACTTCAATGCTGCGGTATTAGGCTTTGATGGACAAAAGTAGGCCTGTTATTTTTCTCTCTCCACACCGATGCACTACACACACAATGCTTAAAATAGCTGATGCTTTTGGCTGTATTGATATCCCTACTAATATGAGTGAAATCACTATTGATGTTTGTTTCGAACTTCCTATAAAGCTATGTCATTGTTTAGCGGTCGATAATGGTCCATTATTTTTGACCTTAAATCATAATCGTCTTCACTCGTTGTGAATTTTACCACTTATCAAGAGAGTACACTGGTTATCGGTGCCTGTGCTAGGATCCAAAATAGGAAAACAAAACTCCTGATGAAGTTCACTATATTTTTAAAGACATCGAGCCAGGTTTTAACACCCTCCCCTCTCCCCAACACATACATAAAAATGTGGGGAGAGGGTCACTCAGGGGGTCAAATTAGTACATTTGTGAAACTCAATCCCAACCACCGCAAATGTGCCTACTTCCATTTTAACCACTGTGGATTGGAGGCGTGGTGAGTTTTCATGTTTTGGCCCCTGTTATATATTGCAAGGAGCTTAGGTTCAATAAAAAGGCCATTTGGTCCAAAAAAAGTGAGCCCTTTTTTCACACGTCAACCAAATTACACATATCTTTAATTCCATCTCTCTCCAAATCTCTTGAATACATTCATACTCTCTGTTTCGATAGCCATTCTAATCATTTATTGTACTACACTGTTGCCCTTTTGCATTATTTGTAACTTGTATTCTCTCCTTCCCCTGAAGTTCTAATTAATATTTAGATGCATCACCATTCTGAAGAATTTGCCTGGATCAGTTTTGTCAATTTCATAATCAGGAAAATTACAACTCGATCACAATTTTCCAAAGAAAATTGCCTAAGATAAAAAATTTCCTAAGATAAAAGCAAAGTACTGTAGATGCTGGAAGTCTGAAATAAAAACAGAAAGCACTGGTAAAACTCACCGGGTTTGGAAGCACCTTCGACTGCACCTCATCCTCCAATTTCCACCCCTCTCTCACATGATCCATCTTTGACACTTCCCTTCCCGTCCCGTCCTTGACCTCTCTTTCTCCATTTCTGATGATAGACGGTCCACCAATATTCATTACAAGCCCGCCCACTCCCACAGCTACCTTGACTGCAGCTCCTCACACCCTTCTTCCTGTAAGGGTGCCATCCCATTCTCTCAGTTCCTCTGCCTCTGTCACATCTGTTCCAATGATGCCACCTTCCAAAACGCACTCCTGACATGTTTTCCTTTTTCCTTAATCAAGGGCTCCCCCTCCCCCACTCAGTGGCTGACAGGGCCCTCAACCTTGTCTGACCCATCTCCCGCACCTCTGTCCTTACCCCTTCCCCTCCCTTCTAGAACCATGATAGGATTCCCCTAGTCCTCACTTCTCACCCCACCAGCCTCCACATTCAAAGGATTATCCTTCACCATTTCCGCCAACTACGGCATGATGCCACCACCAAACACATCTTCCCCTCACCTCTCACCCCCCCAAAATCCCGTCAGCATTCCACAGGGACTGTTCCTTCCATGACACCCTGGTCCACTCCTCCATCACCTCCAACTCCTCATCCCCTTCCCAAGCACCTTCCCATGCAATCGCAGAAGATGCAACACCTGTCCCTTTACCCTTTACCTCCTCCCTCCTCACTGTCCAAGGCCCCAAACATTCCTTTCAGGTGAAGCAGCGCTTCACTTGCATCTCCTTCAATTTGGTCTACTGTATTCGCTGCTCCCAATGTGATCTCCTCTACATTGGAGAGACTAAATGCAGACTGGCTGACCGCTTTGCAGAACATCTTCGCATAGTCTGCAAGCATGACCCAGAACTTTCTGTCGCTTGCCATTTCGACTCACCATCTTCCCCTCATGCCCACATGTCCGTGCTTGGCCTGCTGCAGTGTTCCAGTGAAACCCAACCCAAACTGGAGAAACAGCACCTCATCTTCCAATTAGGCATTTTACAGCCTTCCGGACTTAACATCGAGTTCAAAAACATCAGACCCACAAACTCTCTCCTCCATCGTGACCCCTTTTTTTAATCCAATTTTTACTTTTTTTTGTTTTATTTATTTGTTCTTTTTATCCTCCACTACCCCCCACCCCACAGGGCCATCTGTCACTTGTTTTTATGTGTTGCTTTCACAGAGCACCAACCCTTGCTCTGCTATTAACACACTCTGCTATCTTACCTTTATGCCACTGTCAGCACCTCCTTTACTCTTTACCACTACCATTAATACTCCCTTTGCCTTGTGTCCATGACATCTTCGTCAATCCCGCCTTAGCTGTCATCTATCCCTGACCTTCTATCTTGCTCCACCCCTCCTAAACAGTATAAAATCCATCACATCACATTTCTACTTCTCTTTAGCTCTGAAGAAGAGTCATATGGACTTGAAACGTTAACTCTGTTTATCTCTCCGCAGATGCTGCCAGGCCTGCTGAGTTTTATCAACATTTTTTCCTCTTTTTTCCTACTAACTTAAATTCCTAATACTCAGGATTATGTTTGTTTCTTATCTCTTCACCTTCTCAAGGGCAATAATATTCTTCCTATGATTCGGTGGCCAGACTTGCACACAGCAGATAAAATGTGACACAGTAAGTTGAGTGCTGCACAACTAAGACAGAGAGATGTGATGGACAAGAAATGCGCACTAGACTTACCGCTGCTACATTTTAGTAACTTGATGATATCCCATAGCATCATTCACAATGTCAGCACATATGATCTCTCTATTAGCTGTCTGTCATCTTTTTGTTGCTCACACTCTCTTTTCTGAACTGCATCTCTGTTCACTTTCTGCTTCCCCCTATTTTCTGCCTTGCTCTTTTAGTTTTGTTTCAGATAGGAAGTGGTGGGTGCTTTGATGCAGCAGGGAAGGCAGCTACCATTGACCATAGGTTACATATCCTGGTGGTGGATATGGGCAAAATACACTGTGGAACCCTCACTGGCCCCTTTCCCATAATCCCTAACCTCTTTACTCTTAATTCTGCTTGCCCTCTTGCTCCCTTTACATCTCCCAACCCTTCCCACCACTTTGTCCCTACTACCTCTTCCCCAGCCCCGACATAAAACCCTCGCTCACATCACCACCTCTGCATTTTTATATTTTGCAATGTATTCAAGATGCTTTCATCAATTGAATTTCCTTTGTTTTTATTTATTATCTCAGATTTCAAAAGAAATCATGTTAAATTATGGAAGGACTATATCATTATTCAAGTTTGGAGGGAGTTTCTGAATGAAAGTCTGAATTGCAGATATATACATATAGGCAGAGCCTTTTGGAAATGCTAAATACTGTTGCAGAGATATTTGGTAATGTAGAAAAGATGTAAGTTAGTTTCATCTTTTCTTGCATTTTTTGCTGTAAAAATCTACAAAACAACAATGAAGATAAAGAGCTTGTTCCTGTGCACATGCAGAGATTTATTTGCCTGAATGTGTTGTGATTTATTTTGCTACCTGCAATATGAGGAAGATACTGTATACAGTATATAGAAAATATTGTACATAGTATTTTCCAGGAAACAATCAAAAATCACTTCTTCACTATCTCTTTGTAAGAACTCTCATACAAATTTCTTCCCCATTTCTTTTAAAAGAGAGGTGCAACCTTCTACATCGACATGGCAGCTCACCCACTTATAGCAGCATGATGTCTTATCCACTCTAAACAATACCACCAGAACTCTGTGTATATAGAACTGTTTTGAGACATGTCAATCACTATTTGTCACACTTAAATTTTCTGTGCCACATTTTAAAAATTTTTTAGAAAGAGAGAAAATAAAGCCAGCTATTTCCACTCTACCAAAAACATCTATAGCAACAGAACACACCTCCTAATAAACTATAGGACTCAGGATTTCCCCATATCCTGTAATTAACGTAAAGACATTACTACAATCAAATCTTTGTCCTTAAAGATAAGGCGAGGTTATGTACAGCTGTTCTTTAACAGCACAATGTTGCATTGTGTGTTTTAAGGTATTGTGCCTTTGCTTATAAAACAGCTTTTCATCCATCTTACGGAGAACAATGTCTCACGAGACCTGTTAATACACTTTAAAAAAAATCTCAAGACTAACCCATTTCCCATAGAAAACTATCCTGGTTTTAAAACAATATTCTATCCAGTGTCATAGGTTACCTCTTTACTACGCCTTACCTTAGCCCCTATTTGCAAATGCAAACCTTTATCAAAAGCTCTCTGAAAATTCCAACTCAAAATCAAGTGCATGTCCGCTTGTTCATCATGCAAATTATTTTTACAAAAATAATCCCCAGGTTGGTTCCACATGACCTCCCTTTCCTGAATCTATGCTGACTGTCCCTTGCTTTTCAGTGGCCTTTTACATCATTTCAGAGATTTTCTCTGCAACGGATATGAAATTTTACGAGTGTACAGTTTCCTGATGTGGCTTTTGATTCTTTTAAACAATGGCGGAAAGTCCCTAATCTAACAAACTTAGAAAAATGTCATGTAGAGTCTCAATAATTTCAGTCTCCCATTTCTAAAACTTGAGCGTATATTGTCTGCATTGGGTAGCTTGTCTCTTTTAAGAACATCTTGAGGTACTTTTAAAATAACAAATGTTATGTGCAATTGTCGCAATTTAAAATACATTAGTAGCTTGCCTGAGGGTCCTGTAAGCGACGTAATTGTCCAGTGTAGTATTAGGCCAGGTTTGGTGAAATAAATTAGATTGTACGCTCAAATATTTTGAAGTTTAGTTTCCTCCTCATTTCAAAGTATTGACTTCATGGGCAGGATTTTCAGCTTGGTGTGCGGGTGCACGCCCGACATGCCCGAGCATGAAATAGCATGCGGTGACATCGGGCGAGTGTTCCAACGTCATCGCGCACTCACACGATATTTTGGTCCTTAATCAATTAATTTATTTCCATTTTTTTTGCTGCCCCGTCCAACCTTACAGTTGGCGGGCGGGCGAATAGGCCAGGTGGCCTTTACAATTTTTGCAAAACCTCATCCACGGGCGGGATGAGGTTTCCAACAGCAAATAAAAAAACCAAGAAAAAATTTTTAAACTCATTTTTAACATGTCCCTGCTTGTGTGGCAGAGTCACATGTGGGGACATTTCCCTTATTTTTAGAACCTTTATTTTTCATTTTTAAATCCTTTAGCTCCGAGAGGCAGGGAGCCTCTGTGCCTTCAGGGAGCTTTCAGTGAGCGCGCCCCCGTGCATGCGCAAACATTAGTGCACGTGCTCCTCCCGCTCCCACCCTGGCAGCGCTGAGGCTCTCAGCATGTGTTTCACGCTGGCCGGCTGTTAATTGGCCAGCCAGCATGAAATTGCGTCCAGGCCCGATTGCAGGCAGACCATTTCGCGGCTGCTCCCAGGCCTGCCCACTGCACCCACCCGACGAGGGGAAAATCTTCAGCCATATTTATCTAAGTTTAATTTAGCACTGAATTCCCACATTGCTTAACGCAAATGATTAGATACTTCAATCTTTTTAGCGTAAAAACGACTGAATTATCAATGGTACACTACGTTTATTTTACAAGCTTGATAAAGTCCTCAAAGCACAAATTTTTTAGTAATATTTTTATTATATTTTGAGATTTATAAAATCACCAAGAATTGTTCTTACTGTCATTGTAATGTGTTGCATCTGTATGTCTGAAAATCTATAACAATTTATTACCAACCTAAACCATTGTTGTGTTATATGATTAATCTGCTAGCTACAGCTTTTGAATCATTGGGTAACATGAGTACCAGACATCAAAGCAGACCTTGACACATTTTGATGTGATAAAGCACTGTATAAATGCAAATACTATTTATATATGTCCATTTAACATGAAAGTCAATTAGCACTTTTTTCCTGACAAGCTGCCTTGACTGCATAGCATTCTAATGAAGGCTGCCATTGAATAGCCATTCAACAATAGTTTAAGATTTGTAATAGTGTCAAAATTAAATTATTACCAATTTTAGTAATAATTAAAATTTATGGGTGTGAGCAATGTTTTCTCTAATTTTCCATTACTGTGCACGGTCAGTTTGATGCACTGTATGATCCCTTTAAGAGGCCACACATGTACACATCTTAAAGGGGTCTCTTCTTGTGTGCAGCCTGTTTGTCCACTGGAATGCTGCATGACTATGTACTCACACAGCTTACAGCAAACATTGGATACGAGTGGAGTGCATTTTAACCTGCAAAGGGGCAGGTGGAGCAGCTGTCAGTGCTTGCGAAGGTTAAAAGATCAAAAAATGCTAGTGTGTCTAGAAGGCGACAGGAAACTGCTGACTTCCATGTTTAACTGGGGCATCACTCTAAGCACACAGGAAGCCCCCATGGGACAGGTCGCCCAGCAATTTAAATATCAAAAAAGCCAATTGACTGTGAATCAACCATGGATTCTGACTTTAACTACGAGCACACAAGCTGCCTAAAACTCTCCGGGATCAACAAAGTGAGAGTAAAGCGGGAATCGACAGGGTTCTAAAATTGACAGGTTGGAAAGCTTTTAAATGCTGAACTTTGACAGTTGCCTCTTCACCTAAATGAAAAACTATTGCTCAAAGGATTTGTCTGGGAGTGTGCATTTACTGCTTTGGAGGTGATTTCCAAGACTTTGGAGGTCTTTGGAATTCTTTGGCTTCGATCTGCACTTCTCAACTGCCAGCCTTCACAGCGTCATGGTAGCAGCTTTTGCAGCTCTACCTTGGATTTCTGGTGAAGAATAAGAGGGGCAGTACCAGAAACACCATCAACAGCAAAATCAGCAGCAGCCTTCTCCTGGGCCACTTGCCATTCCAAAGTTCCAACCCTCAGGCGATGATATCTTCAACACCAGGGAATATCAACAGAGGATTAGCTTTCTGCATACGACATCAGGCTCCTGCTCCTCCTCTGAAGATGCAGAGCAGTCTTCACCTTCCTCCTCCCTACAGAGCAATGTTGTGCAAGGCACAGCAGACCACTACCATTCTGGTCACCCTTGTTGGTACACACCAAATCTGCCCAGGCACCTGAATCACATCTTTGGCATCACAGTGGCTTTCTCAGCACTGCAGCTTCCCTTATATCTTTCCTGTGCATCAGTTGTAGGAATCCTCATAGGTGTCAGCAGCCATGTACTGAGAGGGTACCCCTTGTCTCCATGGAGCTATCCACTGACCTTGCTTGGAGGTGCAAATATCTGTGGGAGATGTGGCGCAGAGTGAAGGCAGCATGGCTGCTTTCTGAATATCTTGCAGAGACGTGCATGATGATCTGTGGGAGGTTACATACCAGCTGAGCATCGATGGAGTGGAATCCATTTACATTGACAAATACTGCTGGTTAATCTGAAGGTGTCTTGATTGCCATATGTGCTGTTCATGACTCCCTGCACATGCGGGAATCCAGCAGTTCCAAGTTCCTTCACATTTAGAATGGCCTCATCAGTAGCAAAGCCTCCTGGACAGACACAGGCTCCTAAGTCTGCAGGAAACCACAACAGACATGTTTCAGCTAACCCGAAGTGAAGTCATACGGCACACCAATGCTGAACTCACTGCCCCACAAACCACCCCACCCTCCTGTCCCAGCCAACTAAACAAAAGGCATTCCTGCAGTCAATAATTTATCTAACTGACACCCACTGGGAGTCTTCTACTTTCATCATATCATTTTTCTCAAGGTTTGTGGTCACTGGGCAGGCGAGAGTCAATAATGGAGATGACAAGTCAATGGAGACTTTATGGTGCATTAACATTGACAATAAATTTTATACATTTAACAGATGTTAAATGCCTTAGTGATTTCCCTTGTGAAACCACAAAGTCTTTGTTTTACTTTTAATATTACTCCTACATGGTGCTGCAACCTCTGTGGCTTCAGCAGAGCTAGAGGTAGACTGCTCATTTCCCAAGGACTGCCCACTTGCAGGTGTAGGGGCAGACTCAGCCGTCAGGACACGAGGCTGCATGCGACCTCTGACTGAGGGTAACTGACGAGGGGGGAGGAGTGGAAGTGCCCTTGAGCAGAGTTCCCACTTCCACATGCCCTTTCTCTAGCTTCCCTCTCGTAGCTCACCCGTACGTTCCTGCTAGCTGAGGGCTGGCTAGCACTTTGCTGCACTTTAGCGAGGTGCTAATGGCCAAGGCGAGGCTTTCCTCCATCCTATGTAAACTGGCAGACTGTGTACAGGTCATTGGTGAGGGGCAAGCATTCACACTTTTGCATGGTGGATCTAATGTTCCTTGCAGGTGGAGGTTTGTGCGAAGGCCTGACATGACATGGCACTCAGACGGGGAAAAACTCCTCCAATTTCTTCCCAGTGTTGTGCAGTGCCTCTGGAAATGCTTACAGAACATCACACATTTACTGCTGCTGCACAAGAAGACTGAGGGTGACCTCCTGAGGCACAGCACCTGCATCCCGCTGAGTAGAGTTTAATGGCTCTCCACTGCTTTCCCCTCTCCAACAACTGCTTATTTGTGATGTGTGGCTCATCCTGTGGCAACCTGCTGTGAGACCTCGCCAAGGTGTGTGTATCTGAGCTGGTGGATGGTGTGCATGAATCATAGAGTCATAGTTATACAGCACAGAAACAGGCCCTTAAGCCCATCATGTCTGTGCGGGCCATCAAGCACCTATCTATTCTAATCCCATTTTCCAGCACTTGGCCTGTAGCCCTGTATGTTATGGCGTTTCAAGTGCTCATCTAAATACTTCTTAAATGTTGTGAGGGTTCCTACCTCTACCACCCCCTCAGGCAGTGTGTTCCAGATTCCAACCACTCTCTGGGTGAAAAATGTTTCCTCAAATCCCCTCTAAACCTCCTGCCCTTTACCTTAAATCTATATCCCCTGGTTAGTGATCCCCGCTAAGGGGAAATGTTTCTTCCTATCTACCCTATCTATGCCCCTCATAATTTTGTATACCTCTATCAGGTCCCCCTTCAGCCTTCTCTGCTCTAAGGAAAACAACCCTAGCCTATTAAGTCTCTCCTCATAGCTGAAACTCTCCAGCCCAGGCAACATCCTGGTGAACCTCCTCTGCATCCTCTCTAGTGCAATCACATCCTTCCTATAGTATGGCGACCAGAACTGCACACAGTAATCCAGCTGCGGCCTAACTAGCGTTTTATACAGCTCCAGCATAACCTCCCTGCTCTTATATTTTGTGCCTCGGCTAATGAAGGCAAGTATCCTACATGCCTTCTTAACCACCTTATCTACCTGTGCTGCTGCCGTCAGAGATCTGTGGACATGTACACCAAGGTCCCTCTGATCCCCTGTACTTCCTACGGTCCTACCATTAATTGTGTATTCCCTTGCCGTGTTAGTCCTCCCAAAATGCATCACCTCACACTTCTCAGGTTAAACTCCATTTGCCACTGCTCTCTGTACTGACAATTACAGATTGGGATCCAGTCTGACCCTGTGGGGGTCCCTTTAAGCCGTGAGGCTCGCACAGTCAGGTGTGAGTCGTGATCATGCTCGCCTGCACTGATTGGTTGGAAACCTCTGATGCTAATGCAAAAGCTGAGTTAAACTCACTGGCCAGGATTTCCAGCCCTGCCATAGTGGGTTCCTCAGTGGCGGATGTGGCAAGCCATTCAAATGTCCATCGACTTCGGCAGGACTGGAAGATCCCACTGGGAGAAGAGGCCGGATAATTCCGGCCACTATACATATAGCACATAGAGTGCTGACTTGTGCGTAGGCGCTTTGAAGGGTGAAAACAAGTGATTTCCCACCGCAGCATGTGCTGCAGCAAGGCCCAAGATGGACTTTGAAAAAGGGAGGTTGGAACAAGTCTCAGCAAGTAAGCAAATGAGCCAGACGACCAGAGTGCGCTGGCATTCCATACGACGCTGACACGCTCGGGCCAGAAATTTTAGCTTGTTGGGTGGGCACCCGACCGACCCGAACGTGCGTAAAATGACATGCGATATTTTTGTCGGCGGGCAGGCGCAGGAGTCAGCAGCACACCAGCCAACAATTCACAGGAATATTATGGCCATTAAAGTCCCAATTGAATTCAATTTTTCACTGCCCGTCCAACCTGGTGGGCAGGAGAAAAGGCCAAGCGGCCTTTGGATTTTTTAGGAAACCTCATCCACGGGCGGGGTGAGGTTTCCAACAGCAAATAAAAATGTAATCAAAACTTAAACATTTCATTAATAACATGTCCCCGCTCATGTGACAGAGTTGCATGAGGGGACGTTTTTTCTAACAATTTAAAACTCTTTATTTTTAATTCTTAAAAAATCTCCAATCTCCCTGAGGCAGCTCTGTGCCTCAGGGAGCTTTTCCTGCGCACACCCGCGCAAAGTTCACTGCTCGCCCTCCTCTCCCTCCCCCCCCTCCCCTCCCCCCCTCCCCCCACACAGGCAGCGCTGAGCGCTGCAGCATGCATTTCACGCTGGGCGGGCCTTAACTGGACTGCCAGCATGAAATCACGGACAGGCTCCATTCGCAGGCGGAGGTCGGCTTCCCAACTGCTCCTGTCCGCCCCCGCCGAGCCTGCCTGACGAGGGCAATACGAGGGTCTACTGCCTCGTCACATTTGCACCTCAGAAAAATGATATAATTTAAATGCAATAAAAACTATATACAACTAACCAGTAAATAAACAGCATCCAGTAATATCTATACAAATACTGAGACTATAGGGCAGGTCAGAAGCTGGGAGTTCTGCAGCAAGTAACTCAATTCCCAACTCTCCAAAACCAGTCCACCATCTACAAGTCACAAGTCAGGAATGTGAAGGAATACCCCTCACTTGCCTGGATGAGTGCAGCTCCAACAATACTCAAGAAGCTTGACACCATCCAGATCAGAGCAGGCTGCTTGATCAGTACTACATCCACCACCTTAAACAATCACTCACTTTATCACCGATGCACAGTGGCAGCAGTATGTACCACGTACAAGATGCACTGCAGCAACTCACCAAGGCTCCTTCAACAGCACCTCCAAAACCCACGAACTCTACCACCTAAAAGAACAAGGGCAGCAAATGCATGGGAACACCACCACTTGCAAGTTTCTGACTTTGTTCCTTCACTGTCGCTGGGTCAAAAACCTGAAACTGTCTTCCTAACAGCACTGTGAGTGTACCTACACCAGATGAGCTGCAGTTCAAGAAGGTGGCTTACCACTGTCTTTTCAAGGGCAATTAGGGATGAGCAACAAATGCTGGCCTTGCCAGAGATGCTCACAAGCCATGAAAGATTATTTTTTAAAAACTCAATCCTTGGCCATTATTGTTTTGATATCTTTATTTTATGTAACGACCTTCAAAGAGCTACACTTCAGCTATAGAAGAGCGCCATGCAGCTCCTGAAATTCTAGTTGTCCACCTGTGCAGGATCATAGATGGGAAATTCCCAGTCCCAATCTAGGAATATCGAAATATTTCCAGTGCGGCAACAGCTGGAATATTTATTTGTGTAGTTGACGAGAGTGGATACAATTGGGCTTGGGTGTGATGAACTCCGCAATCAAGTGGTCTGCTGAATCCTGATATCTACACTGAAACCTGGAGAATGGGGGGGGGGTTGATTCCATAAGGCTGGTGATACCCATGGAACAGAATCCCAGTAAAAGTAATGTCATGGTGTGGGCAGGGAGAGACAGTGAGGATGGAATTTCAGGGAAAATATGTTTTTAATGGATTGGTGATTTAAACGAAATTCAGACCAGGAGTCCAAAGAAATTACTTAGGGCATGTTTATAGCTGAAAAGTTCAATGGATAAACCTGCGAGCACTGGAACAGTAACTAACCTTTTTAGGAAGTAAAGTCACAATCATCCCGGTCTCAATGTCGACACTTCACCTGATTTTTCAACAAAGGGAACAAGCTGGAAATGTTTGTCTATTTTTATGTTCGTGGCAACTGTATTTTATAAACCAGTAAAATTAAATTGGTAACTAGCAAATCCTTGGAGGCCTTACTCAGTTTCATGTCTGGATTTGTTGGTTTAAAATGTCAAAATGTTATTTAATGTAAATGAATATGTATTTCATTTGATAAATGTTTACTAGAATCGGGCATATAGAAAGATCAAAGTTTCTAGAATTATGTTGGGCCACATTGCAGAAGTATTGGCTATGGTGCAAACATTCTAAATGTTTTCTTTGAACTTTAGTTTTTTATTAAAAGTATGATTAAAATTGTAGTTCCAGACACTATGAATAGCATGATCATATCATTACATCATTGTCTACTTTAGAGTATAATCATGATAAACATGGCACTTTACCATGGCAACAAAACATTTTGAATAAACACGTATTATAGGCAGATATGATTAAACTTCAGCAATGGGTGGCTGTCTCCAGGTGAAACTTGGATGTAGTTACTGTGCTGAAACGGAGTAAAATTGTGTGACATTCTACTTGTAGTTTTATGCTAGGCTCAGATCAAGAATTTTGTGTAATAGTGAATGGGAAGTGGTTCAGAATGCTGGACTGCTACCTATAAATCTGAAATGGTTTTACATCAGGTATCCTTTCCTCTCAAGCCTCTGCCGTAGAAACAATTCCACTCCAGCTTGTTCAAAAGTAGTGGACTTGCAACTAATATGGAAACGCTGACTGCATTTCAGCGACTGCTTCATTACCAGCAGCTCAGCAGAGATGCCAATATTGAATTTTCAGAAATTGCAATTTCATGACTTTGGCTAGAGAGAGAGTGGAAGGGAGTGCTACTCTTTGAAGTGTCTTGCATCAGCAGCCTGAGGCATTTGGATTCAGCGATCCAGAATTGTATTAAAATGTATAAATTAAGGTTGATTGCATTTGTGGAGTTTTTTAAAAAAAAATCATTGTGGGGCAGTGGAGGAATGTAGCACAGGAAATGGGACAACATTCAATAATAGTTAATGTAAAAAGATGTGAAAAGTTGTTGCTTTGAAAATATAGCCTCTGTGTCCCAGCTGTGCTGTTTTGTTGCATGTCGACTTTTCTTGATCTGACTGGATTTAGGGTGTTTGAACACATTGGTGGAGAGACATACAGAATGGAAAAGAACATAACCCACACCTATGAATTCTTGCTCTACTAAAATCTGCAGCTTCTAAAGATTAGAATGATCATTTATACTAGCGAATTAAAGATTTTTTTTTTAGAATTGTGATGTATGCCATTAATGTGTTCACTTCTAATAACACAGGTTTGCTTGTATGGGGTGGGTGGGGGGTGGGAGCGGAAAGGGTGGAAAGGAAGCATTTGAACACTTTACAACTCAGAAAAGTTAACCCATGTTTAGTAGTCCAGTGTCTGTTTACATAAGACCTATGTCAAACAGGCTAGTTAAAGTGCTTTTGGAATATTATGTGGATGATAACATTAATTCCTAATGATACATGTTTTGCAGCTTTCAGATATTTTATGTTTAGTTGCACAGAATAAAATGTGCACAAAGAATACTGTACATTCTGACATCTTGAGTATGGACTTCAAGAACAGCTATTTCATGTTGGTTAAAATATTACTAACGGATATCTTCTTATCAATGTTAGCAAGTGTGAGAAATTGAGGAGATTGACACCCAAAAATGCAAGACTATGGTATGAAGTTTATACAGCGATTTCATCATTAGGGTGTCAACATGCACAGGAACAAAAATAGATAAAAGAGGCTGCCCTACCATTTTGTTAGCCATGGCCATCCTAACGTTCTAATCCCAACTTTCCTCTAAAACCTTAAGATTTGTTGTATCTGTTGATTGTCATCATTCGTATGTCTGTTAATGTTCCTTTTCTAATTGGTTAAGTGAGTTCTCTTTTTTTCTCATTTGCCAGTCCCATTGGGCAAAAAGGTTTGATCCAATTTCAGTAATTTCCCTCCAAATCTATTCTAGCAAAAACACAAGTTCACAAATAGCTCCTGGATGCACCTGGGATGTGATATAGCCCACCTATTATACAGCACTGAACATCACATGGAACAGATAAAGTCCCAAAAATAGGGTCCAACAATTTTTCTTCAGCAAAAATCCTAATGCTCCTCTTAGCCTTTGAACATCCTTGACTCTGGCTACATTAAATCTAGTACTTCAGTGAAGCTTGTCCTCTGACTGTTCAACTTACTCCATCTAATTGCCAAGGGATGGGTGTTCCTACTTATAGGTTTGTTACTACTCAAAATAATTAGGCTTAAAGCATTTATCATTGACAGTCACAGAGCATTAAGAACACAGTGATAAGTATCATTGATAATCACACATTATCAGCACAATTACCTCCACCTATCTCCCCATACTTCATGATCTCCCATCCAACCAGCTGACTCCCCACTTTGGAGGTTCAATGTAATAGCTTCAAAAAAATAAGCAACAGCTATAACCAGTGGTGGCTTCAAAACTCTTTCGAGTTATCAACAGTCACAGATTGCAACTCTTTTCGAGTACAATCACAGTTCTTGGTTTCCGGGAGTGGGACATGAACCCACAACCCTCTGATTCAAAGGCGAGGGTGCTATGAACTGAGCCACAGCTGACACCTCCCAGTGGTGGCTTCAAGATGCACATGCATATTACAGACTAATATCGCCAAAGGACATATAATTAGTAAAATAAATAAAAGGAGAGAGTTGTCTCAGAGTTCAGTGAAGTTTGATCAGACATGAACTCCTCAAACTCAAGAACAGTCATGTGCAAATTCTCCAGTGAATTTGCAAAGTATTGCAGTAAGTATACTCTTAATGTGTAATTATTGTCAAGAATAGTTTTTGCTGTATTCTTAGTGCTCTGTGAATGTCAATTATAAATGCTTTTGAGCCCCATTATTTTTCGGAGTAACATAAACTTAAAAGAACACCCACCCCCTAGCAACTAGACTGAGTGAGTTGGCAGACCAGGGGGCAAGCTGCACTGAAGGACTAGATTCAATGAGGTAAATGGCCTTTTATTGCCCTTTGTTTTTATGAAGTAAATGAGATTTTAAAAGTAAGAATATGGAAGGTGGATCAGAGGGAGAGAGACATCCTTTTAGATCAGGCCATGACAGAGAGAGAGAGAGAGATTATGTTGAGTGGAGAGGGACATGGACAAGGCTACAGAGCAGATCCATTGTTGCAGGGATTGTAGAAGGAAACAGTTTAGTGGGAGAAGGTGTAAACAAAGACACTTGGATTTAGGTAGTGCTTTTCATGATCACCAATCACAGCACTTTACAGCCAATGAAGCACTTTTGAAGTGTAGTCACTGTTGTAATGTGGGAAATGTGGCAGACAATTTGCGTACAGCAAGCTCCCACAAGCAGCAATTTGATAATGACTAAATAATCTATTTTTAGTGTTGTTGATTGATGGGTGAATATTGGTCAGGACACCAGGGATAACTCTCCTGCTCTTCTTTGAGATAGCGCCATGGGAGTTTTTACATCCACCCGAGCAGGCAGATGGGGCTTCAGTTCAAAGACTTGTCCAAAAGGCAGTGCCTCCGACAGTGCAGCACTCCCTCAATGCTGCACTGGAGAGTCAGCTTTGGTGGGAGAAAAAGGGGTGATTTTCAGCTGTCTCTTCCTCACCTGAAAATGGGTGGCCAGCAATTGAAAAATGAGGAAGCACTTTTCACAGAATCTCACTGTGCAGAAAGAGGCCCTTCGGCCCATCGAGTCTGCACCAACACATGAGAAATACCTGACCTACCTACCTAATCCCATTTACCAGCACTTGGCCCATAGCCTTGAATGTTATGACGTGCCTAGTGCTCATCCAGGTGCTTTTTAAAGGATGTGAGGCAACCCGCCTCCACCACCCTCCCAGGCAGTGTATTCCAGACCGTCACCACCCTCTGGGTAAAAATGTTTTTCGTCACATCCCCCCTAAACCTCCTGCCCCTCACCTTGACCTTATGTCCCCTTGTGACTGACCCTTCAACTAAGGGGAACAGCTGCTCCCTATTCAACCTGTCCATGCCCCTCATAATCTTGTACACCTCGATCAGGTCGCCCCTCAGTCTTCTCTGCTCCAACGAAAACAACCCAAGTATATCCAACCTCTCTTCATAACTTAAATGTTTCATCCCAGGCAACATCCTGGTGAATCTCCTCTGCACTCGCTCCAGTGCAATCACATCCTTCCTATAATGTGGCGACCAGAACTGCACACAGTACTCCTGCTGTGGCCTCACCAAGGTTCTATACAACTCCAACATGACCTCCCTACTTTTGTAATCTATGCCTCGATTGATAAAGGCAAGTGTCCCATATGCCTTTTTCACCACCCCACTAACATGCCCCTCTGCCTTCAGAGATCTATGGACACACACGCCAAGGTCCCTTTGTTCCTCAGAACTTCCTAGTATCATGCCATTCATTGAATACTTCCTCGTCAAATTACTCCTTCCAAAGTGTATCACCTCTCACTTTTCAGGGTTAAATTCCATCTGCCACTTATCTGCCCATTTGACCATCCTGTCTATATCTTCCTGTAGCCCAAGACACTCAACCTCACTGTTAACCACCCGGCCAATCTTTGTGTCATCCGCAAACTTACTAATCCTACCCCCCACATAGTCATCTATGTCGTTTATATAAATGACAGATAATAGGGGATCGAGCACAGATCCCTGTGGTACGCCACTGGACACTGGCTTCCAGTCACTAAAGCATCCTTTTGTCATCACCCTCTGTCTCCTACAACTAAGCCAATTTTGAATCCACCTTATCAAATTACCCTGTATCCCATGTGTATTTGCCTTCTTTATACTTCTTCCATGTGGGACATTGTCAAAGGCTTTGCTGAAATCCATATACACTACATCAACTGCACTACCCTCATCTACACACCTGATCACCTCCTCAAAAAATTCAATCAGATTTGTTAGGCATGACCTCCCTCTGACAAAGCCATGCTGACTATCCCTGATCAAACCTTACCTCTCCAAGTGGAGATAGATTCTCTCCTTCAGAATTCTCTCCAATAGTTTCCCTACCACTGACGTGAGACTCACTGGCCTCCCCAATTAGAGACTCACTGCCACCCAATTAGTGCCCAATGCTGGCCTGATGCAATTCTCCAATTTTCACTAGGAAATAAGCGAGTAGCCTGCCTAAAACAATCTTATTCTGCACATATATGCAATTCAGGGTCCCCAGTTGAAACGCTTCAGTCAACTGTACTAAGTAATGGGCAGAACTTTCCGTGCCCGCTGGCATTGGGGTGTTTGGTGGGGCGAGTAGACAATATGGCAAGAAGGCCGGAAATCAGTTTCACAACGTTGCGAAACCATTTTGCGATCATTTGCTCGGCCCATCGATGGTGGGCCACATTTTTTGCCATCGAACGCCAGGAACTTCATTGTCATATATCTGCATATCATTATAAGGCCAGCCTGCTGGAATCATCCCTCGCACACACACACACACACACACACACACACCCCCCCCCACCCCCCCCTCCCATCCACTGAATCGTCAGTTCGGCGTGATTGCACGCTGGTATAGAACATGTCTTGACAAGTGTAACGTGCAGAAGTCGGGACTTACCACCAGGGTCTTGCTCACATCGCAGACATCTGAGGAGCAGAAGATGCTGGAGCCCGACAGCAACGGCACACTGGAGGAAGGTCCATGGCATGCTGAATGGATTCTCATGGACATGGTTCTGCTGCAAAGCAGCTCATTCAAAAGTCAGCATTGCGGGTCTGCTTGAGGAGGTGGATAGGAAGGTCCAGCTGTGTTTGTGTTATGGCAGGCGGAAAGTAAATGCCAAACTGCTCAAATCCCATAGGGAAACCTGAAACAACTGTTTTGCAATTTGTATTTATTTCGAGATGCGTGCCTTGAATTCAGTAGTAATAAGACCACTGAGTCTTATAGGTTTCTTGTAAAACTGAATTAAACCTTTATTAATAGAAGAAATTATTTTAAGCACATACCTAGATCTACAAATTACTACTATAACATCTAAACTCCAGTTACTCCTCTGATAAGGCAACAGTGAGACACATCAATTTTAAAAGACCCAGGTAAAGTAATACACAACACCCTGAATAGTCGAATTCAAAGTGAGTTTTCTTAACTTCAGTTCTTTGTAGACAACAGCTTAAGGCTTAGATGCTGGAGGCTTTTCACATTTGTTAGATCTTAGAGTGCCTGACCTTACACACAGCTTTCTCTCTTTATACATATTTACCCCTTTGAATGCAAATTCCCATTGTTTCACTATGTCACTGGACTTTTCCCTCTCTAATAATAAAAATCTATCAAAGTACCAATTTTACTAGTAATCTTTGGGAAGAATAAGCACACCATTTCTTAACTTCTCCTGGCTATGTGAAACATTTCACTCCCTTTTTTAATTCAAGCTAGTCTGATTTATTTAAAAATGCAAATGTTCCCTTTACACCTTCAATTCTAAAACTTCCCCCATGTTTACCTGCTTAGCATTTCAAACTTAACTTATCTTCTGATACATCAAAGTCTTCAGACCAGCTGCCTTTAATTCAATTAAGTCCCCCCACCACACACACACGCACACACAGGCCCCACTATTACTCTACAATAAATTCCAATAACATTATGAAAATTATTATATCTTCCTGACAGTTTGGGACAGGAAGATCGAGGATCGACTGGGAGAGGAAAAGGTGTCGGGAGGGTTGGGGAAGGCTGAGGTTGGAAGGGGGAGCAAAGGTTTCTTGGGGGGGTGGTGTGGGGTTCCTGCGGCCAGAACCGGGGTAGAGGACATCACGGCGGGCCTCCGTTGTATCCAAAAGATGCTCAAAGGACATGTCAGTAAACCGGGGAGCTGCAGTCTTTTTGCCCTTTGGGGCCATCCTGTCTTCTGTGCAGCAGTCCTGGACTGGGAGCACTGAGAGGTGTGCAATGTAGCTGCACTTTTAAATATGGCATCTGGCATGATGAAGTGGTCAGGTGATGGTGTGACGGGCAAATGAAAGCCTGCCCACCATCGAAATGGTATGTTTCCCGGGAATGCATAATTAATGCAGCTGGTTTGTGGCGTCATGACTTGAGAAGCCGCCATTGCGGCCAGCGGGTAAAGCGTCATTTTCCCCATCCGTTACCGCACTTAGTGCAAATCTGGGACAGTTCCACCCATTGAGTGGGCGAGCCAGCGGTTCTTTAAAAAAAACCATTGCAGGCCACTGAAACAATATAGGAAGCTTTCAGTTTTTTTTTTACTTTGAGCCCAGAGTGAGCCCCTGAACGCCCCCACAAAATCTCTGAATTGTTCATAGCATGTTCCCCACCCCCCCACCTTTCTATGATCACTTCCCTACCACACTCTTCCCCCTCCCCCAGCCCCAAACCCGCCTATGCCTTGTCTGCTGGCTGGCTGTGTCGTAGCTGCTCATTTTACCACCCTGACATTTTCCCTCCCACAAAGGTTTTCTACATTGATTGTTTAATCTCTCTGGATGGTTTGATGATTAAAAATCCTTTGAACCCCCCCCCCTACCTGGATTTAAAATTGATGAATCTACTTATATAAACTCATATTTTCAATTGGCCTTACCATTGTGATAACAGTCAGGCCCATAAATTCCTGGGCCTGTGAGGGGAGGATGGTGGCATCCTCCAGATAGGGTGGACGGTAATTTGGGTTCAGCTCAGGACCCAGTTCTGCCAGATGTCCAACTCGTTCTCCACTGCAAAAATTCCAAATGGAAGATAGATGATGAGTGGACGTTTTTGTTGCTGACCCCTCCTTCCCTGGCATTGCCATCATTGTATAAGGTGAGAATGGCACCAGAAATCTCACTAGATCTGCTCCGTGGAAAGTACATCTTAAGGAGACACTTGCATATGACTGAAAACTACTTGCATGGAGCTCAGTGTCTTTTTTTAAAATTCCTCTGGAAAGCAGTAAGTTTAAAACTGACAGCCACTTGGAATATTTTGGTGCCACTCTGAATTCCCTGATCCTTCTCCTTGTGGAGTGAACACCGAGAAGCGTTACTTGATGCAAACCTTTTGTGATAATGGTTCTGTCGTAAGGATATGACTGTTTTGACAAATGGAAGTCCCACCCCACTGTACTTCCAGCACTGGAGGTGGACTCAGGAAATTTCATCCTCCCGAAGTTTCATCAACCAATACCAGCAGGGCCCACTTCATAACTGTGCAGAGGTGCCATCTTTCAGACGAGATGTTAAACCAAGGGCCTGTCTGCCCCTCAGCTGGATGTAAAATACGATATAAAATAACCCATGGCACTACTTGAAGAATAGTGTCCCAGGCTTGCTGGCCAATATTTATCCCTCAAAGGACAGATTGTCTAGTCATTGTCACATTGCTGTTTGTGGGAGCTTGCTGTGTGCAAATTGGCTACTGTGTTTCCTACATTATGCCTAAACTTCAAAAACTATCTTATTGGCTCTAAAGTGCTTTGGGATGGCAGTGGTGGAGAAAAGCGCTATATATATGCAGGTCTGTCTTTAAATATTACAATGCTAAGGATTAATCTTTGTTTTTTTTTCAGAATTTAATTGATATGTTTCTGCCACGGAGTGACATCATTGCCACAATTTGTATATAATATTATCCCTGAGTGAATACAATCAACACACACTACTCAAATAGCTGTTGTGCCACAGAAGAACAATAATGGAAAGATTCAAGATGAACAAAATCTACTCAAAAATCCGCGTTGAAGTTAATGCTTTACGGCAATGAAACCAAATACATTAATACATTAGGAAGCAAATCTATGCAGATATAAAACATTAGAAATTCTGTGCTTGTATCGATTGCAATAACATAGATACTAAACTGTGTATGAGTAATGGCTGTTTCATAGCATTTACAAAATTCTAATATAAAGATGAAATTTTCAATACTATGAACGAAAGTACATTGTTTCAGATAAATGATCTGAAAGTGTATATCTTCTGTTATTCCAGAAGTAACATAGCACTTGCAAAATAAGTTGTTTTAAAATAAATTAATTTCATATTTTAAAATGTGTAAATAATAAAATAGAATTTTAAAAAGTAGTCCTATTAAACATTTAATTGGTTACATTTTTCTTACAAGTGATTGATTTCTTGGTTCTTATTTGGAGAGGAAGAGCTATATTTGACACGTGTTGAGGAAATATAGAGCTCACTATTGAATGGCCTAGTGGGTGAATTCACTGATCTTTCAGCCCTCATCATTGAGTTTGAATCTAGTCCAGTTGATGGGATCAAACTAGCCCCAATCTGCTAGTTGTAAGGGTTACTGTGTGAAATGAGTTTAGGAAGTCTTAGACATCTTGGTAAGAAGAATAGGGCCACAGCACATAATTTGGCACCAAATTGACCATCTTAAGAGAGGCCAGAATGTTGGCTCCTTGATGCGGCAGAGGTGGGTTTCTTGCACTTTGCATCTGGCTATGGATGTGATTGTGCTGGAGAGGGTGCAGAGGACATTCATCAGGATGTTGCCTGGGCTGGAGCGTTTCAGCTATGAAGAGAGACTAGATAGGCTGGGGTTGTTTTCCTTAGAGCACAGGAGGCTGAGGGGGTACCAGACTGAGGTGTACAAAATTATGAAGGGCATTGATAGGGTAGATGGGAAGAAACTTTCCCCCTTAGTGGAGGGGTCAATAACCAGGGGGCATAGATTTAAGGTAAGGGGCAAGAAGCTATGGGGGAATTTGAGGAAAAAAATTTTCAGCCAGAGGGTAGGGGGTTATCTGGAACTCACTGCCTGAAAGGGTGGTAGAAGCGGGAACCTTCACAGCATTTAAGAAGTATTTAGATGAACACTTGAAACGCCATAGCATACAAGGCTGCAGGGACACGATGGGCTGAGGGGCCTTTTTCGGTGCTGTAAAACTCAATGGGCAGGATCTTCCCCCTACACCCTGTCGGGGGGGAGTTGTGTGGGAGCAGGCCCGGGCGCAGGCGGGTGGGTTCCCGATTGGCCCCCCCCCAGTCGGGGGCCATGCTGCCATTTTAATTGGCCTGCCCAGCATGACGTCCGCCAGGTGCAGGTGGGGGGGGTAATTCCCTGAGCCGGGAGTGCGCTCTTTCGTACACGCGCAGATCTCCGTGAGGCAAAGTGCTGCCTCGGAGATCGGTTCAGGTTTGAAAGTTTCAGTAAAGAAGGGGAAAGAAATTAGTGACCTGTGCACTCATGTGCCACTGTCACATGAGCTGGGACATGTCAATTTATTTTATTTAAACATTTTATAAAAATTTTAATACCCTCATGAAACCTCATCCCACCCGTGGATGAGGTTTCATGTTCTTTCTGAAGCCTGCCTGGGCTCCCGGCCTGCCCGCCAACCCTAAGGTTGGACAGGCAGGTCCATTAATCATGTTAATTACTTTTTTAATGGCCTTAATAAGCCTTTGACAGTTTGACGGGTGCGCAGCTGCTTCGGCTGCATGCCCACCGAACTGAAGATTTAAAGGACACGGGGTGACGTCAGGACGCACGCCCGACATCACCCTGCGTCATTTCACCCGTCGGCGGAAGATTACGCCCTATGACTCTATGCTTAGGAAAGGTGATAGGATGTTAATAAAGGCTGCCCATTCTTTTTTCTTAATCCAGGTAATAATTTGCTCCCACTTTGGTACAAATGAATCTGTTCTTTGGCTTGACCTTCAATTATTCTATATATGTGAGAATTAGCTCATATGCATATAGCATATGTTTTGATACTTAAAGTCATAATGACACAGTATGCTTACAGATGCCATATATAAAAAGGAAAGAAGTGGGACATTGACATAAAGCTATATTAAAGTGGGTGATGTTAGCATGCACCATTCAGCCGAGATAAATCCTCTGCACAATTAACAATCTTTCTTGGAGGTAATATTAGGTATACATTTAGGCAGTTGCCTCTGAGTCAGAATATTGTGGGTTCAATTCCTATGTCAGGGTTTAACTTCAATCTAAATTAATGCTCCAACGCAGTAACAAGATAGTGTCATTCTTTCTCTGCCTGTTTGTAATGATTTGAACAGGTGCTAAAGATTCAGCGGGGACTATCAAATAGTGGAGAGTTTCTCCTGGTGTCCTGGTCAATGTTCCTCCCTCAGCCAATTTTCTCATTGCTCTAGCATGTTCCTGGAGTTGTAACTCATTTCCTGCCATGTTTCTGACAAGTAGCCTCAAAGTTTACCCCCATCTCTTTCAAGCCTTCAACTACCTTTCTTAATTGTCAGCTGGGGCTCAGTTGGTAACACCCTCACCTCTAAGTCACAAGGTTCCAGGTCCAAGTTCTACTCCAGGGCTTGAGCACAAAAATCAAGGTTGACACTCCAGTGCAGTACTGTGGGAGCACGACACTGTCTTTCAGATGAGGTGGGAAAGCAAGGCTCCATCTTCCTGCTTGGGTGGATGCAAAAGATTCCATGGCACTATTTTGAAGAAGTGCAGGGAAGTTATCCCCAGTGTCCTGGCCAATATTTACCCCTCATTCAACATCACAAAAACATCATCCAGTCATTATCACATTGCTGTTTATTGGATGTTTGCTGCGTGCCTATTGGCTGCCATGTTTGTAGAGTAAAGGGTTAACATCAGAAGCATACATGATGCTTATGTAATAATGATGTCAGATGACATGACTGAAAAGTAAAAGAGATCTGGAAGGAGAAGCTCCAACCTCGTGTAGATGTTCAAACGTGTAAATACTTTTTGTAAATAAAGAGTAATGGTTTTGAGAAACTACAGACTCAAGCAGCATACTTAGGGAGAATAGACAATCCCCAAAACCCCCATCAGAACCTCAGCTACACAACGAAACATGGTGACAGTGAGTAAAAGACCCAGTGAACTTTAAAAAGAAGATACAGGGCTTGCAAGAAGAGATTCACGAAGGAAGGACAAAAGAAAAAAAATTAAGACTCACCAAGACGTCAGAACATCACAGGAGCAGCAGATACAATCTAAGACACAGACCCAGAGACGGGACAGCAGTGAACACAGGTCCGAAGCAGCACAGGAGCAGGAACAATTCCAGATCTCAGCAGAAGCATAGAATCCACACTACCACTTCCGGAATCATTTCAGAGTGCAGAAGGCTCACAACAGGCCCAGAACTAGGACAACTGGAGAAAAAAGTTCACAAGGTACAGAACAGCTTCAGGATTACTCAAAGGTCAAAATGACTGGGTCAGTTCATTACTTTATGCAGTAGGATCCATTGCTGATGATGTAATAGCAAGGCAGGGGGTTGATGAGACTTCAACTTCTTATAAAGAAGTCCTGAAAGCTTTTGACTCTTATTTGAGCGTCCGTCAGAATTTAATAATAGAGAGGGATAAATTTAATAAAAGAAAGTGAAGACCAGGTGAAATCATGGATTCGTTCATCAGTGATCTTTATAGGCTGGCAGGGAACTGTGACTATGGAATCTTAAAGGATGAAGTGATTTGCAACAGAATCGTAGTCAGGGTCTTAGACGAAGCATTATCAGGTCTCTTGCAGACAAGAGCAGATTAACACGAGTGAAAGCAATGCAGATTTGAGGTAAATGGAACTCAGCAAACAGAATCAGGCATTTTTTCGTAGTGAAAGAGAGGTTCCACGGAGAAAATCGAGTGAGAACATTCAGTTTGCAGGCCATAATAGCACGCCGAAGCCCACCAAAATGGGGAAAAGCATGCCAACTGCCTTTCTGAAATATCTTTGGTGGGGCGGGAACAAACTGCGCAAGTGAGAAGAATGTCCAGCAAGAGGGGGAGAGCGGAAGGTGGGGAGGTGGTAGAATGCCACTGTGGGAAAATAGACCTCTTCAAAACTGTTTGTCACTTGAAAACGCTGACAACCTGTAAAAAGAGGCATAAAATTTCAAAACAGAGCCACAGGCAAAAAGTGGAAGAACCACAAGCAAAGGATCTAATCTTCCCGGGGAGGTAAATGATACTGAAAACAAGTATTGGAGTGTTAACTTCGAAGTGGATGGACACACCACAGAGTTTAAAACTAGACACAGGAGCAGGGGTTTCTGTATTATCAGATGAAGTCAAATGGCTCAAATCGATTACATTGCAACCCTCATCTACTAAGTTACAAGGTCCTGGTGGGACAACTTTAAAAATGAAAGGCCAACTCATGGCAAAGCTGAAAATAAAGACCGAGAAAGCCTTGAATGCCTCTGTCATTCAAAATCAAGAGTGCACTCTACTAAGCAGAAAGCCATGCCTAAAACTGAAATTAACCTATAAAGTAGATGAAGTTGCTGATGAGAACTACAGCAGAACATTTCAAAATGAAAAATTGATTACAAGCCTAGGGAAGTTAAAGATCGAGTACCATATCACCCTACGAGCTGATGGTAAACCAATTTGCCTCTTTACACTGAGGAAAGTCCCTCACCCACTATTGGATAAAGCCAAGGGTGAAATTGAAAAGATGCAGCAGCAAGGGGTTATCTCACCAGTCACCATGCCAACAAAATGGTGCTCAGGAATCGTTATGGTCTCAAAGCCAAATGGCTCTGTAAGAATCTACGTGGATTTAACCCAACTAAACAGATCAGTAGAACATGAGATCTACCCAATGACCTCAGTGGATGACAACCTTGCCAAACTAACCAAGAGGACTTTATTTACCAAATTGGATGTAAGCGGTGGATTTTGACATTTGTTTCTAGACGAATAATCCAGATTGCTGATCACAACTATAACACCATTCAGTTGTTATTGTTTCAATAGACCACCCTTTGGAATAGTGTCCACTCCAGAAATTTTCCAAAGAACAATGTTTCACGCTCTAGAAGGCATGGAAGGAGTAATATGCCATATGGACGACATACTTATATATGGTTCTACGGGAGAAGAGCATGATGAGAGTCAGAGCATCCCTGAGAATCTTACAGGATGCAGGCTTAATATTGAATGAAAAATGTGAGTTTGCCAAACCTCTGATCAAATTTCTAGGTGACCTAGTACAAGCTACTGGATCACAGTTGATCTACAAAAATTGAAAGTAATCAGAGAGTGTCCACAATCCAGGAACATAACTGAGCTTCAGAGATTCCTTGGGATGGTCAACCAAGTAGGCAAGTTCCCACCAAATTTAGCAGAGGTCAACGAGACCTTGCGACAGCTGTTGAGATAGTGGTGCTGGAATGTAGACCAGCAAAATGCTTTCAAAAGGCTGAAACAACTTTTAATTTCTTAAATCTTGGCACATTATAACCCAGGATTATCGACAATAGTAGCAACAGATGCATCGTTTGCAGCTCTGGGGGCAGTTTTATTTCAAGTGCGGAGAGATGGCAAGTGCAGGCCAGTCTGCTATGCCTCTCAGTCACTGACAGGAACAGAACAACGATACACCACGATAGAAAAGAAGCATTGTCAGCAACGTGGGCATGCAAAACATTTTCTGACTATGTTATGGGATTACATTTCAAAATCGAAACAGACCATAAGCCATTAGTCTTCCTTCTGAACATGAAAGAAATTAAGAAGATGCTGCCCAGAATCCAGCGGTTCAGACTAAGATTGATGAGATATGACTCCACCACAGAGTATGTGCAAGGGAAGTATCAAACAATGGTAGACACACTGTCCCGAATACCAACAGAAGGAACCAAACAAGAGGATTCATACTTCACCAAGGAGGTTGAAGTGTATAGATCCTTAATTGCTCAGCTTTTACCAGCTACTGCAAGAATGTTGCAGGAAATAAAACAAGGTCAACAACGAGATGAAGAATGTTTCCAAGTCTGAAAATGTTGTCTGGAAGGATAGTCAGACTAAATCCCCACTAATCCGATACTATAGCAGTACTTTGAACAGTGCAAGCACCTCACTGTCATTGATGACTTCCTAGTCTTCAATGAGAGAACAGTCATTCTGAGAGCACTTCAGCTTGATGCGCTTTAAAGACTTCACCAACATCTAGGAATTGTCACAAAACTATAATAATTTTCATAATATTATTGTGGTTTATTGTAAAGTAGGTTTATGGGTGTGAGTACTTTGGGTGTAGATGTCTGTGAGATTTAATTAAATTAGAGTCTGATAGGCTGCAAGCTTGAAATTATCAAAAGAGGTTAGGGGTAAAAGGCATTTGAAATGCTAATAAGTAAACATGGATGAGGGCTTAGCATGTAGGATGTGAAGGAAATTTGCATTTTTAGATAAGTGATGGAGTTGTTTGGGTTTCAAAGGGATGATAGGATGTTTACAACTAACAAGATAAATAGGGCAAGGTTATTATGTTTATTTTTCCCAAAAAGTACTGACCACATTTACAACAAGAGAGATTTTTATATTATGGGAAAAGTACATTTCCAAAGACAGATGGAACAATGGAATTTACAGATTAAAGAAAGAGAAACATATATAAAGAAGGAAGGAAGGTGATGTTGTGGGGCTGTATAAGAACTAAAAGGAGTGTGTAAATCAGCCTTGGGGGAACCTCCAGCCATTTTTGCAAACGTCTGCTGTGTCCAGTAACTAAAGTTGGAGAAAAGCCTTTGGAATTCACTGTCAAGTGGGTGCCGTTGTAAATTTGCTGGCTTGCTATTTAAATTAAAAATCTATTTTGGACTATAGCCTTAAAGGAGGTGTGTCATTGGGAGTCAGGTTAATTAGGAATTTTGGGATCTGTTATAGTATTAAGTAACTGTAATCTTAGGTACGTGCTTGGAATCTTATCGTTTGTTAATAAATGTGTTAATTTAGTTTTTAAAATCTCTTAATGATGTTAGTGGACGCATTACTTCTGAATTCAGTGCCCAAATCTTCTCATAATCTATACAAATTGCAAAACCGTTGTGATAGTGTGACCAAGTTTCCTTTGTAGATTTGATCTGCTTGGCACACATCAGCTGCCACGTCATAACAGAATAGCAAAATGTTATGGAAGAACACAGTAATCAGTCTGGTGGCCAGACATTACTTACTCTATAGGAGAAATGATTTCTAATTGTCTCACTTGTACCATAAGCAGCCAAACACAAAAACTCAAACCCAATATCACCACAAACGACCATGAGAGGATAAAATAGTATGAGGAAAGAACAGAGGCGCAACCAGGCTTTGAACTTGCATTACAGACATAGAACATGTGAATTACCAGTCCTGAAGCCAGTCCAGGGAGAGAATATGGGTTCAAGACCAACAGAAGGAAGGCACAATCATTGAAACAACTCCACAGTCAAGATCATACAGAATTGAGTCAGAATTGAGTATCATAAGAAGAAACCGAAGCCCTTGATATCCCTGGAGAGAAAGCCAATAGAACTTTGGGCTTACTATTCAAATCTTGAAAAATAAAGACCTACTACAAACTCTACAGCCACCCAGGAGAAGATCACTCACACTGACAGAAGGGAGAGTACTGGATGTCCTCGACATCAAGGAGATTGGCCAACGAACCTCAGAGACTAACCCTGTGAAGTCTGAGGCTTTGGGGGAGATGTAGGAGGATGTAACTATGGTGGGGATAAAGACTTTGGGGAAATGTAAAGAGTTAACATCAGAAGCGTACGTGATGCTGATGTAACAATGATGTCAGATCACATGACTGAGAAGTTAGCGAGATCTGGAAGAGAAGCTCCAACCTCCTGTAGAGGTCCAAATTTGTAAATGCGTGATGTAAATAAAGAGTAATGGTTTTGAGAAACTACAGACTCAAGTAGCATACTTTGGGAAAATGCCCAAAACTCCCATCTAGACCCAGCCACACAACAAAACAATATTTTCTACGTTACAACAGTGACCACACTTCAAACGGTAATTGTGAAAAGGGCTATATAAATGCAAGTCATTCCTTTGTTTCTCCTAATCTTACTTCCTGACTTGGCATCAGATTTTCTTAAATTTATCTTTGAAATGCCTTGGGAGGTTCTTTACATTAACAACTCTGTATAAATGCAAGGTATTATTGACAATGTCATTAGCTGCAGTAAGGTCAATAGATAATTTAAGCTATGCTTCAACATTCATGTTAGTTTGACTCCTCACAGTCTGGTTTGAACGCAAAAAGGTCGCCATCCCCATTATAAATATAAATTTGTTTAAAAAAGAGACAGCAACTCAAAATGACAAGAGATTGTAATCCCCTCTTAACCTCTTGAGTTCAAGAAGTAGCACCGATTCCATTCATCACAACACTCTTTCAAATGCCCATATAAGAATCAGTGTTTAAACACTGCAAAATACATTTGTGGAAAGGATATTTTAAAGTTGTGGCAGGCGGAATGTGAGAGATTTGGACGTTAAACGTTAAAATTTGGACGTTAACTTGTACTGGAATGCAATGCAGCTCGTTGGATCGTAAGTAGCCACCCTTGTCAAAACCTCCAGGTTTATGTAAATCCTGTGGATAATGGGCGTGAAAAAGCCCAAACACCCACCCTGTGAAGCAATTTAGTTGCAAACCAGCCTGAAATGTTTTGTTTATGCTGCCTACTGCAGTTCACTGGCAGTGGAGGAGTTAGTGCCCCCTGCGGGTGTGTGAAGGGAGCGCAGCCTGGAGCTGTCTCCACAGCAACGCCCCACCCCCTCCCAATCCCCCTCCCCCACCCTGCAAGGCTCCCTGTGGGGGAGGGGCTCCTTTCCCTCCGCCCCTTCCCTTTGTGTTCGCTTCCAAACGGCCGCTTCACACCTCACGGGCCCCGACCGCGCTCCTCTCCACACGACACTGTCAAATCGCATCCTTCCGCTGCTCCCTGCTCGCAATTACATTTCAAAATGACATTAATTGAACAGGAGGATAGGTGAACCCCGAAATAATTCCTATTCGCAGGATTTGAGAGGTTCAAATCACACGCTGCACCGCTTGAAAATCAGGGACTACATTTTATCTTTTGGGACTTGACTTTCTTTCCGGGGTAAATTGTTTGTTTAAATTTTGACCCATTATAGTTTATCCTTTCGATTAATGGATAAAATTGTAAAAGCTATAGATTTTTGAATAATCTTTATACCCTATGCCTTTCCCCCCCAAAACCCTATACAAGCCACAGTAATCACGAATCTGACATGTTTCCCCTCCCCCCCCATTTAATGGCACAGTCAGCGAAAATGGTTTGTTGGTACACGCCCTGCAAACAATGAGCGATTAAAGTGATTGGTGGGGAAGCCGTTCTGACGCGTAGGATTGACAGCGTCGCCTCCAATAGCTCAGAGGAGCACTCGGCTAGCAACAGCGGTGGAAGAATCTGAATGAAGGAGCCCCGACCAATCAGCGGCGGGGCGGGGAGGCGCGCACCAAGGAGCAAGCGGCGGCGGCCGCCCGCTGGGTTCGCGCGCGGGGGGGGGGGGGGGGGCGGGGTTTCGGGTAAGCGAGTCCGAGCCGCCGCACTCACTTCTAGCGGAGCGGGCGGGCGGGAGGAGGTGTGTGTGTGTGTGAAAGAACTACCACTCCCGGAGGGCCGTGCCAGCGGATGTATGCGCATGCGTCATAACGGGCGCGCGGGGGGGGGGGGGAGGAGGTGGGCGGGGCGGAGGGTGTTTATCCCCGCCCACTCCCTGCCGCCTATATAAAGGCGCGTCGCGCTAGGCAGAGCAGCAATTGGAGGTAGGTGTGTTAGGTGGATGGGGAGGGAAGAAGGGGGAGGGGGGGGTTTTTTTGGTGGTGTTGATGATGGAAGAAATAATAAAGCATGGAAAGAAACTTCTGAAACAAACCCAATGAAGGTGGGCGTGATTCAACCAGGGGGATTGACAAGTCGCCTCATGAAAGAGGGTCTCTTGTGTTGAGCGGGATGGGAGAGCGGTTGGTTACGGAGTGTCCGGGTGGCAGGTCTCCGAGGCGGGGGCATCCCTCAGCCGCCCCCGGTGCGACCGTCAACAACAACAATAATGACAATGACAATAATGGTGATGGGAGCGGGGGGCGGCTGTTGGGGACAGAGCGGCGCTGCCCCCCGGGGAGCTCCCCCCCGAGCCGCGGGGGTCACCCGGGGCCGGCCGAGTGCCTCGCACCCCCTCCCCCTCAGCCCCGGCAGCCCAAGAAGCGGCACCGCAGGCGGCCGTCCAAGAAGAAGCGGCGCTGGAAGCCCTACTTCAAGCTGTCCTGGGAGGAGAAGAAGAAGCTGGACGAGCGCGAGAGCGTCCGGGCGGCCAAGACCCGCGCCGAGATGTTCGCCAAGGGCTTCACGGTGGCGCCGTACAACACCACCCAGTTCCTGATGGAGGAGCACAACCAGGAGGAGCCCGACCTCAACACCGGCGGCGGCGGCGTCTGCCCCCGGCGCGCCGGCCGCCCGTGCGAGACCAGCGAGGAGGAGGAGCAGGAGGAGCCGCTGGACGAGGCGGAGCAGGACAGCGGCAGCGACGGCATGGGGGGCGGCGGCGGCGGCGGCGAGTTCCTGCAGAAGGACTTTTCCGAGACCTACGAGCGGTACCACGCCGAGAGCCTGCAGAACATGACCAAGCAGGAGCTGATCCGCGAGTACCTGGAGCTGGAGAAGTGCCTGTCCCGCCTGGAGGACGAGAAGAACCGCCTGAGGGGTCGGCTGGACGGCCTGAAAGCCGCAAGAGGCGGAGATGCCGCTGCGGCGGCGACGGCGGCGGAGAGACAGATGCAGGAGATCGAGAGCCAAGTGGAGAAGTTAAAAGCTGAAAACCAGAGACTCGAGAAAGAGAATGAACTGTACAAACAGGAGGGGAGATGTTTAGAGAACGGGAAATAAATGGACATTAATCACCTACAATGTAAATATTTTAATGTAAGTGTTTTATAAAAATGCATTGGAAGAACATCATCTCCCCCCTTTCCCATTTTGTGTACATTTTTCTGTTGAACTTTTTAATGTGCAACTTTGCCTTATTTCTCCTCCCTGAGGTCAAGGTATACCATGTTTTACTGACCAACTTTTTGAGGCGTTGTGTCCAGAGTCATGTACATCGTCAAAAGATGACATCTATCAAAGTAATAGTCTTAAGAATAAATATAACATTAGTGAAGTCATGAAGATGGTTATTGGTGTGATATTTGTGTTCCAAAGTAATTGTGTTTTTTTTAGCAGCGTAAAGGGATCTTTGGCAGACGTTCGGTGCCAAAAGTGTTTAAGGGTCAGTTTGTGAGATTGGCGTTTTCCAACGGGTATGGACATTCATTTGAACGTTCCCATTCTGACCCATTTGATCAGAGGGCTGCCCAGTGTCACTGGTGATAAACTACTTTTGCTGGTCTCCCAAGTATTTGCTGAAAATGTTTGTACAGAGTTTCAGTTTATTGAAAGTCCAAGGATTGTACATGGGGGGGGGGGGTGAAATGATCGGACTTGTTTGTGCAACCGCAGGATTACACAATTATTCGTACTGTCAAACCCAAAGTGTATGTGCCATTTATGAAGATTGCATAGGTGCTATAGTTACAGAATGTCAATGGGGAGCAAACATATGGGCAGACTCGCTTGGGAGTTGCTTACTTTCTGCTACAAGAATTAAAGGTGTAGCGGTAAAGTGTAAAGAACATGCAGGTCGCCACTGCAACCGACCACCGGACTGTGTCGGCAAGTGTGAAGGCCGATTAACTTTGTCCCTGTAACAACCAAAAAACAAGTGTGTGCGGACCCTCAGTCTTAAGCTGGAGCAGTGAACAAAAGGAAATGGGGAGTTGTGGGCAATCTTTTTTTATTATTATTAAGTGGGGGTGAGATCCACACATCTAAACTGATTTGACGCTGACTGTGAAGAAAACCTTGAGAGACTGAAGGTAGGGGGAAAAAACCGACCCCTTGCGATGCCTGTTTAATAACCCGCGCCATTTATTGCAGCCTGGATTCAGTTGGAATCTTATAGTGAAAAACAGCTGTTGTAAATCGGCAGTCATGACTTTTGAAAATATGACAGACACCTATTTTACAAAGGGTGGCGATATTTGAAAGTTTGAGCGTAAATTGCTGACCCCCAAGTTATATGTACATCTTTGACGATATGTAAGAGATACAGATTGCAAGAATTTTGCTTTTAAGCACAAAGTGAAACTCGTTTAATTCAACAGCATGGAAAATATTTTCCTATTGCACAAAGCAATGCCACAGATTTAATCTTTCAACAATTTAGCACGATGTGATTCAACAATCATTTACCATTTTGATCAATTTTAAATCTTGCTCAAATTGATATTCCACATACTTATCATAAGAGGGCGCATTTCCATTTGAGAAACAATTGATAACCACGTATAACTGGACCTTAAAACAGCATAAATGTTAAGAAAACATGACTGGTATTGTTTCTGGGGGGTGTATCTTGTTGCATTTTTGAAAAGTGAGAAGACCTTGTTTGGTTAAAGTTGAACGCGTTTCCACATTGCTTCATTTGTAAACAAACAGTTGACACTCAGCCATTCAAAGAAGAAGGTTATAGGTTTGATCCCCATTTTATGCCGACTTAGCTGATCTCAGCCCAGGCAGCAGTCCATAGAATGGTACAGCACAGAAGGCCATTCAGCCCATCAATTTTGTGCCAGCTCTTTTAAAGAGCAATCTAGTTAATCCCATGCCACTGTTCTTTCTTCCTATACTGCCAATATTTGTCCTAAGCATCACAAAATTGTGATGGCACAGGAGGCTATTTGACCCATCATGTCTGCACCAGCTCTCCAAATGAACAACTCACCTAGTGCAAACTTCCCCTCAGCCCCAGTAACCCTGCACATTCTTCCTTTTCAGATAGCGGTCTGCATCCAATTCCCCCATGAAGGCTGCTGCTCAATCTGTATCCACCACCACCCTATCAGGCAGTGTATTCTGAATCTTAACCACTTATTGTGTAGAAAAGTGTTTGCTCACGTGGCCTCTGGTTCTTCTGGCAATCATCCTTAAATCTGTGCCTTCTGCCATCGAAAATGATTTCTCCTCATTTACTCTAAACCTTTCATGATTTTAAACAGCCCTATGAAATGTCCTTTTCTGTTCTAAGGAGAACATTTCCAGCTTCTCCAGCCTATCCACATAACTAATGCCTCATCCCTGGAACCATCTATGAAGATAGTTGTTTCATTATGTGTGTGGATTGTTTTTATTGATCAGTTTAAAGGATGCATTTGTTGGGTTTATTTGGTGGGTGATGCCTCGTGTAGGCAGAGGCACATGGGGCATGCAGAGGACTGGAGCACCTGCGGCTGGTGGCGGCGGCAGGTGTGGCTGTTGGTGGAGCACGGAAACAGCAGGAGGTAAGGGAAGCCCAACATGAAAGTTACCCTGGCTGGAGAGAGTGTTTCTGCAAGAGATCGGATAAGGTTGATGGAAGGGTTGGGGATGGTAAGAGGTTGAGGATGACATGGGAAGGGTGGAATGGCATGAGGGGGAGGGGCTGGTATGGAAGAGGTTGCCTCGGAGGAGTGGATGAGATGATGGAATTAGCTAAGTATGATAAAATGGCAGGGGAAATTAATATGACAAAATTTATAATTAGAAAACAATTCTTTGTGCTAAATTTGAAGATTCATTAGAATTAAATGAAAAGGTTTTCGAGAAGCTGTCAAGTGAATTAAAAGAATACATTGGCGTTGATTCTATAGGCAAAGTTTATACCCTCCAAAGTTTCAACATAGTATAATTCCAATGGGCATGCTACACACAAACTTAGTCTCAAGGAAAGAGCAGTTATAATGTTGCTACAATTTAGGATTTATCATGGAACAAGATTAGGAGTAATGAAGTTGTTTTCTTCAATGTTAGATGCAGAAATTATAATAAGTAAATTTCAAAATAATAGTTTATTCCTCAAATAATATTGAGCCCATCAGAAGGGCCATCACCTTCCCTTTCAATTCAGGAGAAAAGTCTAATTGGAAAGAGTTTTGTATTCTTTGGCTATAAGCAAGTCACAAGACCAGACTCTTGAAAAATGTTATGTATATTCCTAGGCCTGTTCTTACACAGTTTTATATGGCTTTTTCCAGAGTGAGATGTTTTGAATCTGTTAGTTATTCTTTCACCAGACACTAAGTCCGGCATTTAAAGAAGTACTGTTGCAATTACGATACTAATTTGACTGCAAATGTTTCTGGGATTCTGCAAGTTCTAGTAGATTACTATTGTACCCTCTTGGAAGCATTAACAGCCTTTGACAAGTGGTGCCTAGAATTAGACACTATTCCAGCTGAAACAGAACTAATGCTTTCTATATGTTTAGCATAACTTCCTGGCTTTTGTACTCAATTTAGAAAGCCCAGGATCCCATATGCTTTGTAACAGTTTTGTTAACCTGTCCTGACACTTTCAAAAAATTATGGACTAACACCCCAGAGCTCTCAGTTGTCCAGTTCTACAGTTGTCCTTGACAGCCCTGTGAAGAAAGAGAAAAAGGAGAGAAAAATCGTGGTTTATTCTCTTAATCTCCATTCCACAACCCTGGGAAGAAGTGTGTGTGTATTAATGTTCAATGAGAAGGAATAAGGCCTTGCTGTGATGCTGTTGCCAGTTAAAGTATTTGTCAAGACTCTAGGCTGGTATGAAGAATGATCATTTAAGGTGAGGTTTGGAGAGCCACTTATAAGCCTATATTTCAGGATGACTAAGCTCCTTCATCTGAATGCAGAACTGGAACAAAATAATGTTGCCTCCATTAGTTATTAAAAATATAAAGCTATGATGATATTCCATCCACCACCCAAAATTATTTTGTTTTTATTTAAAAAGACAAAATTACTACACCTAAGTACCAACTAGTGAATATCCAAGGCTTTGAATCAATTAGCTGACAGTTTTTCCATCATTCATTGGAGAAACCTCTCACATCTACAAATTATCATACTGAAAAATTTGACAAAGCACAAGTGGATTCTCAAAATCAAGTGTACAATAGATGCTAATTAAAAGGATTTCTGCTACAATTTGAAATTGCAGACATGCAGAGCGTGCGAGTATGTTGCTGCATGAGGAAGTTTACATTTTCCAATATTAACGTTGGGAGATACAGCATTAACTTCTACCATTGTCCTTCAGGATTAAATTGGAACTCAATTTAATCCAGCCAAAGAAAGTTAAGTATTGTTGGCTTTTCCAGCTGTTAAAAATCACAAATTTAACGATCCTAACTTGTACCAATTCCCATCCTATTCTTGCTGACCTACATTGGCTCCACATACACCAACGCCTCAATTTTATAATTTTCATATTCATGTTCAGATCCCTCCCTACAACCCTCCCAAGCTCTGGGAATTCCTACCAAGTGACTTTATCTCTCTAGCTTTGTCCTCCTTTAAATTTATCCTTATAATTTCTCTCTTTGAGCAAGCATTGATTGCGTGTTCAAGTAGGAACAGGAGTAGGCCATTTAGTCCTTTTGAGTCTATTCCACTGTTGAATGAGACTAGGGCTGATCGGTGACTGAACTTCATGGGCAACATTTTCCTCCCGTTGGGGGGGGAATGTGTGGGCGCGGGTGGACGGGTTCCCGATCAGCGCCCCTGAATGGGGATGCGCCGCCATTTTATGTGGGCGAGCCAATTAAGGCCCGCCCAGTGTGACTCCCGCCAGGAAGCTCTATGCACTCTCTGTGCGGGCAGGGAGGGATTTCCTGAGCCGGGAGTGCGCTCTTTTGCGCATGCACGCGAAAGAGCGCGCAGGTCTCCCTGAGGCAAAGTGCTGCCTCAGGGAGATCAGCTCAGGTTTGAAACATTAAATACAGATGAGAAAAAATTTTCGCTGCCATGTCGCCTCATGTGACACTGTCACATGAGTTGGGACATGTCCATAACTATTATTTTAAGATATTCTGAAATTTTTAATTCCCTCATGAAACCTCATCCTGCCCGCCAGGGCTCCCGGCCTGCCCGCCAACCTTAAGGTTGGACGGGCAGGTCCATTAATGATTTCAATTACTTTTTTAATGGCCTTAATAGGTTGTCGACAAGTCAGCAGGTGCGCAGCCGAGTCGGCTGCACACCCGCCAACCTGAAAATGTAAATGACGTGGGGTAACGTCGGGATGCCTGCCCAATGTCACCCGGCGTCATTTTACGCGTCGGTGAGCGGAAAATGCAGCCCCATATGTCCATCTTTTTCCCTTATCCCTTAATACCTTTTAGTTAACAAAAATCTATCAATCTCAGTTTTAGAATTAATAATTGATCTAGCATCAATTGCCATTTGTGAAAGCGAGTTCCAAACTTCTACGACCCTTTGTGTATAATTTCACTCCTGAAACACCTAGCTCTAATTTTTAGACTCTGCCTCTTAGTCCCAGATTCCCGAACCAGCACAAATATTTTCTTTCTATCTTCCCCTATCTGTTCCCCTTAATATCCTGAAAATTTTCATGTAATCACCTCTTAAACAACATAAATTCCAGGGAATATGACCCTAGTTTGTGTAATCTCTCCGAGAAATTTAACACTTGGGGTCCAGGTATCATTCTGGTAAATCTACGCTGCACTGCTTCCAAGTCCAGTAAATGCAATTATGATGCCCAGGACTGCTCCAGGTGTGGTCTAACCAGAGCTCTGTATAACCAAGGAATGAGTTCTACCCCTTTGTATTCTAGTCCTCTAGATATAAAGGCCAGCATTCCATTAGCCTTTTTGATTATTTTCTGTACCTGTTCATGACATTTTAAATGTAAAAACCAAACTTTGGCGCCACCCAATTTTAGCTTCTTGATTTGTCTTCTTTTCCATGGTTAAGTTTTCATTTTCAGCACTCCCAATGCATTTTCCCGAGTGTGTCATTGTGCAAATTCCTAACAAGTGCTCTTCGGAGGTGGAGCTCCGGTAATGGTTCTGAAGGACAAGATTTACCCTCTCCTCTCACCAACATTCATGGCATCCCACACTCCAGGCCTTGGTTCTTCAATTGGATTTCTTATTAACAAAAAGGGACCGTTTTTGGTTGTCTGATCTTGGTCAATTAGTTTCTCACCATTTCAAAAGTTTTCTCTGGTTAAATGCATAACCTTACTTGGAACTTTTTTCCACACCATTCAAACTTAATATCAAGCTCAATAATATTACAGTCCCTATTCAGAAGTTGCTCTTTTGACCATCAGAATGTTAACTCATTCTGATTTGTTACTCATCACTAAATTTGTTTTGGCCTGTTGCCTTGTCCGGAAAACTGTTCCGCACACATTTGAGATGTTTATTGCCCTGACTGTTCATTTCTCCTAGTCAATTGAAAATCAAGATTGCTCATTAAAAGCATGTTATTCATTACTCTTACTTTATTTTTAACAGCTATTTTATTACTACTTCCTATAATCTTTTCCATTCCTGTTACCTTTGTCACTTTTTGTACTCTGACCTTTGTTCTTATCCCTTTTTCTTAAGGTTTCTGTTATTTCCACTCACCCTGCACTCACTTACTGTCCTTTCTGCTTTCCTATTTATCCTTCCCCTGGATCTTAATCCCAACTCAGTTCAGTTTCTTTTTGTTTTATTCATTCATGGGATGTGGGTGTCACCCAAGGTGGTGGTGAGCTGCTTTCTTGAACCACTGCAGTCCATGTCGGGGTGGGGAAGGCGATGGTGTATTGTCACTGGACTAGTAATCCAGAGACCCAGCATAACGCTCTGGGTACCCGGGTACAAATCTTGCCACGGCTGGTGGAATTTGAATTCAATAGAAATCGGGAATTAAATCTAAACTATTGAAATCATTGTCGATTGTCGTAAAGACCCATCTGGTTCATTAATACCCTATAGGGAAGGAAATCTGCTGTCCTTACCTGGTCTGGCCTACATGTGACACCAGACCCACAGCAATGTGGTTGACTGGTTAATGTGGTTAAATACCCTCTGAAATGGCCTAGCAAGCTACTCAGTTGTATCAAACCGCTACAAAGTCACAAAAAAGGATTGAAACTGGATGGACCACATGGCATCAACCTAGGCACCGGAAAAGACAACACTGTCACTGGGTCAAAATCCTGGAACTCCCTTCCTAACAACACTGGGGGGGTACCTACACCACACGGACTGCAGCAGTTCAAGAAAGCAGCTCACCACCACCTTCTCAAAGGCAACGAGGGATGGACAATAAATGCTGGCCCAGCCAGAGAAGCCCACATCCCGTGAATGAATTTTAAAAAGTAGGTTGTTATGGCACAGCTGTTGGTAGAGGCTAAGTTGTTTAAATCCCAAAGGGAAACTTGAATAGCTGTCATAACCTATATTTTCAATTGTATGTTTGAGATGCAGCTCTCAATTCAGGAATAAGACCACTGAGCCTCAAAAGATTTTTTATATAAAAACTAAAACATTTATTAATTTAACAACAAATTAAACACATACACATGTTTACAAATTACTACCATAATAGCTTTTAAACAAATCCTCCAGGTAAATCTTCATCAAGGCAACAATAACCCATAGATTTTAAACAGGCACCAGGCAAAGCACATTTGACTATACGAATTCAAAATGAGGTTCTTTGCAGACACAATTGCAGGCATACAGGCTGGTTAGATCTTAAATGCCTCTGACTTACACACACAAACTCCCTTCTGTTTATACCTAGCTTCCCCTTTGAATGTAAATTTTTCATTGTATTACTAGGTTTTTAATTTTACCTCTCCTAACAATAATCCCTTCATTCCACCAATTTTATTAGTAATATAAACACATTTCTTGGCGTCTTCCAGCTAGGTGCAAGACTTTACCCATTCTTTTGATTGGTTTATTCAACAAATGCGAATTTACACTTACCTTCTCCTCCTTATGTTTATCTAATTAACATCTCAAAACTACTATACATTAAAGCACCCAGACTAGCTGGCTTTAATCCAATTAAACCACACACAGACACACATATAGACACACACATTGACACAGACCCTTCTGCAATTCCAATTCAACAATAATTTCCAATAACATTATAGACATCAATATCTCTTCATGACAAGGTGCACCTACAGTGCTGTTAGGGAGGGAGTTCCAGGACTTTGACCCAGCAACAGTGAAGGAACGGTATTATATTTCCAAGTCAGGATGGTAAGTGGCTTGGTGGGGAGCTTGCAGGTTGTATTCCCATGTGTCTGCTGCCCTTGCCTTTCTGGATAGTAGTGGTCGTGGGTTTGGAAGGTGCTGTCTAAGGAGGCTTGGTGAGTTACTTCAATGCATCTTATAGAGGTAAAGGTGCAGCTAAATTCATTGGTAGGACTCTTTCCTGTCCCATTATGAGTGCCAGAGGGCCATCAGAAAGTTCATAAAAAGGGAAAAGTAGAATATGAGAGTAAACTAGCCAGGAATATAAAAACAGATTGTAGGAGCTTTTGTAAGTATTTAAAGAGGAAGAGAGGAGCTAAAGTAAACCTTGGCCCCTTAGAAGCAGAGACAGGAGAAGTTATCATGGGGGATGAGAAAATAGCAGAGGTATTGAAAAAATATTTTGTGCCTGTCTTCACAGCAGAGGACACAATTTTCATACCAGAAATAAACAGTAACCTAGGGGCTAAAATGAGTGAGGAAATTAAGGAAATAAACATCAGCAGAGAAAAAGTATTGGCAAAACTTGAGGGACTAAAATACGACAAATCCCTGGGACCTGATGGCCTACACCCTAGGGTTCTAAAAGAGACAGCTGCAGAGACAGTGGATGTGTTGTCTATGATTTTCCGAAATTCCCTTGATTTGGTAATGGTCCCATTAGATTAGAAGTTGGCAAATGTTACACCAATTGAACTACAGGCCAGTTAGCCTGATATCAGTTGTTGGGAAAATGCTGGAATCTATTATTAAGGAAGTCTTAACAATGCATTTAGAAAGGCATAGCATGATTAGAATAATTCTTATGGTAGAATAAGTCTTATGGTCTTACTAAGGGGAGATCCTGTTTGACAAATTTATTAGACTTTTTTTGAGGATGTATCTAGTAGGGTAGATAAAGGGGAACTGGTAGATGTAGTATATTTGGATTTCCTAAAGGCATTCAATAAGGAGCCACACAAAGAGTTAACAGGCAAGACAAGGGCTCATGGAATTGGGGGTAGTATTTTAGCATGGGTAGAGGATTGGTTAATGGATAGAAAGCAGAGAGTGGGCACAAACAGGGCTTTTTCAAGTTGACAGGCAGTGAATAGTGGAGTGTCACAAGGATCAGTGCTGGAGGCTCAGCTGTTTACGATCTATACTAATGACTTAGCTGAAGAGACAGAGAGCAATGTACCAATGTAGGCTGTGGGGAGGACACAGAGCCTGCATGCAGATATAGACAGGTTAAGTGAGTGGGCAACAAGATGGCAGATGGAGTGTAATGTAGGGAAGTGTGAAGTTATTCACTTTGGTCATAAGAATAGAAAAGCAGATTATTTTTTAAAAGGTGTGAAACTTGTATGTGTTGATGTTCAAAGAACCTGTACAAGGAACACAGAAATGTAGCTTGCAGGTGCAGCAAGCAATTAGAAAGGCAAATGGCTTGTTGGCCTTGATTGCAAAGGGACTGAAGTACAATAATAAGGAAGTCGTGTTACATTTGTACAGGGTTTTGGTGAGACCACATCTGCAGTACTGTGTGTAATTTTGGTCTCCATGTTTAAGAAAGGATATACTTGCATTGGAGGCGGTACAGCAAATGTTCACTAGATTGGTCCCTGGGATGAGGGGGTTGCCCTATGATGAGAGGCTAAGTAAATTGGGCTTAAGTTCTCTGGAGTTTAGAAGAATGAGAGGCGATCACACTGAAACCTACAAAACTCTGAGGGGTTTGTTAGGGTGGACATTGAGAGGTGGATTCCACTGGTTGAAGAATCTAAATCACAGGGACACAGTCTCAGGATAAGGGGCCAATCATTTAAGACAGAGAAGAGGAGAGATTACTTCACTCAAAGTGTTGTGAATCTTTGGAATTCCCTAGCCCAGATGGTTGTGGATGCTCCATCGTTGAATACATTTAAGGCTGGGATTGACAGATTTTTGGTCTCTCAGGGAATTAAGGGATATGAGGAGTGGGCAGGAAAATGGAATTGAAGCCCAAGTTCAGCCATGATCGTATTAAATGGTGGAGCAAGCTCAACGGTCTACTCCTCCTATTTCTTGTGTTCTTGCCAGTGCCTCATGAAATGGAATCCCCTTTTCCACACTACTCTTTCAGTCATATATTTACCAATTAGCACATGGTTAAGGTATTAATCCAAGAGATCATCAGGCTCAAGGTCCTGCTTTGTAATTTAGCTCCTAGCTCCAGTTATACCCTTACAGGACCTCCTCCCTATTCTTTCGTATGTCCGTGGTTCCAGATGGATTACAACAATAGGTTCCTCCTGCTCACTTTTTGGGTTTCTTTCCAACTGCTTGGAGATATTCCTTACGTTGGCCCTGGGTCGGCCACACATCCTCCTGGACTCTCAATCGCAATTACAGAAGATACCCCCTAACCTGTAAATATCAAATCTGCTAGAACTAAAACATTTCTATTCAGCCCCTCCCTTAGAAATGCCTCCTTCCCCATGGAATCTTGGTTAGCAATCTGGCCATCGATCGAACCCCCCCCCCGCCCCGCCACCCTGACCCCCCACCCTGCCCCTGCCCATCTCCTGGACAACATTGTACCTGGCAGACAGGATCACTTTTTGTGGTTTCTCCTTCTCTATCGCCACAAGTTGTTCCTAACCTGCTGACTGCCAATGACATCCGTCTCTTCCTGTACCTTTCTATATGGGGTGACTGCATTCTGGAATAAACTATCCAGATATCGTTCTCCTCTTTTAAGTGCCAGTATTCCTTCACTCACACTCCAGCCCAATAACTGACATTTCCTCCAGGTTCTGTCATTTGGGACAATCTCACGGTCCACAAATTCCCATATTCTGCAATCCCTGACACACTGCCTTTCCTGCCATTATCTATTCTGTATTTGTTGATTGTACAGCAGTTATCTATTTACCAGTTTTCAGTGCCAATTAATTCATCATTGATAATTTGTCAGATGGGTTTAATTTTGTTTCTTCTAGTTACTTCTATTGCTCGTTTAATTTAGTTTACTTTGCTATTGTCGACATCAATTTTCATGTATTTCATTTTTATTTACTTAAAGTTGCTAGTTAGATTTTTAACCTTGCCTCTTTATTATTACCTTTTTATAAAGGTAAAAGTTTAGGTGCCACTTAATCTACTATATAGTTAAGTATTAATATAACACTTAGCTTTGGCTTCTCTGTTAATTCACTTGGCACTTCCTTGCCCCTCTAAACCAAATTCCCATTCTCACCAAATTCCCATTTGAAAAATCCTTACCCTGGTCCCAGTTCACATTGATTCCAGCTTGCTTTGGTCCCAGCTCATTTTGTTCCCAGCTCACTCTGCTGGGCTCCCGCCAGTGTCACCCTTTCTGTGCTTTTCAGACACAAACGGGCTTCTGCAGTCAGCCCCCAGTAAGATATACGGCCAGGGACCTACTTACAGTTGACTGACAGTTAATTGTCAACTGACTTGCAATTATTTAAATTAAAAACTAATCTTAAATTTTAGTTTAATAAAAAAAAACAATCTCTTTCAATCACCCACCATTTATCACCGACTCACCCCTGAATTGCCATGTTCGCCAAATTCACATTTTAGAAGTGATTGCTCTGTTCTCAGTCCACACCATTACCAGCTTACTCAGCTGTGCCCTTGGTTCATGTAGACATTGTTTCTCTGGGGTTGTCATGGATCTTCTGCTGAAGTTGAGAACTATGATCCAGTCAATTGAAAGTTAATGGGGTTATCTCTCTCTCTCTCTGTCCTCATCCTTCTCTGTTCAGAATAGATGTACTGACAAAGGGTTACAATGCATAAACTGAACAACTGGCTCACTGAGAGGTTCATCAATTTTGCAGTGTGGGCATCTGAGTCCCAACAATGTAACAGTTTTCTAATGCAGGCCTCAAACTGATTGACATGTTCTCCTAACTGTTAATGTCTTGCACTCCTGATCAAAAAGTCACATTCAATTAATCTGAAACTACTTCCAGAAAACAGCCATTAATGTTAATTGACAGAGTTTCTTATAATTATTTACATTTCCCCAAGCTAACCACAATTCCCATTTATCCTCCAGCTCTATTATTAATTACCTGAACACCATAGTTTCCTTAAATTTTTACCTCTTCTTCAGGCATGAAGTCATCAGCAGTCAGAAGAACACGCTTTACAATTTTGTTGTCCACAGGGTCAATCTATTTGACATTAAACATAAAATGAACAGTATTCAGTAGAAACTGTGTATTTACAGGAGTTAGAATCATAACTAACCTTCCCAAAATGTCAAATCAACAAAGGCACATCTCCTGCACTATATCTAGGCATAAAATTGATCCTTGAATCATGGTCACTTGCTTCTTACATGGTTATGTGATGCTGTGCTAGCTTCAGACTGACTGCTGGGCTCAGCACAAACAGCCAAATATAAACATATAATTGGAAGCTCCTGGCCACATAGATATTTGTCAAAAGGGACTACAAAGAACCATTGGTCCTGCTGTCTCACAGATCTAGCCCATCCTGTCACCACAGACACAACTGTCAATCAAAACTACTAACCCAAGATATCAATCATCATAATTGGAATTGAATGGCATGCCTTAATTCATTGTTCTGTGTCAAATAAATTGAATGATCTGCTGGATTGATCCCTAGTATAAAAGAACATTAGTTTTTATCTTAAAGATTGGAGAATTTTTTTAAAATTCACTCATCAGATGTGGGCATTGCTGGCTGTGCCAGCAAAAATTGCCCATCCCTAATTGCCCTTGTTCAGAGGGCATTGAAGAGTCAACCACATTGCTGTGGGTCTGGAGTCACATGTAGGCCAGACCAGGTAAGGATGGCAGACTTCTTTCCCTAAAGGGCATTAGTGAACCAGATGGGTTTTTACAACAACCGGCAAGTCATAATCAGACTTTTAATTCCAGATTTTTATTGAATTTAAGTTTCGCTATCTGCCATGGTGGGATTCAAACCTAGGTCTCCAGATTACCTTGGGTCTATGGAATACCAGTCCAGTGACAATGCCACTATGCCATTACCTCCCCTAACAAAGAATACAAAGGAATGGAAGTAATATTCCCTTTAACTTCTGTTTCCTGTGCATGACTGGCTTGTTGCAATGTGTGGCCCCTTTAAAATGCTCTTGACGCACATGTATGCATCTTAAAGGGAATGTTGCATTTTGCACAGTATGTTTGTTCCCTGCATAGTACATTCCCAGTTGCCGCATGGGCGCATACCCACACAGCTTAGAAGGAACATTGTATGGAAGCTATGTTTTAGTTGTATAAAGCTCAGGTTAGACTGGATCTGGCGTACTGGATTCTATTCTTGGTACTGCAAGGGAAGGATACATTGGCATTGGAGGGGGTGCAGTACAGATTCACTAGAATGATACTTGGTCGAAAAGGATGAAATTATTAGTACAGGTTGCATAGGCTTGGATACCTTTTTAGTATAGAAGATTCAGGGGTGATCTCATTGAGGTAGTTAAGATGATCAAAGGGTTTGACCATGTAGGCAGAGAAAAACTATTTTCTTTTATGGGAGAGTCCAGAACAAGAGGTCATAACCTTAACAGCTAAACTGTTTGAGTGATGTCAGGAAGCACTTCTTCACACAAAGGGTAGTGGAACCTCAGACGCTATACCTCTGAAATTTGGGGTTGGAGGGCAGTTCAATTGAAAATTTCAAAACTGAAATAGGTAGATTTTTGTTAGGATAGGCTATCAAGGGATATGGATCAAAGGCAAGTAAATAGAGTTGAGGTACAGATCAGCCATGATCTAATCGAATGGCAGTGCAGGCTTAAGGGGCTGAATGTCTTATTCATGTTCCTATATATAATCAAACCATGCATACCAAGGATTTCCTGCATAATGCACATCTCTGCCTTACCTTGTGGTGTGAGTAGTAACCAAAATTTAGTTACATTCTTTACCATTTGCAGAAATAGCTAGCAATAATTAGACTTAAACATGAGACTGTGTGTGTGTGTATTTATTGTGTCTAACAATAAGAAATCCAGTAATTGGCCCAGTAAAGACAAAAATGTTTTATTTTTGTCACATCTTCCACTAATTGTTTAATGAAGAAAATGTAAATTTATTTTTAATCCACATTTTCAGCAAATCCGATTTATTCTTATTTTATTCAGATTTGTTCTTGAAAAAGAGGAGGAGAAAGGCAAAGGCATACGGAACTGAGGCAACAAGTACTCTTGCTGTAGCATGGATCTTAGATTTAAGGTATTGCATGATAAAGAGGTTTTACTGTATCTTAAAAGTGTCTGGTGTAGGCTCTCTGACTTTCGGGAAGAATCTGGAGTCCCCTAATCATGTAATTAATCAGTGGGATATGGTACACCTTTAATATATTCCCACAGTTCCTAGAGAAATGGTAATTTATGAATGCTTACAGTCCTGATGGCAGCACTCCTCCTCTGTCTAAATTAAAAGTTTTGGAAACCCAACCTAGCACACTGATTTAAAGATTCCTTAGAAAATCATTCACAAGGCCAGATGGAATGCTTTGAGTTACTGTCCAACTTGAATGTGTAACTCTTTCATAACAACCTGATGCTACATATGATGCTTGGAGTAGTTCCTTGTAGCAATGGCTACCCATATTATCTATATTGAAGTTTCTTATCACCAAGAAGTAACTCTTAAAAAGTGAAGGCCTGTTCCTTAACATCACAAATGTTAGCAGTCACGCATCTCTCTTGCACACATATCAGAGGGGACAAGCTTTATTTAAGTTCATCTAACCTTGTGAAACATTGTCTGGACTCGACAGCATTCACAGGTACTTTTCCCATGCGTCTGCTTTTGAGTCTGATGCTGATATACAATATCCTGTATTTCATCTGATCTTATCCAATCTGATCCAATCTTAACACTTAGACGGCAATATCAATACTGCATTTCCTTGGCAGCATGGTGCTGATAGACGTTAGATTTACTTGGCCATGCAAATGATATTTGTTGGGGGTTTTTGATGTCTTTCTAAATCACCCCGACTGATCCAGAACTAACTTTGCACCTTGCTTCCTCTACTGCTGTGGAATCCATTGGATGAGGACTGGAACCTATCACATTCAGAGACCCTTCTCATTGTGGGCGCTGGCATATATTATACAACCTGAAGATGATTTCTTCTGCTTGTATGGTAAGGAAGCAAGATTCACTGAGCCGATCCTTGCGCTTGTAGCAAGTGCTGTTCGATATTGTAAGCACTTTCAATGAATTATTAAATTGGAAATGTTATGGTTATACCAACATGCAAACATGAAATGAGGTCAAATTGCACTACCCAAACATACTTAGGGTATTTTAGGTGAATCTCAAGCTCCTCAGGACCAGTTAAACAGAAAAGCTTGGTGTACTTTTCATCACGTAGTGTCAATGATAAGCCAAGTGCACCACAACCAGCTGCACGCAAAGTCCCTTTGTTCTACCCTCACAACATGGTTGAGTTTTGCCTTCACCAGCTGGATGGAAGTACTAGAGTAGTGGAGAGGGAAATCCAGTAGACCTTGCCTAGCTGAACTTTCAGAAAGTCCTTAATAAAGTACTTCATATGAGGTTACTCATAGAACCTTGTGGCGTAGGTAGGGATTTGAAACACTGACTGAAGAATTGGATCCAATCCTGCAGTCAAAACTTTGTAGCTAATGGGTGTGGTTCAGCCTGAAGGCGTCTTATAGCCGCATTCTCCCTACCCCTGACTCTGCTACTGTTCATTATCTTTCTGAATAACCTGGACAGTGTGGTTGGAAGTATGGTCAATGAGTTTGTAAATTACACCAAAATGTGTGCGTGGGTTAAGATAGTAGAGGAGTACAATCAGCCACAAAAATATTTAAATATGATAGAGAATTAGGGCAGACAATGGCAAATCGTATTTAATCTAGATAAATTTAATGTCATGCAAATATTCCAGGGAGCATAAGCCTTGTTTATGTAATCTCCCACCATAATTCAACCCTTGGTTCCCTGATAACATTTTGGTGAATCTACGCTACACTGCTTCCAAGGCCAATACATTCTTCTAAGATATGATGCTCAGAACTGTACACAGTACTTCAAATGTGATCTAGCTAGGGCATTGTGTACAGCTGGTTATATTCTAGCCTACTCACTTAATCTATCAAAGTCTTTGTAATTTTATGCTCCCATCTTGACTACTTACTATGCCAATCCTTGTGTCATCAGCAAACTTGACTATATGACTCTGTATTGTGTTATCCAAGTCATTAATAAACATAGTGAATAGTTGAGGCCCCAGCACAGATCTTTCCTTTGAATTTGAGTCTTCTTCTTAGGCAGTCCCTCAGGATCGAGGATGTGATGTCAGCTTTAGCTATAGTTTCTCTACATTGGATGCCAAAAGAGGTAAGAGATAACATGAAACTAAAAGAAAAAAAAACATACAAAACTCTAAAGAGTAGTGTAGATCCAGGGTGTTATGAAGAACAGCAAAGGAAGGCACAAAATAAGGAATGAGCTGCCAAATGGGAATATGGAAAGAAACTTGCAAGGAAAAACAGCATTAGATAAAATAATGGCACTAATGGCCAACAAATCCCCAGGATCTAATGCTTCCTACCCCAGGGTTTTGAAGTGAGGAAATTGCAGGTGCTCGAGCCATAATCTCCCAAAATTCTCTCAATTCAGGAATTGTCCCTTTAGATTGGAAAATTGCAAATTTAACTCCATTATTTAAGTGAGAAAAATTAGGAAACGATAGACCTGTTATTCTAGCATCTCTTCCTGGGAAGACTTTCGATGGGTTCTGAGATGGCTAATAAGTCCAATGCGCAACCTGCAGACTCGCCACATGCAAGGCAGGCGGTGTTTGAAGGGTCAGGCAGATGAGGTGTGCCTCTGACACATCAACTTCACCTCGTCGTGCTCCCGATTTCTCGATGCGTTTGGTGCCTTCCCGAATAAACCTTCTCCACTTTGGTCGATCACAAGCCAGGGACTCCCATGAGTTGGACAGGATGTTTAATTTCATCAGGAATGCTTTGCGGACATCCCTGAAGCATTTCCACTGTCCTACTGGGAGTCTCCTGCTGTGACTAAGTTCCGAGTAAAACAGTTGCTTCAGGAGTCTGGTCTCAGACATACGAATGACATATCCGACCCAACAGAGCTGGTTCTAAGTGTTTAGCACCTCGATGCTGGGCAAGTTGGCTAGGGAGAGGATGCTGGTGTTGGAACACCTTTCTTGCCACTGGATTTGGAGGATCTTGCGCCGGCACTACTGATTTGAGTACCTACCCATTAGCCCTACTCTTTTGTCTTTTATCACCTGGTCAATTAGAGTCAATAATTAAGAACAGAGTGACCTGAGATAATTTGCCTTCAATTTCATGAGCAATAATTTAGTTGACTATTTCTTATGTGGAACCTTCTCCTGAAATGCCCTCTGGAAGTTCATATGAAATACTTCCATTGACATTCCCTGTCTACTACTTTAGTTCCTTCCTCAAATAAAAACAATTAGGTTTGTTAGAGATGACCTACCCATTGGTCTCTCTAATGAACTCAAATTTATATTAAGAGCTTAGTCAGTCTTTCCTTAATTATAGACTCTAATAACTTCCCTGCAACAAATGTTAGAGTAACAGGTCTATAATTTCCTCATTTTTCTCACTTAAATAATGGAGTTATGTTTGCAATTTTCCAATCTAAAAGGACAATTCCTGAATTGAGAGAACTTTGGGAGATTATGGCTATGGCACCTGCAATTTCCTCATTTTAAAATCCTGGGGTAGGAAGCATTAGATCCTGGGGATTTGTCAGTCATTAATGCCATTATTTTACTTAATACTGTTTTTCCTTGCAAGTTTTTTTCCATATTCCCATTTTGCAGCTCATTCCTAATTTTTTGCCTTGCTTTGCTGTTCTTTATAACACCCTGGATCTACACTATTCTTTATAGTTTTGCATGTTTTTTTCTTTTAATTTCATGTTATCCCTCACCTCTTTTGGCATTCAATGTAGAGAGACCATAGCTAAAGCTGACAGGTTATTGAATTGTATTAATACAACCACTCAGTATAAACCAAAGGATATTTTGTCATGATACAATTCAGTGATCAGACTAGATCGAGAATACTGAGCCCAATTTCGTTTCCCGCCTACCAGGACTGATCTTGGGAAAGGTCCAGAGGAGAGCTACAGGAATGATTCCTAGCTTAAGGAACCTCGGCTGCTCAGGCTCAGTTAAACCATAGAAACAATAGAAAAGTTACGGCACAGAAAGAGGCCAATTAGCCCATCGTGTCTGCACCGGATAAAAAAAACTAGCCACCCATTCTAATCCCACCCTCCAGCACCCGGTCCGTAGCCTTGCAGATTACAGCGCTTCAGGTGCAGATCTGGGTGCCTTTTAAATGAGTTGAGAGTTTCTGCCTCCACCACCAAACCAGGCAGTGAATTCCAGACACCCACCACCCTCTGGGTGAAGAGGTTTTTCCTCATGTGCCCTCTAATCCCTCTACCAATCACCTTAAATCTGTGCCCCTTGGTAATTGACCTTTCTGCTAGGGGAAACAAGTCTTCCCTGTCTACTCTATCTAGGCCCCTCATAATTTTGTATACCTCAATCAAGTCAACCCTCAGCCTCTTCTGTTATAAGGAAAACAACCCTAACCTACCTAATCTTTCCTCATGGGTGCAATTTTTCAGCCCTGGCAACATTCTTATAAATCTTTTTTACTCTCTCCAGTGCAATTATGTCCTTCCTGTGATGTGGTGACGAGAACTATATGCAAAACTCCAGCTGTGGCCTAACCAGCATTGGACCTTGGTTCTGTTGAAGGGTCATGAGGACTCGAAACGTCAACTCCTTTCTTCTCCGCCGAAACTGCCAGACCTGCTGAGTTTTTCCAGGTAATTCTGTTTTTGTTTTGGACCTTGGTCTATTTAGTTTAGAGCAACGCAGACTTAGAGGCGTCCTGATAGAGGTCTATCCAGAGGCTGGATAGTGTCCCTATTGATAGATATTCCAGTTCAACAGCTTGGGGAGAACCTGAGGTCATGAGTTTGAACAATGTAAAAATAGGAATAGACAGAATATTAGGCGGTTCTTCATTTCCCAGAGTGTAGTGAGCCTCTGGAATGTGTGGCCAGCTTGAGCAGTAGGTATGAATCTCTGCATGTCTTCAAGAGGGAGATGGATCAGTTCTTGACTGAGGCAGAGATGCATCACGTAGACAACAAGGACTTTAGAGATACACTTGGTCCATTTAATCTCGTGGATTTGATCAGCAGAGGGGTTCGGAGAGGGATCTTCCAGAGTACCTTTTCCCTTATTGGTTTACTTTTTCCTGTTTTTGATTCTCCCCAGAGATTAAATGGTAATGGTGAGATTTGTTGTGGGGGGCGGTGGTGGCTGTGATGTGGAGAGGGAGGGAGTCACAATGCTCCAGCCATCATGAGTGTGAAGCAGTCTTGATGGACCAACTAGTCTCTTCCCGCCTGTCAATTTTGTGTGTTGATATGACCGACCTCATTTCACTTCTGTCCCTTGTCATCTGCTAGATTTCAACCTTGCTTCCCGCCATAAGAGGTGAGCCAGTTTAATTCATACCACTGTCACTGTACAGCTGTACAGTCCATTATTCTATACAATATTTAAATGTGATGCAAAAATAGCCAATGCAGAAAATACTGTTGGAGCATGTTTCATTGAATAAGTTAAACTTAATTTGACTGAACTTCACTTTCCATGTTGTTTCAAAGACATTCGATGGGCTACACTAAAATTCAGAATTGAAATTTCAAATCAGAGTTAAATATTGTGTCAGTTTGAGTCACCATATTGCCGGATTTGGATGCTCTTGTCAAGTGGGCTTTTGCATATCGATGTCCTTACTGTGGTCTCTTTGCCATAATGCTACTAATTTTTTTCTCTTCAAAAAATGTTATTTTGTTCCCATCAAGGTGGGAAGTAGTGCCAGGAAATGGAAATTTCATTTTGGGCAACACATCCTCCTCTTTCAGGTACCATGCCCTAAGAGTGCATTGGTGACCATAGGCTTCCCACTGGTCCATGATTATGATTGGCAAAGTACTGCAGTGGTTTGCCATTGCCTTCTGCAGTATGGCTGACCAGGGGACTCTCCCACTCTTTACTGCCTGCCATCAGGATTATTGGAAGGATTTAGAGGCTGATAATCAATCTGGTTGACCACGTTATGAACGCACCTTCTACGGCCATCAAGTCCTGGAATGGGACTTGAACCAAGACCTTCTGGCCCAGGAGTAGGGATGCCACCACTGCACCACAAGACCTCCCCTGGGCAACAAGTATCAGGATCAAAAGCTGGTTGTTATTGGTATCTGTGGATGAATCAGTGGATGGGCTGGAGAAAAGGTCTGCAGGGCTATGAAGTCCTGAGGCAGAATGCTGCAGTCCCCCCTGTACCAGATATCTCAGACGTCTTGTTGTCTACTGCTGAAGTTCTTCACAGCTTTATTTCATGCCTCCTAGCTAGGGATAGAATGGATCCTTCCATGAGGCAAGAGCAGTTTCTAAGGCTGGAATTGTTGTGTTTGTGGACAGGAAAGCATTGCTATCAGTCAGTGGAACATTGGTATGCTGATGCACAATGGGGAAGGTGCTTTAAGTGAGCATACAAGCTTGTTTAATTTCAGGACCAACATATCAGTGATTTTCCCAAGCACTGATCTTATTGGTACTCTACTTTTATATTTTAGAAGTCCAAGTTCAGTACAACGGAAATCAACTAATCTAGTAATTCTGATGTCTGCTTTTATATTTGGAAACACAGTCACTGCTTGGAAAATAAGTTACCCGACCAGTTCTTACACCTCATTGGATGAAAGAGGAAATGGCTGTGTGGTTACATAATTGGCCAAGGGACAAATAGCAGATAGTAGTGGTGAGCCATTATTTTCCAGACTGGAAGGAAGTGTTCAGTAGTGTCCCATGGGATTATTATTGGCACCACTGCTATTTCTGATATATATTAATGATCTGGACTTGGATATACAGGCCATAATTTCAAACACTGCAGATGACACAAACCTCAGAAATGCGGGGAAGATAATAACTGACTCCAGAAAACATTGACAGACTAGTGAAGTGGCCAGATACATAACAGATGAGATTTAGCACAGAAAATTGTGAGATGATTAAATTTGGTAGGAAGAATGAAGAGAGGCAATGTAAACTAAGTGGTACATTTTGAAAGGGGGTGCAGGAACAGAGACACCTGGGACTGTATGTACACAAGTCTTTGAAGGCGGCAGGATAAGTTGAGGAGGCTGTTAAAATGGCATACGGGATCTTTGCAAGGCAAAGTGTACAAAACCAAGGAAGTTATATTGAACCATTATGAAACATGACAACACACTTTAGGAAGGATGTCAAGTCCTTAAAATTGGTGAGAAGAGATCTATGAGAATGGTACCAGGGATGAAAGACCTCAGTTACATGCAGAGACCAGAGAAACTGGGGTTGTTGTGTTTTTTTTAATCCGTTCTTGGGATGATGTGGGCGTCACTGGCTAGGCTTAATAACTTTTATTAAGTAAATAAGGAAAAAGGTTATCTCCAGTGACAGAAGGGGCATTAACTAGAGGCCACAGATTTAGGATATTTGGCAAAAGAACCAGAGTTGACACAAGGAAAAAAATATTATGCAGAAAGTTGTTATGATCTGGAATATAATACCTGAAAGAGTCATGGAAGCAGATTCAATAATTACTTTCTAAAGGGAATTGGATTTATACTTGTAGAGGGCACATTTGCAGGGCTATGTAGAAAGAGGAGAGTGGTGCACTAATTGTACAGCTTTTTCAAAGAGCTATCACAAGCATGAAGGGACAACTGGCTGCATCATTCTATGATTTAAATACCAACCTTCATGTCAAACAACAATAACTTTTAATGCGCTTTTAACAAAAGAAAAGCCGCAAGGCATATCATCAAGCCACAATCAGATGGAAATGGACATCAAATCAGAGATATTAGAAGGGGCACCCAAAAACTTGGTGAATGAGGTGGGTTTTAAGCATGGTCTTAAATGATGAGGGCGCAGGTGGAGATATTTAAGGATGTAATCCAGAGCACGGGGCCTAGATGTGTGATACCATTGCTACAAATGATGGAGTGAGGGGAGCCAGGGATGCACATGGGTTGAGAATCAGAGGTACAGAAAGTTCCAGGGAAGTTGAACAAAGTTACAAAGGTAGCTTGGAGCTTGGAGCAAGAACATGAAGGGACATGAGGATGAGATTTTTAAATTGAAGGTTTGGGGGAAGCAGGATCAGTCTGGACAGGCTGATAGGTGAGCAGAACTTTGTGCAGGAGAAGAAATAGACAGCAGAGAACATTGAAAGTGACAAAGGCATGGATGTGACTTTCAGCAGCTGATGAGGCAGAATTTTTAGTTCGGCGCGATTGGCGGCCCGGGAGCAGCCGGGAAAGATGCCGCTGCCTGTGACCGGCCCCAGACCACGATTTCACACTGTGTATACTGTAGCCGATTAAGGCCCACCCAGCATGTACGCCGGCTCCCCAATGGTCAGGAAGGGGCGGGCGGGGGCGGCGGCCTGTCAGCCGCCGGGTCCAATGTCGACCCGGCGGCCGCTTTAAAAATGGCGCAGTCAGCCCCTGGAGGGCTGCTGGCGATGGAGGCATCTGCGGTGTTGTCAACAGGAAATTATGACTTCAAGTGCAGCTGCAAACGCCAGGCAGGAGGGCAGGTCGGGTGGGCACTTAGCCCCCGGCTTTTCTGACAAGTGCACCACGGTCCTCCTGGAGGAGGTGGCTGCCAGAAGGGACACCCTTGTCCCCAGGGATGGAAGGAGGAGGCCACCACACGTTACAAGAAGAGCTTAGGAGGAGGTGGCAGCACTGGTCAGCAGCCATGATGTTGTGCGGCGCACCTGGGTCCAGTGCCACAAGAGGCTTAACGACCTGCTGCGCTCAGGAAGGGTGAGTACCATGTTGGCAAGGATCAGTGTGTTCAAGTGTTAAGGTCTGGCCGCCATCGCCACCCCCCTCCCCACTCCCCCCATGGAGCTCGGAGCTCGGGTGTTAGAGTCTGAGCGCCAACCGTCAATGACGCCGGAGTTGGCCAAGGGGGTGAGCCCTGGCTGCTTGGACTGAGTGCCTTGCGGCTTGAGGGCCACGACTTGGATGTGCCCTGCAAGGTGCTCCTCAGGTGGAGTTGGCCAGGCTGCAATGGTGCTGCAGGTAGAGAGTGGACTAATCAATGCTCCTCTGTCCTTTCAGGAGAAGTCGGCCCATAACAACATTGAAAGGTCATGGACCGGCAGAGGCCCCCAAAACCTCCTAATCCTCATTAGATACGAGCAGGATGCCTTGGAGGTGGAGAGTACCTCTGTCAACCAGCCACAGAGATGCTGGGGTGTCAGACGAAGATAAGAGCGCAGTGCACAGAGGTGAGAGTTTCGGATGGTGCAAACATTCTAGTGTAGTCTCATCATTGTTGGGAGCCTCAAAACTGGATTCCCCAATGATTATTGAAAGACGATGGCACCATGATGCAGATCTCCATGGTCTCACCAGGGTGCCTGGCATGCACAGTGGCAGTGTGGTGATTTAAACTAATGACATGTCATTATTCTCTCTTAGATTTGCCACCACGCACCAAATCACAGCACCCCGAAGAGCCACTCTGACGCCAGAGGACTGCCAGGCTCCAGATGCACCTGGGTCACACCTGCTCTCTGAACCAGGCACCAGCGCAGATACCAGCACCTTGTTGGGCGTTAGATTGACAACTAGAATGTCAGTGCACAGCGGGGAGGGCAGTTTACACTTGCTTTTGAGATGCAGGCAGAGGCAGAGAGTGCCCAGGGCGCTGGCAGTCGGAGGGCTGCTGGAGACCAGGACGATGCTGAGTCAAAGGCAGATGATGACCCTCTGGAGTCATCCATTAGGCGGCAGATGCTGGATGTCCAACGAGATGTGCAGGAGGATCTGGTGGAGATCCATGAGGGTATGCGTGCCATGGTCTCTGTTGTGGAAGAGTCCATGCAAAGCATCAGCTCTGTGTTGACCTTCATGGCTGAGCACACTGCCTCCTCCATTGAGAGAGTGGCAACTTTCATGGAGAGGCAGCTCCAGGAACAGAATCAGGGGTTCCTGGCGTTGCGTACCTGCAAGCCCTTACACAGGCACGACCTCAGGTGGTCAGTGTCAGTGTGGGAAATAGATGAGGCACCCAGTATCCCAGCTAGGTGCCCGTCCATCAGTGACGAGCAGGGAGGTCTAGAGGAACCTCATGTTGGTGCATGCGCTGCCTGTCGTCTCTGCAGGCTCCTCTCAGTGTGCTCCTGTGCCCCTCTGCCAGTGACTGTGCATCTGATGAGGTTGCGGCGACTGAAGAGATGGCAACCATGGCACTGGCCGCTCCCTCCCAGGCGGGACCAGCACAGGCTCCACGGGCAGAGGATGACTACCAAGGTCATCAAGATCAACAGGACAGCAGAGTCAGCAGCTGTCTCCAATGCCGCTGCCAGCGAGGGGGGAGCACCAAGACTTAGTAAGTTAAGTTTAAGGCACCATGAGCACAAGAGGGACAGGTCAAGGGTGATCTTCTGTCGTGCAATGTTTTGTTTATTTTAACTGGTCTGGGGTTGAAGACCAGAGAAGGTTCTGTTAATTTGTTTGGACTGTCAAAATGAGATAAATTTTCTTTTGTTGTAATGGCCTGAGTATGCTTCACCTTTTTTATTTAATGTGGTGCAGGGTACGCCAGTATGTAATGCTGGACATGGGTGGTTCTCAACTTTATTGCACAGGCACTAAGGGACTTTGGAGTCAAAGGAAAGGGTCATTTCAGACATACGGGATGGAGGCAGCAACCCTGGCATGAGGTGGGAATGGTTGTTTGGCAGCCTAGCTGAAGGAGCGTTGGATTAAGGTATTACTGATGTCCCTGCCTCCCTGGAGGTTACCGAGGTCTGCCTCCACACCCTCAGCGTTCTCCTCACTGTGCTCCTCTTCTGATTCACTACTGGATTCATCATCTGTGGCCTGCGGAGCTGCGTCAATATCCTTTTCCTCCAGTGGGTCCCCCATTGCCAGTGCCAGATTGTGGAGAGCGCAGCATGCAACCACTATCAGTGACACCCACTCTAGGGCTCCCCCGAACGGTCCAGGCATCAGAAGTGAATCATCATAAGACCTATGATTCTCTCTACCACCACCCTTGTGGAGGCATGGCTCCTGTTATACCACTGCTCTGCTTCTGTTCTTAGGTGGCGGAGAGGCGACATAAGCCACCTTTTCAAGGGATAGCCCTTGTCACCCAGCAGCCATCCATCCAGTTGGGCTGGAGCATTGAAGAGCCTCGGCACCTGAGGTGTCTCAGGATGTAAGCATAATGGGAGCTGCCAGGGTACCTTGCACAGACTTGCAGAATATGCATCCTGTGGTCACACACTATCTGCACGTTCATGGAGTGGAATCCCTTCCTGTTAATGAAGGCACCCGGCTGATCCCCTGGCACATTGGAGGCCCTGTGTGCAGTCGATTGCACCCTGGACGCGGGGGCACCTAGCAATAGCTGCAAAGCCTCTGGTTCGCTCAGCCTGGCTGGCCTTATCCGTACAGAAATAAATGCAAGTCAATACCCGCTTCAACACAGTTTGACGCAAGTATGGACAGCTGATTGGGAGACTCCATACAGATCCCCCACTGACCCCTGGAAAGAGCCGGATGCATAGATGTTGAGGGCCACTGTGACCTTCAGCGCCACTGGAATGGGGTGTCCACCCACACAGCTGGAGGTGATCTCAGGCCCAATCATCTGACAAATGGAGGTCACTGTCTCCCTTGAGAGGCGGAGCCTCCTTCAGTATTGCACCTCTGACGTATTGAGGTTGCTGCATCGCTGCCTGTAAACCCTGGCAGCAGGATAGTGGCATGTTCCATGGCCCCTAACGCCTTGGACTGCTTGCTGGCCCTGCGCCCCTTGTGCATGCGCCTCTCCTCCCACAGGTTGCTTCCCTGTAAGCTGCATTGGGGCATCTGACCTCCTCTCCCTTCTGCCCCTCTCTTCCTCCTCAGAGGAGGTGCCTCCAGTGGAGAGCACAATCCCCATTGCCAAGGTTACAGAAGGCTGTCTGATACCTGGAAAGGCCCACATGGTCTGAATCCTCCGGGGGCCTTGGAGACACTAAGGAGACCTGAAATGAAGCCCAGAAATGCTAAGAATGAAGCCCCGAACAGAGATGAAGCTGCCAAGTACCAGTAAGTCACCAGCAGCAAACTATCTACCAAACGTCTCACTACTCACAGTGGCAATGCTGCTGACCCTTTTTATCCCGCCTGTGGATGAGGTTTTGCAAATTGTTGGCTGGCCACCTGCTGCTTTTTGCTCGGGCGACGAGCGCGAAATTGCACGAGCAATGTAAAATCAGCGTCAATTGCCTTCTTAATGGCCTTAACTGGCCTCTTAATTAATGGTGGGTGTGGTTCCAGCACCCGCGCATGTCCGCTGACCAAAATATCACGCAAGAGCAGGATGACGTCACAACACTTGCCTGACATCATCGCGCGCAATTTCATGTCCAATTAGGTCGGACATGCACCCGCCCAATTGGCATAAAATTCTGCCCATGGGCTGAGACAGCTGTGGGCAATGTTACCAAATGTGGAAATAGGTGGCCTCTGTATTGGATAGGCTATGGGGCTGCAAGCTTGGGGTCGATTTGGATGCAAAGGTTGCAAGCAGTCTGGTTCCATCTGAGATCGTGACTAGGAAAGGGAATGGAATCAACGGAAAGGGTTAAAAGTCTGTGACTGGGACATAAGACAATGGGCTGATTTTAACTCACTCAAAACCTATTCACTTAGTCAGAATTAAAATTGGGCCCTGTGGCTTTAGTCTGCCCAGTGTTTAACAGAGCTCATCTAAGATTAGAATGTCATTGAAGTAATCTGACAACACAATGGCGAAGTCAAGACAGCTTGCGAAGAAATAGAGCTAGGTACTATCAAGAGCTGGGTATTATCAAGTCTTGGATGTTGTCACCATACACGTGGAAGCTGACCATGTGTTTTTAGATCATGACACCACGGGCCAGCATGTAGAAAAGGAAGATATGAGGACCAAGTATAGATCCTTAAAGGACCCCAGAGGTAATGGTTGAGGGCAGTAAAAATGGCATAACTGGAAATGCCATAACTACATTTGGATAAGTGACAATGGAACCAAGTGAAGGCAGTACTACTGATCTGTACAATTGAGGAGAGGCATTGGAAGAGGATGATATAGTCAACTGTGACAAAGGCTGTAAAGGATGACATTTTTAAATTTGATTAGGGCTGTTTCAGTGCTGTGGCTGGGGTGGAAACCTAATTGGAGAGATTCAAACAAGCAGAACTCAGGACATCCAAAATAGTTTGCAGCCAATTAATTACTTTGGAAGTGTAGTTACTATAGGCATATTGGAACTCTCACACCATAGTCTTGGCTGACTTTGAGCCTCGCTCCCAGAGGTGAAAGGCCAGTGTCTAATTTACTGCAGCATCCACTATCTTAGTTCATATCACTCCAATAACATTATTGAATTATCATAACTTTATGGAGGCAGTCCAAGTGATGGATCACTGGTATCATTTGCTCTGTTTGTATTAACAAGTATGCTCGCAAAATTTCAGTTACTTTTATTTCTACGTGTAAATCTTACTTGTTTATATTTATATAGTGCGTTTCCATGCATTCAGAAATAAACATTTGTCTGGTTAATGAACTGGGCCACGAGTGAGAGTTTGGTTTATTTTCTCTATGCGCAGGATTTTGCTCTTGGCGGGGGGGGGGCTCGGTGGGGATGGGGTGGGGCGGTCGGGAAGCCGCCTGCCGCCTGCGATTGGCTCTGCACCATGATTTTATGCGGGCGGGCCAATTAAGGCCTGCCCTGCATGGATCGCGAGCAGCAGCGCTGAGCACTGCCTGTGCGGGCGGAGGGAGGAGGAAGAGCCGGGCCGATCACGCAGTTCACACATGCACGAGAAGGAGCGCTTCAATCTCCCTGAGGCAGCTCCGTGCCTCAGGGAGACTGAAGCGCTGTGTAGAAAAAAAATGAAGAGATTAAAAATTTAATAAAACATGTCCCCTCATGTGACTCTGTCACATGAGCTGGGACATGTTTGTAAATCAAAAATAAAGGTTTTATTTAATGTTTATTTGCTTTAGGAAACCTCATCCCGCTCGTGGATGAGGTTTCCTAAAAAAATGTAAAGACTGTTTGGCCTTTTCGCTTGCCCGCCACCCGTTAGGTTGGATGGGCAGCATAAATTAGAATTTAATTAGATTGCTAATGGCCTTAATAGGCCTTTTAATTATTGGCAGGCGCACAGCCGACTACGTTGCACGCCCACAGAATGAAATATCACGAGACTGCGCGATGACGTCGGGACACACGCCTGATGCCATTGTGCATCATTTCACACTCAGGCGTGTCGGGCACGCGCCCGCACGCCAAGAGTAATATTCTGCCCTATGCATACATGTTCTGTGCATTCCATAATTCCATTTAACAGAATCATGAAATGTACAGCACAGAAATAATTCCCATTGTGCTTGAGCTGGATCTCTGAAAATTAATATGAGACCATTCTGTTGGCGGCCATGAGAAAATTAACGTTTGGGATTGGAATTTAACAACACGTGGGCTAAATCATCATTTAGACACATAGATTAATGTTAGTACTTTCGATAATATCAAGAGCAATATATTTTCTTTGAATTGTTAAAATATTAATAAGAAACATTCTTTATGACCCATTAAAATAATTTGGGAAAATTGTGAAAAAAATGTTTTTCAAAGACATATAAGATTTTGATGAAATCATGGATTATTTATTAATCAGTTAATCTTGTCCTTTCCAGTTGAATACAATATAATCAAACTTTACACAGAGACTCATGGACCCAAAGCTGACTGAGAAGACACAAAATTGCACTCCTTCAATACTTAAACAGCGTTCTCCTCCATCAGATATGTGATTGATATAACCATATTACAAGTTTCTGAAATATTTCTCAGAAATCCATGTAACAGAGTATTCCCTAATGATTTTATAAACCAGCTCAATGCGCATAGATTAGAGCAAATTTTATTCCAGTTATTGCATTAATACTGTTCTTTCATTAGAAAGCAACAGAGTCTTTAACAAAGCAATATGTCCCAAGGGACTTCACAGTTCAAGGTCAGATCCAGTAGGAATAGGAGCGGGGCCACGATGAGTAGTCAAGATCCTGCTGAAGAGATAGATTTAGATCACTTTTTTTTAAAAGTGGCAGACATAAAGAGAAGTACAAAAATTTATTAACAGTCTTCTAGAATGCAAAGAAAGATGGCTGAAGTATTTGCCGCTGATGGAGGGAATGCATAGTGAACCAAAGCTGGAAGAGCAGAGAGTGCAGACAGGAACAAGAAGTGATGGAAGAGGATGGTGTAGTTTAACATAGTGAAAGGTGCAATGAAGCTGAGGAAGGTTAATGCATCATGGTAGCAGGCACACAGAATGTTGTTGACTTTTGACCAGGGATGGTTTTGATGCTATGGGTGGGACGGAACTGGACTGAAGAAATTTGTAAGTTTGAGTGGCAACAACAGCTTCCAATATCTGAGTAGAAGATAGAGAAGTCTGGTAGTTTGAGAGGACAAGGATGGGCTTTTTAAAGAAAAACAGAGACTTTTAAAAAAACAGGGTGGTTATGGCAATTTTAAAAGTGGAAGGAAAAATGTCTGAGAAGAAGGAACAGTTGATTATGTCAGGGAGCACAGAGTTGAAAAGGAGCAGCTGAATAGTCGGAAGCTGAGAGAGGAGAGGCCAAGGAAGCAGGATGTGAGCTTCAGGGAGAGATGAGTCTGGTGAAAGATAAGAAGGTCAAAGTTAGGATGGTTGAGGAGGGGACATAGGAACATAGGGACAGGAATAGGCCATTCGGCCCATCGAGCCTGCTCCACCATTCAAACAGATCATGGCTGATCATCTACCTGTTACGCCATTTTTCCCACGATCCCAATATCCCTTGAAGCCATTAGTATCCAGAAATCTATTGATTTGTGTCTTGAACATGCTCACTGACTAAGCTTCCACAGCCCTCTGGGGTACAGAATTCCAAAGATTCACCATGCTCTGAGTGAAGAAATTCCTCCTCATCTCAGTCTTAAATGGCGTGCCCCTTATTCTGAGACTGTGTCCCTGGTTCTAGACTCACCAGCCAGCAGAAACATCCTGTCTCGCCCTGTAAGAATTTTGCAAGTTTCAGTGAGATCACCTCTCATTCTTCGAAACTCTAGAGAATATAGGTCCAGTTTCCTCAATCTCCCCTCATGCAGCCATCCCAGGCATTGGTATGGTGGACCTCTGTTGCTCTCCCTCTATGGAAGATACATCCTTCATCAGATAAAGAGACCAAAACTGTACACAATACTCCAGATGCGGTCTCACCAAGGCTCTATACAAATGCAGCAAGACATCTTTAGTCCTGTACTCAAATCCCTTTGCAATGAAGACCAACATACAATTTGCCTTCCTAATTGCTTGCTGCACCTGCATGCTAGCTTTTAGTGACTCATGAACAAGGACACCCAGGTCCCTTTGGACATCAACACTTCCCAACCTCTCACCATTTAAGAAATACTCTGCCTTTCTGTTTTTTCTATCAAAGTGATAACTCCACACTAATTCACATCGGGCAGAATTTTTCCCCCGTCAGGGGGGGAAGTTGAAGAGCGGGCGCATGGAGGCGCGCCTCTGATCGGTGCCCCCAATTGGGGGCGCGCCGCCATTTTACGTGGGCGGGCCAATTAAGGCCCACCCAGCATGATGTCTGCACAGAAGCACTATGCGCTCCCTGTGCGGGCAGGGGGAATCCCTAAACCCGAGGGTGCGCTCTTTCGCACATGCGCATGAAAGACTGCACTCATCTCCCTGAAGCTAAGTACTGCTCTACTGTAAAAAATATTAAAAATAGAAAAAAAAATCCTTGATATGTCCCCTCATGTGACACTGTCACATGAGTTGGGACATGTCTATAACTTTTAAAAAGACTTTAATTAAATTTTTAAAAACCTACATGGAACCTCATCCCGCCTGTGGATGAGGTTTCATGCTTTTTCTAATGCCTGCCGGGGCTCCTGGCCTGCCCGCCAACCTTAAGGTTGGACGGGCAGGTCCATTAATTACTTAAATGATTCTGTCAATGGCCTCAATTGGCCATTGACAGGTCGGTGGATTTTGCTGAGCCCGCGCCTACCTGAAAATTTAAACGGGGAACGGTGACGTCCGGAGTTTCGCCCGACGTCACCACGTGTCATTTTATGCGTCGGCGAGCAGGCCCCGCTCCCTGCTCACCGACGGGAAAATCCTGGCCATTGTATTCCATCTGCCATGTTCATCCCCATTCACGTAACCTGTCCAATTCCCCTTGAAGCCTTCTTGCATCCTCTTCACAACTCTCATTCCCGCCTAGTTTGTGTCATAAGAAAATTTGGAAATATTACATTTGGTCCCCACATCCAAATCATTAACATAAATTTTAAACATCTGTGGCCCCCATGTGGTACCCCACTAGTAACAGCGTGCCATTCTGAGAACGACCCGTTTATACTTATTCTCTGTTTTCTGTCTGCTAACCAATTCTCAATCCATAGCAGTATATTACTCCCAATCCCATGTGCTGCAATTTTTTTTACTAACATCCTGTGTGAGACCGAATCGAAAGCTTTCTGAAAATCCAAATACACCACATCCACTGGTTCTCCTTTATCAATGCTACAAGTAACATCCTCAAAAAAAACTCCAACAGGTTTGTCAAACATTTACTTCCCTTTCATAAATCTATGTTGACTCTGCCCAATCATATCATTATTTTCCAAGTGTCCAGTTATCACATCCTTTGTAATAGATTCTAATACTTTCCCTACAACTGATGTCAAACTAATAGGTCTGTAGTTCTCAATTTTCTGTCTCCCTTCCTTCTTAAATAATGGTGTTACATTTGCTACTTTCCAGTCTGCAGGAACTTCTCCAGAATCCATAGAATTTTGAAAGATAACCACCAATGCATCCACTATCTCTATAGCCACCTCCTTCAACACTCTGGATGCAGCTCATTTTGTCCAGAGGACTTATCAGCCTTAAATCCAATTAATTTTTTGAATAGTACCTCTTTATTAATACTAATTTATGTCAGTTCCTTGGTTCCCTAGTATTTCTGGGAGATTTTCTGTACCTTCCTCCATGAAGACAGTTACAAAGTAATTGTTTAGTTTCTCCACGATTTCCCTATTCTCCATTATAAATTCTCCTGTCTCTGCCTATAATGGATCTACGTTTGTCCTTGCTGATTTTTTCCTTTCCACATACCTAAAGAAGCTTTTAATGTCCACCTTTGTTACTCACCATCTTGCATTCATCTATTCCCTTTCTTTATCAATTTCTTGATCATCCTTTGCTGGATTCTAAATTGCTCCCAATCCTCAGGTTTACCACTTTTCCTGACAATCTTATAAGCTACTTCCTTTGATCTAATACAATATTTAACTTATTTTCTTATCCACGGTTGATTCACCTCTCCTGTTGGGTTTTTATGTCTTACAGGAATGTACATTTGCTGTAGACCATGTAATACATCTTTAGATACTAGCTACACTGTCTACCATCAAATCTTTTACAATATTTTCCCAACCTATCATAGCCAAATTCCCCCTCAGACCTTCATAATCTCCTTTGTTCAGATTTAGGGCCCTAATTTCAGAATGAACTATATCACTTTCAAACTTAATGTAAAGCTCCATCAAGTTGTGGTCACTATTTCCTAATGGCTCATTTACAGCAAGGTTATGATTAGCCCTTTCTCATTAGATAACACTAAATCTAAAATAGCCCGATCGCTAGTTGCTACATTAATGTACTGCTCCAGAAACCCATCTTGTACACACAGGAAATCATCCTCTATGGCATTAGTGATAACTAGGTTTACCCCGTCTATATATAAATTGAAGTTACCCATTATTACTGTTACATGCAGCTCTAATTTCCTGATTATTTCCTGATTAAATCATCTATATTGTTGCAAATGCTGTGTGCATTCAGATAGAGTGCCCTTAACTTTGTCTTTTTAACATTATTCCACATTCTCATCCTATTTGATGCTTTCCTTTGTTTCATCTGCCTTCGAATTTTGTTTACTACTCTTCTTCTTCCCGTTACCAGCTTTGCTTCCCTCCAATCTGAGCTCCCTTTCAGGTTCCCAACCCTCCGCCAATCTATTTTGGCAAATCTCCCTGCGAGGCTGTTACTCCCGGTCCTGCTGAGATGTAACCCGTCCATCTTGTACTTGTCCCATTTGCCCCAGAACTAGTCGACAATGCATCAGAAATATTATGCCTTCCCTTCTACGCCAATTCTCCAGCCACGCGTTCAATCCTCCTATTCCTATGCACAGTAGCATGTGGCACTGGGAGTAATCCTGAGATTACTACTTTTGAGGTCCTGCTTTTTAATTTCTTTCCTAACTCCCTAAAATCTGCTTTCAGGACCGCATCCCTCTTTCTGTCTATGTCATTGGTATCAATGTGGACCACGACCTCTGGCTGTTTATCTTCCCCCAGAAGAATGTCCTGCAGCTGTTCTGTGACAACATTGATCCTGGCACCAGGGAGGCAACTTACCATCCTGGAGTCAAGTCTATGGCCACAAAACTCCTGTCTGATCCCCTAGCGAATCCCCTATAACTATCATCTTTCCACTCTTCTTTCTCCCCTCCTGTGCAGCTGAGTCACCCGTGGTGCCACTGCACCAATGTAAGGATCAAATACTGGAGGGTGAAAAAGGTAGAAAAAGAAAGAAGCACCTCTTACCTCCATTCAGCAAACTCCCTTACTCATCAAACTCCTAGTTACACACGGGGCGGGATTTTCCGCTCCTACCTGTGACAGGCGTAATGGTGGATGGGAGGGGAAAATATCACGGGAGCGCAAAAGTCAGTTTTATGTCGGCGTGAAAACAGGTTGCAATCGTGCACTCCAGACTTCAATGGCGGTGCACGTTTCCTGCTGCGCCATGTCAGGAACGCCATTTGAATATATTTGAATATCATGCATGCTCGTTATGAAGGCATCTGGCTGGAATCAAGCCCCCAATCCAGATCAAAAGACCACACTGGTGTCTAATTAGACCGGCATGATTCACAATCAGATATAAGGGTCGTGCACCTTGCAAACTGCGCTTCACTCATCACTTCAAGGTCTGTTCACCTATCTTACACCGCGCTGTGCTCGCAGCTACTGCGACTCCATGCCAGGCTTTGCAGGCAACAGCACATCGATTTCAGGGGGCTCTTGGCCAAGGCAATACATACTAAACCAGCGGTGAGGTGGGGTTGAGTTGAAATGGGCTGGAGGGCAAAGGCTTGACTGGGGGGATGTGGGGTTGAGAGCAAAGGTTCACTGGGTGGAGGGTGGGGAAGACTGGGGAAGGGTGCACTCGCTTACGTGATTGGGGGTGCGGGAGAAGCATCCTTGGGGCCAAAATGGGAAAAGAGTCGCGGGCAGAAGACCAAAAGAGTCGGAGTCAGTATGGGAAAGAGTGTCTAGTAAAGAAGTGCTTTGGTTTAGATTGATTAGCTTCCAAAGACTGCCTTAGTCCCAGTCCAGGTAGGGGGAAAGCATGCCAGTCCACCTTCAGCCATACCCAGAATAGTTCGCGCAGGGTGTGGTCATCACCATATGCACATCGGTCTGGGGGGTTTCGGGCATAATACTGGGCTGCAGATCGTCGCAGTCAAGGGAGGCATCTGCAGCCTATCTATTGGGAACAGGTAGTGTAGGGGTGGACACTCGATGGCCACAGTGTGGGGGACCCCTATGTGTTACTTCAAGGTGGGGAGGGGTAAGGTCAACATGGCGCATAGGCATATCCATCTCAAACGATTCAGGGGATAACACAGGGACATCCACCACAATGAAAATGGGATGACGGATTACAGGGGAGGACTGAGAATTATTGAACAGATGGAAATCTGTACTTTATGCTCCTCCAGGACAATGGGCGAGATTTCCACAGTCACACTGGACTGTTAGTAAAACTTCAGGACCACCATCATGCAACCTGAAGCTATGGGGCAGTTGCAAATGAAACTAGGAAAGAAACGCTGCTGGGGAGGGCTCTTAGGGCTCCTGGGGGGAGTGGATCACTGCACTGGTGGGTCAATTTAAAGGGTACACAATTGAAACCTGTATTCCCAAATGAACAGAATTTTTTATTCATTCATGGGATGTGAACGTTGTTAGCTAGGCCAGCATTTATTGCCCATCCTTAATTGCCCTTGAGAAGGTGGTGGTGAGCTGCCTTCTTGAACCGCTGCAGTCGATGTGGTGTAGGTACACCCACAGTGCTGTTAGGAAGGGAGTTCCAGGGTTTTGACCCAGCGACAATGAAGGAACGGCAATATATTTCCAAGTCAGAGTGGTGAGTGGCTTGGAGGGTGCTGTTCCCATGTGCCTGCTGCACTTGTCCTTCTAAATGGTAGCGGTCATGGGTTTGGAAGGTACTTTCTAAGGAGCCTTGGTGAATTCCTGCAGTGCATCTTGTAGGTGGTACATACTGCTGCCTCTGTGCTTCAGTAGTGGAGGTAGTGAATGTTTGTGATGGGGTTCCAATCAAGTGGGTTGCTTTGAGCTGGATGGTGTCAAGCTTCTTGAGTGTTGTTGGAGCTGCACTCATTCAGGCAAGTGGAGAGTATTCCATCACATTCCTAATTTGTGCTTTGTAGATGGTGGACAGGCTTTGGCGAGTCAGGAGGTGAGTTACTTGCTGCAGGATTCCTAGCCTCTGACCTGCTCTTGTAGCCACAATATATATATGGCAGGTCCAGTTCAGTTTCTGGTCCCCCAGGATGTTGCTAGTAGTGGATTTAGTGATGGCAATGCCATTGAATGTCAAGGGGCAATGGTTAGATTCTCTCTTGTTGAAGATGGTCATTGCCTGGCACTTCTGTGGCATGAATGTTCCTTGTTACTTCTCAGCCCAAGCCTGGATATTGTCCAGGTCTTGCTGCATTTAGACATGGACTATCTAATGAGTCACAAATGGTGCTGAACATTGTGCAATCATCACGAACATCCCCACTTCTGACCTTATAATGGAAGGAAGGTCATTGATGAAGCAGTTGAAGATGGTTGGGCCTAGGACACTACCCTGAGGAACTCCTGCGGTGATGTCCTGGAACTGAGATGATTGACCTCCATCAACCACAACCACCTTCCTTTGTTCTAGGTATGACTCCAGCCAGCAGAGAATTTTCCCCTTGATTTCCATTGACTCCAATTTTGCTAGAGCTCCTTGATGCCACACTTGGTCAAATACTGCCTTGATGTCAAGGGCAGTCACTCTCACCTCACCTCTGAAGTTCAGCTCTTTTATCCATGTTTGAACGAAGGCTGTAATGAGGTCAGGAGCTGAGTGCCCCTGGCAAAACCCAAACTGAATATCAGTGAGCAGGTTATTGCTAAGCAAGAGCTTCTTGAGAGCCTGTTGATGACCCCTTCCACTACTTCACTGATGATCGAGAGTAGACTGATGGGTCAGTAATTGGCAGGATTGGATTTGCCCTGCTTTTTGTGTATAGGACATACCTGGGCAATTTTCCACATTGATGGATAGATGCCAATGTTGTAGCTATACTGGGACAGCTTAGCTAGGGGCGCGGCAAGTTCTGGAGCACAACTCTTCAGTACTATTGCCAGAATATTTTGAGGGCCCAGAGCCTCTGCAGTATCCAGTACCTTCAGCTGTTTCTTGAGATTGCGTGGAGTGAATCAAATTGGCTGAAGGCTGGCATCTGTGATGCTTGGGACCTCCGGAGGAGATGGATCATCCACTTGGCACTTCTGGCTGAAGATTGTTGCAAATGCTTCAGCTTTATCTTTTGCACTGATATGCTGGGTTTCCCCATCATTGAGTATGAGGATATTTGTGGAGCCTCTTCCTCCAGTGAGTTGCTTAATTATCCACCTATATTCATAACTGGATGTGAAGAATTGCAGATCTGATCCATTGGTTGTGGAATCGCTTAGCTCTGTCTATCGCTTGCTGGTTATGCTGTATGTAGCTTCACCAGGTTGACACCTCATTTTCAGGTAAGCTAAACATACCTGGTGCTGCTCTGGCATGCCCTCCTGCACTCTTCATTGAACCAAGATTGATTCCCTGGTTTGGTGGTAATGGTAGAGTGGGGGATATGCCAGGCCATGAGGTTACAGATTGTGGTTGTATGCAATTCTGCTGCTGCTGATTGCCCACAGCACCTCATTGTTGGCCTGTCTTGAGTTGCTAGATCTGTTTGAAATCTATCCCATTTAGCATGGTGGTAGTGTCACACAACACGATGGAGAGTATGCTCAATATGAAGATGGGGTTTCATCTCCACAAGGACTGTCCAGTGGTCACTCCTACCGATACTGTCATGGACAGATGCAGCAGCAACAGGCGGGTTGTTGAATATGAGGTCAAGTATGTTTTTCCCTCTTCTTTGTTCCTTCACCACCTGCCATAGACCCAGTCTAGCAGCTGTGTCCTTTAGGACTCGGCCAACTCAGTCAGTAGTGGAGCTACCGAGCCACTCTTGGTAATGGACATTGAAGTCCCCCAGCTAGAGTACATTCTGCGCCCTTGGCGTCCTCTGTTTCCTCCATGTGGTGTTCAACACGGAGGAGGAGTACTTATTCATCAGCCGAGGCAGGGGGTTGGTGGGGCAGTACGTGGTAATCAGCAGGAGGTTTCCCTGCCCATGTTTGACTTGATGCCATGAAATCTCATGGGGTCTGGAGTCGATGTTGAGGACTCCAAAGGCAACTCCCTCTTGACTGTATGCCACTGTGCTGCCACCTCTGCTTGGCCTATCCTGCCGGTGGAACATGCCATACCCAAGGATGGTGATGGTGGTGTCTAGGACATTGTCTATAAGGTAAGATTCCGTGTGTATGACTATGTCAGTCTGTGGCTTGACTAGTCTGTGAGACAGATCTCCTAATTTTGGCACAAGCCCCCAGATGTCAGTAAGGAAGACTTTGTAGGGTCAACAGGGCTAAGTTTGCCACTGTCGTTTCCAGTGCCTAGGTTGATGCCAGGTGTTCCACCCGGTTTCATTCCTTTTCCAATTTTCTGGAGTGGTTTGATACAACTGAGTGGCTTGCTAGGCTATTTTAGAGGGCATTTATGAGTCAACCACATTGTTGTGGGTCTGGAGTCACCAGGTAAGGACAGCAGATTTCCTTCCCTAAAGGACGTTAGTGAACTAGATGGGTTTCACAACAATCAATTCATTGTCATCAGCAGACTTTAAATTCCAGATTTTTATTGAATTCAAATTCCACCATCTGTCGTGGTGGGATTTGAACCCCAGGTCTCATGACAATACCACTATGCCACTGTCTCCCCAATACAGACAACTCTACATCACAAGCGGTCAACGCTATATGATTGTGCGCTAGGGCAAAAATGTGTCGGCGAGGGTCAGATCTCAGGAACATTGAGGTGGGAAAGGTGCGCACTAATATTGAGGAGCTATGCAGATTTACAGTCTGAGAGTCGACAACGCTGAAGGCAGACAGGAGCACACATGACCTCAGAGTATGGGCTGATGGATTGAATACCCTCATGGCTGACGGAGAGTACATAGAGTTCAAGGAAAGATAACCCATCTCCATCTACATCTCCCCTTCTACACTTCACCTTTACCTTTCCACAATGCAGAAAAGGCGGTGGACTACATGAGCCTCCATTCAGCACAGCCAAGAATGAACGTCACTTGAACCTGCAAAGCATGTCTAAGAGATGCCTTGCACAAGCACACTTACATTGAGGCTTACACTTCACTGATGTCAGAAATGAGCTGAAAATATACACACGCTGTTATGAGATGGCTGCACACAATATCGACCAAAGGCACATGATGTGACATCTGCTATAAGTGAGAGGAGGAGACATGGTATGACACCTGATTGACTGCAACACAGCTCAGCAAACAGAGGAGGCATATGCAAAAGGAGATGTTGAATGGGTGCAATTCTATTTACATTGTTGGAAATTATATACATCTGGTGAACACCCTTGCAACCTGTGTGCTCCTAGTATTTCTTGATCTTCTTAACCTTACCACTACATCTTGATGCATTCCCAACATCCACAGTGTAGGTGGCGGCAGCCTGCTGACTGCTACGCCCTGTTGTCTGTGATGACTTTGGCGGGCATCCTCTGGAGGGCAAGGGCTGAAGGTCCTTGGCCTGCTTTGGGTCGCCTGCTGAAGGCCAGGTGCACCCTCCTCGGCCCGTGGAGCTGGAGGTGATGGGGTCACAGACAGAGGGGATTGGGATCGGCTGGACGCTCCCAGAGTCACCTGGGCGGAGGACCCGGGGGGGTGGGGGGGGGACGGCAGCTGCAGGTCCTCATTCCAATGGGTGCCAAAGGGTCCCTGGCTGAATCCTTGAGGAGAAAGGGCACTTGGAGTGAGATTGAGCTGCCCTGTCCCCCATTGGCGTAGCCACTGCTGGATGCCAGCAATACTAACAGCTATGGAATGCAACTCCTGGTGGCACAGTGCAGGACCTATGTCTAGGACCAAGGTCTCCATGCGGCTGCCATCCTACCAGTTTTGACCTTGGTGCGCTGGCATGCCAGCGCTATCACCTCAGACGGAATGCAGACAGACTCCTCCATTGTCTGTTGCAATCTATGGAATGGATCTGACAACCATGCCGTGTCTGTGGCTGCAGTTCCAACACCTGAGTTAGGACCAAATCCACAGCTCGTCATCTGGCTGAAACTCAGCAGAATCCTTGCCTCCAGCAGTCCTCCAAGTATCGGTGAACTTTGATGTGCCTGCCTCTGCCTGTTGTGGACCCGAATCTGTGCTGTGCTCACCAGATTGTGGCGCCCAGCCTGCTCTAGATCTACGTTCCACCAATGTGTGTGTCTCTGTGCTGGTGGAGGGTGTGTGTGAACGCTATGACAGCTCTTCTGTAGGTGTGTCCTCAGCATCCTCATCCAAGGTGTCTTTGGCACTGGATACGAGGGGCTGGCTCCGTGTCCTGGAGAGTTTGGCTGCGATGCCTATGGAAGAGTAGAGATATTTAGCGCATGGCTGCACACTCCAAAGCATAACAATTTCACTCGCAGTCTCGCTGTCTGAAGGATCAGCTAGTGCAGGGTCTTCACTTGGGTCTGCACCTCTGACCTTACCCTTCCAGCAGTCACAGTCCCAGTCAGAACCTTGAGCTCAGGTATCTCCCCGTCAGTCTGGGACCTCTCCCTTTTATTGTGGGCGAGCTTGTCCTACATAAAGACAGATGGAGAGGATGTGAGCTGGACGCATGCCAAGGTAGATGATAAGGTTGCCTGCCTTCTGTGGGTGCTGAGTGGAGCTGTACACAGGATAAGGACGCAAACTGCACAGGATGTGAGCCCAGATGTTAGCATATGTGTGGGAGAATCATTGGCGATGTCCCTTTTTGCTGGTAGTGAGATCCCTTTGGACTGTCAGCCTACGAATGTCTGAGGGGCTTGTGAAAGCGTGAATTGAGAGTAATGAGAAGGTTGACTTACCTGGCAGCACGGATGAGATCATTCATCTTTTTTCTGCATTGGATGGCTGATCTCTTATGGACTGCATTAGCGCTCACCACCCTGGCCACCCTCTCCCAAGCTGGAGTGGTGAGGATGGTGGACCTCCTTCAGCCATCACGGGGGTAGAGCACTTCACGAGGGTGCTCGACAGCTTCCAGAAGGTGATCCAGCAACGCATCACTAAACTTGAGGGCTGCAGTCTTCTTCCTTTTGGGGGCCATCTCTCACTTGGAGCTGTCTTGGGCGCAGACATTAAGAAGGCTGTGCATGAGTGCACTTTAAATATGGCACCCTGAGCGATTATCCGCTCAGGTCACCACGGGGCGGAAGAATCATAGCCTGCACAGATGCGTGCAATATGATGTGTTCCCTGTTTATGCATATTTAATAAGGCGAAAATTGGGCACGAAAACCCACCATTGCAGCCAGCGAGGAAAACGCCGCTTTTCCTGCCCACCGCCACACTTAGTTCCCGGAGGGGAAAATCTCTTCCTCAGTTCAGGGCGCACTCAAGACCTCAGTATTTACGTTATCTGAAAGTCAGAAGAGTCAGTTCTGTTGCAGTTACAGAAACCAGATCAGACTAGTTAGCTAATTTCAGCTGCTCTCCAGTAGAGCTTGTTTATCCCTGCCTAAGGCTGGGAGAAACTTACATTACTTAGACACTGGCCAGAATTCTCCCGTCAGCGATTTGGGGGCGGGGCCCGCTCGCCAACGGGAAAATTACGTCGGGAGGAACCCCCGACGTCATCCCGCCCCAACTAAGGCCATTGACAGGATAATTAAGGTAATTAAAGGCCCTGCCCATCCAACCTTAACATTGTCACATGAGGGGGACATGTTAATAATTTTTTAAATTTTTCTATTATTTAAGTGTACAAACCTTTCAGCGTTCTCCCTGAGATAGCACTTAGTCTCAGGGAGCAGTGCGCTCTTTTGCGCGCATGTGTGAAAGAGTGCACTTTGACAGTTGGGGAATCCCCCCCCCCCCCCCCCCTCCACCCCCCCCTCCCCCCCACCGCACAGGAAACGCATAGTGCTTCCTGTCGGGCAGCCCGTTGGGCGGGCCATAATTGGTCCGCCCACTTAAAATGGCGGCGGAGTTCGGCTGCCTGCACGCCGCCGAGCCGGTGGGGCCCGCCCATCGAGGGCTAAATTCTGCCCACTAAATTTCAGTCAAATGCAAAATGCAGTCAAGACTAGATTTTTAGAAAGAGATTGACTCTTAAGACTCTCTCGCTCACCAAACTCCGAAGCCAGGATTTTCTGGCCCCAGCACTGCATCAGATGCACAGGCCATTCAAACTTCCAGTCACTTCGATGGGACCGGAACATCCTGCCGGAGGGAGGCGCCAGAAAATTCTGGCCCTAGTTTCACACTCAGTTCAGGCTGCACTCAAGTTGCTGGACAGTTGCTGGCAGAAGCTGAGGGTGTTAGCCTCAACTTTGAACCTTCATAACTCTCAATGCTCACAAGTTAAGGCTCTTTAAGACTCATGGAAAGAAAATGACACACACACAGTATTTGTTTGACATAATGCTGTTGCTCATCACCCAACTACAAGTGGAAGACATAACAGTTTGGAAATTCATCTTGGGCTGTCATACAGCCTTGGATTCTTCTTGGGATAGGACTGAATACTGTGCAGGGCTTCCAAGAGGCAGCCCATGTGATTCTGCCCATTTTTTGCTAATACCCAAGGCACATTTTTAACCCAGCAAATCTATGATGAATGTTATAATGAAAAAAATTGCAAAGAATATTTCATTATGAAATTGCTTCTTTTTTAAAAAAGTAAATTCTGACGCATATTGGCGATTATATCAATCTTGGTTTGTTTTAATTGAAATCAACCAAATGTGTTACATCTATAGCAGATTGAGACCATTGTTAATGTTACTCGTTCAGTTCCCTGAGCTTTCTTCAGCACCTTTACCCTCTTTGACCACCAAAACCCAATAGTCTTTTTAACATAGCAGGTTCCAGGAGTTGTCAATGAACTTGACAGCTATGTGTTCTGACACAGAATCATAAAATATTGAGCGGTTACATTATTAATTTTCAATAGCTGGTCTTTCAATTGGCCAGAGAAAAACAACCTATAATACTGTTGTTCAGTCAATGTAAACATTATTTTCAAAAGTTGTCCCCACCTTAAAAATGGACAGTGGGAGTCAATAGGAAGAGGATGCAGAGTAAGGGAAAGTTAGGTTTTTTGTGGGGGTTGGGAGAAGTTTAGAAAAGATAAATTAGATAGAATAAAGAGAAAACTGAGACGATATGATAAGACATTAAGCCCTGGAAACTCCTTGGATCCAACCACACTGGTGTGAGGGAAAAGGAGTGATCCTGACCTTCTCCAAGGCCAGAAACCCCAAATCAACTCCAAAGGACAGCATAATTTACATAGCCACTGCCCCAACCTGAGCTAATCCACCTCCCAAGAACAAAGTGGAGTCTCCTGACACCTAAAGGGGCCGAAGAAAGAAATTTTAAGTAACAATCCGCCCTCGAGCCAGTTGATTACAGGAAGCAACCAATCCCCTTTGAGAATGAATACCCTCCTCTAGTAAAGGTTTGGGGCCTTCAAAAGGTGGCAAAGGCCTCGAGTACACCAAGCCATAATTGGCATGAATTCTGTTAAAATCTTTCAAGGGCATAAATTTCCTTGGAAAGCCTTTGAAATGACCTGCCACACATCCTTGATATAGTGGGGAGCAGGCAGAAACACTGGAAAATCAGGGAGCTCCCTGATTTCTATCGAAGATCAGAATTTAAAGGTCTAATCTAACTGGAAGCTCATGTTACACCCCTGGGCAAGAAATAAAAATTATACCCACAGGAATTTCAGTGCTGAAATATTTTGTGTTTATAAGCTAAAATTGTCTTGAATGTGACTTTTAGTTGTATATGATTCATATTGTCGTGACCCCAGATACAAACGCATGTTTTATTACTATAGTATTTGTGTTTACTTCAGTATCACTGTATTTGGGCGAAAACTTACAAAAATCATCCAGCCAGGGAGACAATCATTTCCTTGCACCTGGCGGCAGGATTCATTTCTCTCATCAACTTCTCCTAGGCTCATGTTTGCACATCTAATTTTGAAAGATTATGTTGGAAATGTCTACCTTGACCTAACCACCACTGTCAGCTACATTTCCATCAGGTTCAGATAGGTTCCATGCTCTTAACATGTTTGGTCTGTACCTGGATCTCCAAACCTTGACAGATTTCTAAATTCTAATACTGTTCATGGACACCTGACGCAATATTCTCACACCTGTCAACGACATTCAGTAGTCCCATCATAGTTGCTACAGATATGAACAGATTTTTCCACTCTCTCAATCTCTATGAAATTGTGCCCTCTGTGGACCAAACACACAATATTTCATTAGGAATTTGAAAAATTGTAATTCCAGTTAAGGATTGTAATTATTCTTTTTGTGCCAGTTTTAAAGTGCTTAAAGTCTCTGCACTTATTTTTAAAAGAACTCTGACAGCCATTGGGTATCTTGTTGAAAACCCAGTGTCTCATTGTTAAGGATCCTAAATTTACACTACTCATATGAATGCATGGTGCTCTCCTTTGTACATGAGCTATTCCACTAGATGGTAATTAAATATATGGTTGTGGTGAAAGGTTGAGTTGCAGTGTATAAAAGTAGTCCCTAAGATGTCACTTTCAAAATAACTCATTTTGGTGGCATGTTCTGCTCGTCAGTTAAGTGTCCAAACAACAGGACAAGAAAAGATTGGCTTGTTCACGTCAATAACACACTTGGGAGATTTGATTGTGTGAAAAATTTGGACTTGGTAGCATAATATTTAAATAAAGCTATGCTCCTTTTCAGCAAAACCATTGTAAAATCAAGCTCAATGCTAAAATGCCACAGATCTGGCTGTTGTTTGTGAACCAGACTTTCTGGTACCCTAGCAATTGTTCCACAATCGACCTGAATGACCAGAAAGTATACCCACAGGTGAGAACAGGATCACACTTGCTGTGATGATGCTTAGCCAATTAAGTGGCTAAAATGCATTGTCAAAACTCATACATTGATAAATAATCACATAGGTGAAGTACCAGATGTAGGACAGCACCTGCGAAACTGTCTTAATGAATGAATCATATCCTTTGGAAGATGGGTAGTAAAGGGGGAACCCCCTTTGCCTGAGATCTACCGTCATCTATCTGATACCAACTCAACGCTAAATAAAGATTAGAAAACTAAAACAGTAGAAACACAAAGATTGAAAACCAAGAAGGCAATGAATGTACCTGTCCCAGAGATCGAAGAAAGAAAAGTAAGAGGTCAGATGAGAAATAGAATGAAAGTAAACTGATTATTAACAGGATGAACACAATTAGAAAAAAAACAAATGAAAGAGGATACAGGAGTTTATATGAACCATGAAGCACAACTTTAAAACTAAAACTTCCCTTTTCAGATGAAGGCATATAAGAAGTCATCAGTGAAATAATCTGATAAAATTACTTTCTACTCATGAGTCAGTCTTCAAAGAATTCAGAAATGACAAAGTTAAGAATAAGTCAGTAACACAGGTAAAACTAACCATATTTCACAGGAAGGGACTGAATATTCTGATTATTGCAGTGATAATGTTTTTATTATTGTTGAGAAATATTGTTGGCAAAGGAAACTATCATGAACAGTTGGGAGTGATGTCACAAGCCACTGATATGCAGCCAACCCCCACAAGTGTGGCAGTTAAGTGAGTTCAACTGACTAGCTTACATTATGTGAAATGGGTTTCATTAGTTCACATCAAACCTGCCAGAAAAAACAGATTCAGGTTCTGCAGCTTAAAAGTGCAGCATCTGCTGAGAGATCCACAGGTACCGAAAGCCAGATCAAAATGTTGAAACCTTCCACTTATTTTCCTGCAAGTTACTATTTTGGGTATCATTAAAATGGTCTGATTATATTGAGTATGTAATAAAATTAAGGTTTCTAAGAATTAGTCATTTGAGGTGCATATTATTTGTTCTAAATCGCTTTTCAGTTTAAAGATCTTTCATTACTATGATACCTCCCTCAGCTTAATTGCACTCTGAGGTCTTCCTCTGAACTAAAGAAAAAGTAATGTCTTGTTATGCTGTCAATATTATTCTGTGGTTTATGCTCTACTAAACGGCAATTATTCAGGTTGTGTACACTGTTTCAGCTGGTGGTTTAGGTCAATGCACACAACTGCTACGACAACAAATCTCTGCTGAAGTCACTTCATAACTCCATTTGGGATTTTTCATTTCATCAGCCATCACACCTTGTTGGAAGTCATTTATTTCACTTGTTGAACCTAGGGTGTTTAATTTCTAAACAATTAATTATCATATCTGAAAATAGTCTAATTCTGACATGAAAAAAACTCAGATTGTGAGCTGAGTGAAAGTCAAAATACAATGAGGAACTGGAACTACCCAAGGTCTATGCACGTAATCTTTGAAGAATGTGTATAAGTTAAAGGGTCAAAATAACCATAATTATAATAATTCCACAACTGAAGATCCTCTTGTTTCAAATATAAAAGTTGCACACATCTTTCTACTTAAGTATTTGGTTAACGGCATTGTGAATTCATTAGGTGGGAATTCATTAGCACCCAGTTTTGCACCCAAAGGTGGTGATGCAGACACAAGAGACTGTATTTTCCTTTTCTGGCCATGTACTGGCAGGCTTGGAGGAGGGGTTGCTGAAAAAATAAGGGAGTGCTGTGTCGGCAAAGGGCCCTGTCCATTCCTGGAGCAGACAGAGAGGATTGGTTATGCGGTCCATGGAGGAGGGCAACCAATTGAGAAGATTAAGTCCCCAGTTAAAGAAGATTTAGAGGATTCCACTACATGCAAGGAAATCTGTAACTGACTTTGTAAGCAAATATCAACGATAGCCCACTAGAGGCTGCGATCTCAATGGAGCAGCCTCCCTATGGTAGGCTGGAGACCCACTGGGGCCAGGGGCTCCATGCCCCAAAGAGGGGACTGCAGGAAGGAAAGGCCACACCAGCAGCCCAAACAATGTACCATCTGCTCTGATAATAGCTATGCCCCTCAACCTCCAGGTTGAGGCGCCCTCACGGTTACCAACCTGTCTCAGCAGCCCCCACCTCTCCTGGTGGGGTTGTCAAGGCTCAAGAGCTGCTAGCCCTCTGGGCAATTAGGAGGCCACCACTGGGATAATTATACTGGAGGGCATGCTGCTGCCAAGCGTGGGCTTAGGGCCCCCATTTGGTTCTAACACTGGGGTCCTGAAGCCCACAATAAAATCCAGCTCAACATATGCTCAATCTGGGAAGCCTGAGGATAGCCCAAAATTGGGCCATGCGTCTTCTCTAAATAATGTGAGTGAACTGCTGGTGGTAAATGTCAAGCCTTCAGATGCTTCCTGCTGCTTTAAATGTCAGGTTTCCTGATTTGCCAGTAATTGAAAAAAAAAAGATGGTGGGTGTGGGCCATTGCTGTGGAGCCAGGAATAGCACTTCTACTTTTCCTGGTCCCACAAGAATACTATTATTATATAAATTTTTAAAACTCTTTTTTACATTAGTGGCTACTGAAGAATCCAAATCTCAGACTAATTTCGGCAAGAGGGCCTAAAATGGTGTTTTATATTTACATTTTTAAGGGACATGAAGCAAGGCAGGGAAAGCTTCTGAGAGGCATCTGCAGACAGTGGGCAGCTGGGGGAAAGAGATTGACAGCCAGTGGGTGGGTTAAAATAGGAACTGTAGCCAGCTGGAGGAGAGGAGATAGGAATGAAATCTGATTGGGGGGTTAAGAGGCCAAAATCTTGCCTGGAAGAAGAGGGCTGAAACCCTCTGCTTTCAGTCTTAAAAACTTGCTTTGCAGCAGAGGTAGTGTTTGTGATACGTGGGTGCTTGAGGACAATTTTTTTAAAAACAGGGCAAGAGTAAGGGGAGTAAAGTACAACTTTAAACTAAGAAGTTTATGGCTTTAATTCCTGTGTTTTACATTGGGGCTCTCATGTAATGTTAGTTCCAAAGTAAATAATATTCAATTGTTTAGGTTTCAACTAGATATTCTTTTTCCAGAACAATTGAAGGAAGATGCCAATTACCTTCTGAGCATATGCAGTTGGTATTATGCCCCAGCAGCCATTCCCAATAGTTTTCTCCCAGTTGAAAGAGAGGGCAGAATTTTCCCCCCATTGAGGGGGAAGTTTAGGAGCAGGCGCGTGGAGGCGCGCCTCTGATCGGCGCCCCCAATTGGGGGCGCACCGCCATTTTACGTGACGTCCGCCAGGAAGCGCTATACGCTCCCTGTGCAAGCAGTGGGGGGGATTCCCCAAGCCGAGAGTGCGCTCTTTCACGCATGCGCATGAAAAAGCGTACTCGTCTCCCTGAGGCTAAGTGCTGCCTCAGGGAGATCGGCTCCACAATAAAAAATCTTTTAAAAAAATTTCCCTGACATGTCCCCTCATGTAACACTGTCACATGAGGTTTTTGAAAATGATGGACATGTTCCAACTCTGTCACATCTCAATACCACTCCACAAGAACTCAAGACTTCCCTCCCATTTCTAACAGGCCCTTGTACCCCTTACTAGTACCCTCAGCACCATCATACCCTTTACAGTGCTCCCAGATCCTACAACCACCAATTCTCTCTCCCATAACCTCACACTATCTAGTGCATCCACACCTTAACCCTAGCTTTCAGATCTTAACTTCTTCAGTACTACCAAAATCCACTTCCTAATTCTTCTCAATTTCCAATAACATATGCTAACATTGTTACAAACTGAATGATATTACTTTCCACAGTGCTAACTGTCTGTAGGAAACTAAGGCTCATAAAAATTGGGTTCTTTGCCTGATGTTCCTTCTGCTGGTACTCCACTCCCAAGTCTCCAGTGTGACCTTCTCCAGTTACCACTCTAGGCCTTTCTGCATGCCTCAGGTTTCTTTGTGGACCTGAAAATAACCAAGTTCCCAGCCATGATCTGGCAACTACTTTTAAGTTCTTTAAAATGATGAACACTTTAAAGGACATAAAGCTAGTTCCTGCATCACAGCCTGAAATGTGGTTATAATGCTTTTCTCAGTGGGTAAGAGTTGGATGCCCAACAACAATTTTATTGGCACAGAGTCAGGAACTGTTTTGTTAAATTTAAATCACTTAGTGCATGTATACAGTAATTGCTGACATACAATGAACAATTTGCAATATAAATGCAGTTTGTGTTTGAAATAACTGAAATAACTTCTGAAATAATTTTTAGAAATGTTCTGGGGGAATTAATGAAAGTTTAGAGACTTCATCCTATACTCGCCCCAAAATATACTACCAGAACACAGCCACTGATAAATATCAATCCCAGGCCCCCCAGCAGGTCGACACCTGAAACGAAAGACCTTCTACCCAAGAATCACAGAATCTTGCATCATCCTCCTCACCACGTGAGCCAAACTACCCATTCCCCACACCGATTGCCATAAAGTACACCTCTCTCAGCCATCTGATAACTAATGTGCCCTTCTCCAAATCTAGCAGAGTCCAACCCCACCATATGCCTCTAATAACTTCCAGACCTTCAACAAACCATTACCTGTACTGCAAGATTCCACAATATTCACATTTCCACTTTTGTTCCTTGAGCTCTTTCCCAGTATTACTACACATCCACCCCCACTCTTATGGTGGAATTTTCCTTTCCTAAGTCCCGTGGCAGGGGCAGTGATGGGAAGTGTTTCCCACCGCAGAGGCAACTGGGAATTCATGTCATATCACATGACCTCGGCCTCATTAATTATGCAGTCGGGGTGTTTCCCGACATATCATGCAGCGGGACGGGCTGGATGTTGTGCTCCCCGCCATCATATCCGGGCACCATATTTAAAAGGCATTCGGACAGCAACTTACCCACCACGCCGATTGAGATGGCCAAAAGAGGACAGGGTCCTCCAGTGCCCTGTCAGCAAATTCAGCGACACTTCCTTGGGTGTCCTACTCAACCAAGTGGAGGCCAGGAGTCCTCTTTCCAGCTGATGGGAGGAGGAGGAGGCCGAGCAGGAAGACCAACCCTGCATGGGAGCAAGTCTCCAGGGCAGTGGGTGCCCACCACCTCCAAATTCAGAAGAGGATGAATTACCTCATTCGTGCCACCAGGGGAAGTGAATACTCAGCTGCTCACACTCACCTCAATGAATGGTACATCGGCCTCAGTGATAACATGATAAGGTCATGCCTCATAGCCCCACTGCAGTCCATCTATTCTGCAGATGAAGAGGCTCCCTCACCCTTCCACACAGAGAACTCACATGCTGATTGGAAGGGGAAGGGGTGGGGGTGGTTAGCGGCTCAGGCGTTGAGGGCACCAGCAAGTTCCACAAATGACATACCTCTCTGAGCCTTATTTATATCTGCATGGGCTCACCACTCTGGAGGATGCTGGCCCAGAACCCTTCTGGACAATCTGCCGTGCATCAATCACATGGCACACTATATTGTGCGGGTTATTTGTAAGACTGGAAGCATCAGAAAGATACGTGAAATTGCTATTTACAATTAGATGCTAAATACAATTGCTCTCAACCCCATCTTGTCTTTTCTCTTTGCGCAGGAGAAGTTAAGCTATAATCACCGAGAGAGGGAGAAGACGGAACGGGGTTGGCCAGGGTTGAAAGAGCTCACTGATTTTGAAGGAGTGGGCAGCCCAGTTGGTCAGAGTGGACCAGGTTAGGGCCTTCGGAGATTCAGTGATTGGTTTTCCGCCTCCATCCAGTAAGAATCCATGCATGTCTTAGAAGCCTCAGGGCCAGGGGGGCCTCCATGCTGGAGGCAGCCCATACAGTTACTTGTTCTCTCCTCTCTCACTGACAGGTTCCACCAGGAAGAGGGCAAGGCCTGAGCCTCAGGAAGCCCTGTCCAGCTCCAACACAAACCCGGCGAGGAACGAGGACATCGCAGAAGAACAAAGTGCACCTGTAGAGATGTCACAGCAGACACCTGCACCCTCCACCTGCCCAGAGACACACACCTCGGTGGGAATTAGTTGTGGTGCAGGAAGAATCTCACATTCTGGTGGTCACTGCATGGACTTGTGTGCAGTGCAGCAGGAGGGAGCAGGGTCAGGCGAGTTCACCCTCACTTACAGGAGTGCTGGGGAAGAGTCACCTGCAAGGTCCGAGTCCAATGACGGGCTTCTGGAATCGGTCTTCCAACTGATGATGGAGAGTCAGCAAGAGGTAGGGGAACATCAGGCAGAGATGTCAGAGGCCCTCAGCAGGGTGGCACATGAGGCAGAGGAGGCCATCCGCCTGCTGGCTGATGAAGTGGTGCCGACTTATGCCTGCATGGCGATCTCCATGGGGAGGGTGGTGGACTCCATGGAGAACCTAGTCAGGCAGATTCTGCCAGAGACACATGCAGACCTGCACTCCAAACTTTTGTAAATATAGTTCACTGGCACTTTAATCATATCTAATGTGGTGTGTTTACAATAGTCCTTAAGCCTTTGCGCCCCACCCCACTTCACTTTTTCTTCCTGGGGACACCACATCCCCCGGAATGAAGCTTCTGCAGTGAGGCATTTGACAGGGCCTTTCGCACCTCTACAGCCCCCGTGCCCCTTCACACCTCCAAATACCCCATGCCTCTTCACATCTCCATACCCCTTCACAACTCCAAACCCCCTCACCATGCCCCTTTACACCTCTAAATCATACTCCATGTCCCCTCAGACCTGCAGAAGCGTCGCCCTCCCACCACCCGTCCGCAATTCACCATGGCCCTTCCCACCCTCCCGCTCCGTACCGGCTGACCCATTGAAAGAACCCCTTTGATTCCATCACTTCCCCCAGCACCAGCCTTCCCTTGCCCTACCTCTTCATTCCTCTCCTATCCACCTTTCGCTCCACCACCCAATGAACCCTTGTCGCCCAACAGTACCTCATGCAACCTTCCATCTGCAGATTGAAGATCCGAACCTGGGAGAAGTTGCTGCACTGAGAACAACCATCTCCTGGATGCTGCTGCGCAGAGAAGATCCACGTGGTTGATACTCCACCCACCCCGTGCTGCACATGGTGTTCCAGGGTACGGTGGCTTCTCTTCAGATTTCTGCGTGCTGTCCAAGGCCTTTTTAAGGTAAGTGCCGACTTTTACACACCACGTACATCCAGAATACCAACCCCACCAGTCTGAGATCTAACACCCTCCCCAGTACACACAGACCTGACCGCTCCTCTGTTCCTCCTTCCTCCCACCAGCTCCCCCCAGCATTCCATGGTTTATACATGCCAGGACTATTCTCCCAGTACTGCCAATGATATAACCTCTCCCACCTTCAGTATTGTCACTTGCCTCCAAAACCTTCCCCACTGCCTTCCTATACATCCTGCATTTAATAAAAGTATAACATAATACTGAATATGGCACATAGGTAAATAAACAATCAAAGCTGCCGATTCACAATTTCAATGAAAATAAGGACAGAATTACAAAACAAATGTACAAATGCCATTAAACACTCCCATATTCATTCTTAATAAAAGCTCAGTTTCACTTATTCAACTAATAATCAATTGCCCTTATGTTATCCATTACACAGCATAAAATGTCCTCCAACTTATTTGTACAATGTAATAGGAGTACTTTATTCATATTTTTTTCAAATACAACTTATACCATATATCTTGCAAGTTATCTGAATGGTTACTGTAAAAATTGCCACATCAGTAAAATACACAAAAACTAGGATTGTAGGCACAAGCTCTAATCAGGGCCAAAGTAAAGAAACTTCATCGTCAATGTTTGACCACTGACTGGAACAACTTCAGAATCGTTCCTCCTTTTAATTTCTCTGATCACGTTCAATAGATTAAAAATCCTATTCATCTATATTTGCCACTTTTTCTATCATTCAATCATTATGGACACCTCAAAAGGTTATTGAACGTATAGCCTCCCAAGTGCTAGGTATCGCCTGGAGCCGCCAGCTAAGGTGATTTTTCTCAGCCTGCTCCCTGCACTGAAAATACTTTAGGCCTATAGATGACTAGCTTTTCAACAGCTTCCTATCGATAACTTTCAAAGACTCATTAACTGCTGTGCCTAACAGCTGAAGAAGTGTGATTAGGCTTCTTGGTATCACAGCTACTGTTTGCTCAATGAAGAAAAGTTTTAACACTCCAATGGTTTGCACAGAGCTTGGTATCAAGGAAATTGAGCTTAAATTTTGTTCCTTTGTACCACCATTAAGTATATAACTACCATTCAGTGTAGTGTTAATGTCACTAGACTAGTAATCTAGAAGCTGAGGTTAATGCTCTGAGGATATGGGTTCAAATCCCATCATGGCAGTTGTGGGAATTTCAATTCAATGAATAAAATTTGGGAATATAAAGCTCGTCTCATTAATGGTAACCATGACAACTATTATCCAGTGTTTTTAAAAAACCTATCTGGTTCACTAGTGCCCTTCAGGGAAAGAAATCTACCATCCTTACCTAGTCTGGCCTACATGTGACTCCAGACCCATAATAATATGGTTGACTCTTGATGGCCCAGCAAGCTACTCAGTTCATGGGCAATTAGAGATGGGCAACAAATACTGGCCTTGCCAGCAACACCCACATCCCATGAAAGGAAAAAAAGAAACGTATTTTACATTGTTGTGATGTGACATCTGAATCCTTTAAAAGTAATAATTTTTAACTTACCATTAACCACACATGCCATTGCCAGATTAAAGTTAATGTACTTGCGAGCAGTTATTATTGTGACATGGATTGGTTCCCCTTGCTGGTCCCCGAAATTCGCTGGACTTCAAATTAACACCTTGTATGTTCCTTCATGCGAGCTCCCAAAAGCTGGCCATCTCTTCCTAAGGGTCATGTGGTGCAGTTTTACAAGTCTGTCCCTTATTGCATTCCTCTTCACAAATTTAAATACACAGGTAGGCTGGGGTTTGTCATTTGTGATATTCTTCATTGACGATAATCAAATTCCGATAATGCCAACTGTTTCTTCCTGCTCTTCTCATCAGGGTTCTGTCCGGCAACTTTTCTTTTTCAGATCACGTACCACTTGGACTGCATTTAAATTTACTTGCAGAACACATAAGGATTTAGTTCTTCTGGACCTTTATACTGGATCTGTTCATATTTAAAATACTTGCTTCTTCTCAGCATTTTTTTAAAAAAGCACTTGCAGCAGGAACTGGTAAGTTACATATAGTCATTCACCTGTGGAGCTTGGGTTCAACTCCAGTCTAGCCTAATGAAAGTTTTCTCTATCCCCTGGTTTTAAGGGCTATTTGTACCTGCGGCACAAAAATATCTAATTTGGCATTATTTAGTAGCCTTACTTAAGAGTTATTCCAAGGGAAAGAATGCACATTATGTGGGAAAAATATTGAACTCTATTTTTATAAAAATGTTCATGTACTAGGATGGGCAATAAAAAGAACATTTTTTAAAAAAATCATGCGGTTGCAATAATTTTGCTATGTGAAGCTATATTTGTGATAATATGAAAATTTATATTGTCTTCCACATTGTCCAGAAAAAAAGTGTCTTTACTGTCACGGCAGAAACCTACAAGGCAAATCTGTGTTCATCTTTGCAGTGTCAAATGAAATAATGTAAACTATAATGGATGATGAATTCTAATGCCTCACTTACACAAAAAAAACTATATACTGAAAGGTTAACATCCCTTAGACTGTGTTCATGATTATATATTCCTGAGGTTCGGTCACACTCACAAATTGTGCGAGCAGTGTCAATTAATTTCTTTCCCCCACCCTTCATAATAGTTTTGCAGTCTTAAAAAAACATGTTCAACTGCTTGATATTCTCCGTATGGAAAATATATGATCATATACATGGTGTCGTTTCATCCTCTCTTCCTGTCATATCCTGCTAGCTCTTAACTTATTCACTTACCAACATGCTACAGACAACCTTGTAATACACTCCTAATTAATTGCTTTTTGATGCAGGAGGACTATGCAATTTCTCTATAGTTTTTTTTTAAAAAAATGTATTTCAACTGTTTCTGTCAGAGGGCATCTCTAGTTTGCAATGCTCAAATACAGCAGGTAAAGCTGAATGACTTAAGACATAAAAATTAGGTGTGATTAATAAACTTATAAACGTTTACAGTTAATTTCGACTGAAGCCTTCTCAATTTGATAATTGCATGTTTCTATTATAAATACATGGCTGTAATGATAGACTGCATCTTGCTGTGAATGCCATTTGAATCACACAGCACTGTCCCAAAAATGGCAGGGGCTTCACCGAAGATGGGGAAAGCAAACTTGAAAGACAGAAACAAAATATAAAGAAAATCCGAAAATGAACCTTCTCTCTCAGGCCGACATATATTGAGTACATGAGCTTATTTCTGGATTTAGGAAATTATCTGGATCTCTAGATGAAATTATCATAGCTCCCTCTTCGTTTACCAAGTATTGGAACGCCGCCAGTGAGAAGTACATAGGAAACTAGATTCGAAATATAGAGAAAATTGAATGTAGTAGTGCTTTGAATTACATTTTTTGAACAATCATTTGGAAAGAGGGCTCTAATTAGTGGTTTTTAGGGAGGTAATGGTTTGTGCTCCGAGGCCGAGATGTCACTAGGCCCGAATGAGGCCCGCCGCTCGCTTCGTCCGCCCGCCCGTCAAAGGCGTTTCGCGCGCGTCCGGGAACCAAGGCAAGGACACAACGTGGTCTGAATGGAACTGCTGGGCCGAATGTGGTGGGTTTTGACACTAAAAATCCTCCATTTTGTTTTGTAGCCGTCTCTGTGCAACATTTTTACACGGCGGTGATTTTTATTTGCTTTTTAATTCTGATGCTTTAAGACCAATCGATCGCTTCGCCACTCAGAAACGTTTCCCTCATCGGTGCCCTTCCGCCGGCAGCACAGAGTGCTGCTCAATGCAGCAAACGATATGTGACAAGTCTCGCTTTACAGCCTTGTTTTCTGTGAGGGGGGGTTAATAATCAAATAAATCTTTCGCTCGGAGATGAACCGCCATGAACTTGGGGCCACCAACAAACACTTCACTCTGTTCACAACTGCTACGTGACTGTTTCGATCAGTTTACTCTTCAGATAGGGGTAGGATCATAACATGGATAGAAATCTAATAGATAATCGAAGCAAAATAAGCACTAAAGATGCTAATAAGCTAATTTTATTATTATTCAAAGTGAATTTCACAAAGGGAATACATCAGTAACATATGAAATCACATTTTGATTTTTGTTCCTTATTATTGCCTCCCTCCTCAATAGAAGTGGCACAGTCACCTCAATACCCAGCGCAAGGATATTTCTCCTCGATTCAAACCCAAAGGCGTTGAAGAAGAGGTCCCGGGCACTGGGACGATGATTGATAGCGGGGAAAGCCAATCAGACGTCGCAAATCCGCGGGCAACTTTCCGGCACTGGGCTATCCAACCAATAAGCATAGAATAGAGGCGGGCCTTCCGCGCTGGTAGGCAATTGGGCCGTCGGCTGTTTTCCCGCAGTGGTTTGTAGGGGCTGTAGTTTGTCGCTTGGTGGTTGGTGTAGCGGGTGCGGAGGTGATGGACTACAAGTCCCGTGGGCAGGAGCGCGGTGGGGACATGCGCAGTAATGGGTCACGGTTTGTATATAAAGGCCACCTCGAGTACGAGCCGCAGCAGTTGAGGAGTGAGAGCAGGTTGTTGTGTGTTGCTCACTGGAGGGGGAGGGTTCCCTGTCGAGAGAGAGGCTCCACTTGGGAAGAGGGAGAAAAGAAAATAAGCTCCCACTTGACCCGCGGGTCAGGATGAGCAGGCCAGTGATGTCCGCGGGCCCGGAGAACTTCCTAGGCCGGATAGGGGAGCGGAGCCAGGGGGAGGGCGGGCTGCTGCTGCCTCCGTCTCCGAGCGCTCCCCCCCAGCCGCGGGAGGAGGAGGAGGAGGCGGCGGAGGATGAGGAGACGAAACAGCGGCGTCGGGACGGCAGAGGGCGAGCGGCGCTCTCGCAGCTCAGCGAGAGTGTGAGTGACGGGGAGGCTGAGCAGCCGGGAGCTCCGGCACCAGGAGGCGGGGTTGGCGCCGGTGGAGGAGGAGGAGGAGGCTGCGGCGGAGGAGGAGGAGGGGGGAAGAGGAGGCACCGCAGGCGGCCGTCCAAGAAGAAGCGGCGCTGGAAGCCCTACTTCAAGCTGTCCTGGGAGGAGAAGAAGAAGCTGGACGAGCGCGAGAGCGTCCGGGCGGCCAAGACCCGCGCCGAGATGTTCGCCAAGGGCTTCACGGTGGCGCCGTACAACACCACCCAGTTCCTGATGGAGGAGCACAACCAGGAGGAGCCCGACCTCAACACCGGCGGCGGCGGTGGCGGCGTCTGCCCCCGGCGCGCCGGCCGCCCGTGCGAGACCAGCGAGGAGGAGGAGCAGGAGGAGCCGCTGGACGAGGCGGAGCAGGACAGCGGCAGCGACGGCATGGGGGGCGGCGGCGGCGGCGGCGGCGAGTTCCTGCAGAAGGACTTTTCCGAGACCTACGAGCGGTACCACGCCGAGAGCCTGCAGAACATGACCAAGCAGGAGCTGATCCGCGAGTACCTGGAGCTGGAGAAGTGCCTGTCCCGCCTGGAGGACGAGAACAACCGGCTGAGGTGCCGGCTGGAAGGGAAGGTGGCGATCGCCAGGGGTGGAGGGGAGGTGGTGGAGAACAAACTGAAAGAACTGGAACGGGAGATTGAGAGGCTGAAAGCCGAAAACCACCAGCTCCTGAAAGAAAACGAACTGTACAAACGGGGGAAAAGAGTATCAGACAGCGCTGACTGAAATATGAACTCTGGAGAGAGAGATATATATATATATATTAACTTGTATATAAATCTGTAAATATTTTTAGTCTGTACAGATTGTAGATTTTTGTTTTTTTTGCATTGTTTTTGGAATTTGCGTTGTACATTTGAAATGATCTAATTGGTTTATTTTGAAGTTGGGTTGGAATACACTTTTTTCTCTTTCGCATTTTAAAACATCTGCCTTTGCAGAGATTTCGAAGTAACTTTTTTGACTTGTGTTTTATACAAGTGATCCCCATCCTTTTTTTTTTTCTGTGCACCTGTTAACCTCCAACCAAAACCCATGGGCAGTAGTTATGTACAGTATTTTTTAAAAATTGGGTTCAACAGTTTTGGTGAGAATGCCATTGCCTTATTTTAAATGAGTTAACCTTGTCAGTTTGCTACCAGCTTGGGATTTTCCCCAAAGTTTTGCCAAATGATTAATGCCTACAGTACAAAATCCAGCACGCCTCTCCTCCTGGAGGAAGCCTTGCCCTAGCCATTTGGCTACTTTTTTTAAATGCATGATTTCCCCCCCCCCCCCCAAAATCTACATTTAAGGCTGTCAATTCCCTCTTCTAAATCTGATACTATTTTCCCCCTTACTGTTTCAAATGTTACTCTAGTTAATGATTTTGAATCATTTTCTAGAGATCCACTGTGCCATTTGGTCAGCAGTGTACCAACTCAACCAGTTAGACAAATCAAATTTAGCTGTGTGCATACCCCTAAATGAGTTTGAAACCAAATTTTGCTTTTGGTGGGATTTTGTGTGGCTGCTTCCTGTGTATTTCATAATTCACTATTCTGCATCTATTCAATACATTAGAAAGAATGGTCTACAAAGGAAACTGGCAACTGAATCACTGTCTTTTTGTTTAAAAATCTTAACAGTGGTTAACACTTTTTTTAAAAAAAAAAGTTTCCAAGAATAAACTTGGAGGCCAGTATCAAGATTTTTGGGGGTAAATTTGTAAAATGTACCTTTTCAATGGATATATATATATAAAAAAAATTAAAGAATAAAATTAGTATGTCTTTAAAGAAAAACTTTGTACCTTTTCTATGAAAGTGGAGAATAAACTTGGCGTTCCCAGTGAAGTGATGCTTAGCAACATAGTTTGGAATTGTGGATAACCTGATACTTTCAAAATACACCCATCTCATGGAGACAAATTTTTAAATTTGTCATCAGGGAAGAATCTTAAATTCAGATGATCCAAATTCAGAACTGCTCTTGGTCTAGAATGGAATATAACTTTGAAGTATGTAGATCAGTAGGGGAAAAGTCTGATTAATTGTGGATCGGAGAACTTAACTTGGGCAAACGTAAAGGGACACGACGGGCATGACCTTGAATGTGTCCACCAGTAGTTGCTTGTTTAAAATCAAGCTATGAACAGATGAGTCTTCCAAAGCCAGTTGCAGTTACCTTTCTGCTGTGGCTAACATTGAACTTAACAGTGCCAAGATTAAATTTATCACATTACTCTGAGCTTTTGCTTCAGTACATTGTGTGGAATTTACTTTATCTGAAATGAGTACATTTTGATTTGACATACACAAAATGGAAGTTGATGTAGGAAAGACACTTGCAGTAGTGGGCTCTGACAATGCAAAAGATGGGAAACGTTCCTTTTAAAGTAATGAAAGTGTGTTAGTCCGTTCTAACTTGACATTTTTTTAGAAAAGCTGGTATCAAGCAAATTATCAAAAGATGTTTATCTTGCTATTTTTAAAGGAAACAAGGTACTTTGTACCAAAAACATGGCTGCTAATCGCATTTTTTTTTTAATCCTATGGCGAAAATATAAGAATTGACCTCCATTTTGTGCAGTGTAGTTTTGAATAGGTTGTGTCCCTGATAGTAAAGATAGACATCATTGGTGCTGCCTTGAACAAGTTAGTTAAGTCAGGCCTTTTAAGACAGAAAACCATTGAATCTTAACTAGGCTGTAGATTAGTAACTAGTCTCTTACTGTATGAGGCAGGTATTGATTTTCTTTGCCAGCATCTAGATATATAATGTGTGACCTATTCAATGTAGTAATTAAACTATGTCTTCATTCATTCTTAATGTGAATAATTATGCTGAGAATACTTGCATCTTACTGTTATTTCTTCTAAGCAGTAGGATATATTGATATACAGGGACCAGAGGCTTCAACATTCCCTTTGGTTGCTAAGGGATTTATTTAGTTAACTGCTAAATATGAGGAATACAGTGCAGAGTTATGCAGAGAATGAAATGGCTGGGAATAGGAGTTGGAAATTTCAAGTGCTCAGTGTGTTTCAAAGTTGATTATGCAAAAAGATGGGCTACTCAGTTTCTCAAGCTAATTTGTCCCTCATCATCATTTATAACAGTGAAATTTTAAGTTCTTTTGAATAAAGGAGACTAGGGAGCAGATAATTCCTGTGTACTGCTTATTACAATCCATAGGTATGGTTTTGAAACACATTTTAACAATTTTAATTATTAAAAGTGAATGGTGAAAATCGTCCCCCAATGTTACAGTGCTCGGCCAGGGGTTTTGCAAGGTTTGAGCACGTATATTAAAGAATTTGAACAATCAGTGGAATATAAAATCTTCCTGGAGTGTAGTTTCCCTTCTGTTAGCCAACCATGAGCATAGAACTGGATAAAACGTTTGATAGTTTTAAGACGTGCAATTGTCAGAAAACTTGGTTTTAAAGTAATGTTCCTTTTAAACACTTCCTGATCCGTCTTGTAAAGTGACGGGATTTAGAGAGAGTTCCAAAGATTAGGACCTCAATGTAAGGAAAATGTTGGACAATAATGTGGTTCTTCCCTTTTCTTCAGATACATCCAGCCTTTTGGACCTACAAATTAAGGTAGGATTTTTTTTAAATTAGGGTTGGATACTATTCTGATGTATCATAAGTGACCAACATAAATTTGGAGCTGCTATTATGGACTTTTTCATCTTTCTAACAAAATGAAAATGTTCACTTTTTTTTCAAAAGGTGAAACAGAATCTTCTCAAAGGCATACACCCAGCTGAAGCTGTTCAGACCTGTTGAATTTCTTCATATACACTCACAAACATTTTCTCTATAAATAGGCACCTTGATGCTTGGATACATCTAATGACCTGTCAAGATTCCTGACCATCAGGTAGGTAAACTACATTTTTGTCTTCATTCCTCTTGTACAGGGACTGCTCATTATGAGTTAATACCTCTGTTATTGCCAGTCATGGCTCGGATGCAATTCAGAACAACTTTGCCACGTAATGCATAGAGGATGTTTTGCAACAACTTAGATTTTTGTACAGCTTAACATAGCTGCAAAGCACTTTGTAACATTTGAGAGGACAAGTGCCAAGCAGATGGGAAGAGTCAGAAAAGATTACACAGCTAGCCAAAATGATGGATTTTGTGATTTTAAAGACAGATGGAGGAAAAAGTAAGGCGAAGGAATTTAGGAAGGGAGTTCTAGAAATTAGGCTGGAGACAGTGGAAGACTGTTCTCCCAATGGAGGAGTTGTAGAGGAGGAGAACAGGATGCCAGTTGGTCCAAATTGCACAAGCTAGGATATGAAGCTGGAATGGTAGCAAGGAAAGGGCTAACAAGGACAAGAATTTTGAATTTAATGCTTTGGGGATGGGAAAGGGGAAAACTTTGACCTACTCTGGAAGCTGGTGTGGGGATAACAAGCTATTCCTTTAAACATTTGCTTTCATTTTCCCTTAAACTATGTATTTGCTACCAGAGACTTGTTTACTGTGTCAGCAAAGGATAGGAGCTGAGTGCAAAAAAAGTTGGTTGGTGGGTGGGGGGGTGGTTTCAGAAGTGTTGAGGTTTGAATAGGGAGGAGTGGGGATTGAAATTGCAAATCATCTGGGTAAGGGACAGAATGGAGTGAGGGAAATGTGGAGGGGAGAGGAGGTGGCTGACTTACCTGTGCAGATTGTACTTGGTTGGGGTGATGTGAGGAGGTGGGGACAGGGTGTGCTTGGAGTAGGATTATAGTAAAGGCAGTTGACATTTTTATTGTAAATTAAATACAAACAGTATAACTGATATGTATATCTATTGGATAATCACAGATCCCATGAGCGATTGCCAGGTAACTCAGAGGATACATTGTTTTATAAAAATGTACCATATAGTACATGATAATGTTCAGCCATGCAGCTGCAGCATATAACATAGTCTGTCCCTTTAAGATCACATGGTCTAATTGCTCTAACTTCCTGAAATCAATTAGATTTAATTGTCCTTATAGATATCTTGAGGTCAATTAGTTACTGGAGAAGTTTTTCTGTCAGTTAGAAATGATTGGCTTGCTTTCTCTATTTTTAACATCTTACATTGTGACACAAATTTGCATGCATGAGTCTTTTTTTATATACAAATACACACACTGGCTGACAGCGCACAGGTACTGGTCTAGAATCCAATCTCTAAAGACAGTTTAAAACTCCAGTGAGGAGGAAGCAACTGTTTTGCCAGAAGATGTATTTGTAGCTTAGGACATATCAATTGGGCAGTGATATAGTAAGGTAAAATAGTGACAAGGAAAATCATGATAGGAAGGGAGAGCGACTGGGGTCGATACAAAATCCCCATCAGACATAATAGGATTTCAGATAATCTCCTTGAACCTCGGGTTGTATTGTTTTACAAAAAAAACTCCAGCTTATGACGTGTTCTTCGTGGATACAGGTGGAGTTCATCAGGGTAGTTTCACCCAGTTTTCAGTGAGAGTTTTTATTTGGAACAAGTGTGCACAGATTCAGGGTTATGATGGACATGTTTAGGTTAGAAGATGGGAAGTATCTCTTTACAGAAGGGTTGCTAAAGCATTGAATGTTATAATGGGGAAACTGGAAAGTGAGATCTGAATGATTGGGCAGATATCTCCAATGTGTATCTAGGTCAAATGACCTTTTCCTGTTTCTTCCTTCCCTTGCATGCACTACCAAGTTAATCATTTCACATCTTTAAAAAAATTTTTTAAGACATTCTATCCATAATTATACTGGTTAGTGAGTGCGAATGGGTATTTGAAAAATTTAATTTTTTTTATGCAGACCTACACACAACTTTCTGAATCTTCCAGGATACAAAACTCCAATAGTGAAATGACTAAATGCAGTCTAATCGACGCTTAAAGAATGTAAAATTGTTACATAAATCGCGAGCTAAATTAAATAGCATACCAGGAAAATAGGAAAAATTGTCCCAAACTCCTCTGGCTGGAAATGGCTGTTGCCCCAAAATTTCTCCAAAAAATTACCTAACTAAAGTGATGCCGTACACCTGCTTTCCAAGCCCTTATCTATTACTAGCCCTCTAATTTATCCCCATCTTGCTCTTACCACATGTTCTACCCCTCCATCTTGTGTGCCATTCTTCCAGTGGCCACATGTAAGACAAAGGCACAAATGATTTCTCCTAACAAACAAAGAACATGATTGGAAATCCTTGAGGGCTAATGTTTACCACTTTTGTAACTTCTGGCAGAGAGAACCTGGCACTTTCCGTCTAATCCATAATGTATCCTTAGGTTGCAGGAAATAACTTTAGGAATTCCCTCCAGCTGGTGGAAATCCAATGTTTGGCTTTCCATTAAAACAATTGTGGGGGAACTGAATTAGTGCGTTTATTCTATTTCCAATTTCACAACAAATTAAATTTGACTTGTCAACCCCCAATCCCATCAGTGTAATGGAGGCACTCCCAAATTCACAGACTTCTGTACAGTTTCTCTGGTAGAGAACACATCTTTTATGTAATACAGACTTGTAAAAGAACCAGGATTCAAGCTTAAACTAACCAACATTAACCATCTTTCAGTACCTCCCACTTCCCCCATGTTGATTCCACTATTTTTTTTAAGAGGTGGTTCTTGCTTGGATTGAACTTGCAAAAATGTAAGGTTTTCCAAAGTTCCAAGAGCTATTAACGTTTGAGTGGTTATCTGAATATCTTTTAGAATTAACATAATACTTTACCAACTAGAAGTATAAATCATCCTCAACTGTAGGAAGTAACTTCAAAAGCTTCACTAAACAAAACAGATTCCTATTTTGTTACGGTAGGATCTGTATCCAAACCTATTGAAATAGCTGAAGTGTGAGTAATCTTTCTGGGGATGTGCAATCAACAGCATTGCTCTGTGTCCTAAAAGTATTTACCACTAACAAACAAGCTGTTCACCTCAAAAATAGGCTGGCAGCCTAAGGATGGAATATTGTCCTCTATCTCTCTACCCTCTTACACCTCCAGCCGCCCTTACTGTCTCTCAAAGTCTGTCACATGCAGAGCTTACAGTTATATAGCCCAAAGATCTCATTTAAAGTTCAGATGGTTACGCCTCCCTTTTCCTGACAAGTCTTTGGTACAGTTTCCTATTGAAGGGCAAAATTATGTGCTTAAAGCATATGGAGCACACTCATACAACATATGGATCAGATGCAGCAAAGCATTTAATTGAATTATTTTTCTGCCCAAAAATGAAACTTGCAATGACTACTTTGTAACATTCTATGTAACAAACTAAGATGGATTACTAAACCTGCCCTAATAGTTATTATCCATTTGCCTCCCATACAACTCCAGAGATGGGTTAAAATGGATGCAAATCCTGAACTCTTCATTATTTCATCCAAGTAATGCTGCCGTAATGACAATAGTAATTTCTCTTTTCAGTTCTTGTCTCCTTATATTTCTGCATACTTCCTGAGGAAACAATTGCACAATATAAAAGTAACCTTATAAGAGCAGCCTGTTCGTGTCTAGAATTATGATTTCCTCTGCACAGTAGCTTGCGATAATCCATTTCATGTCTTGGATGTAAGAAGTTTGTACTATCTGAGATTCAGGTGGGATGGTGAATAAGTAATGCAAGTGGGTGAATGTGCCTTCTGTCCACTATGGATTGAGAGGGGCAACAGTCCATTCCAATTTAAATACTGTCACCAAAATCCTTATGGTGGTCAATATGGAGGACCATTTGCATGCTCCAAATATCTTTTCTGGCCAAAGAAAAGTCAAGACTCAATCCTACTTAGAACTAAATAAAAATAATCAAGCCACAGGGGATAATGTGATTCAGAAACAGTTGCATTATAGAAGATGAAGCTTTTTACTTTTTGTCTTAATTGAGTGTCTACAGCAATGAGGTGAACTGTTTCACTCCAGAAATGGATGAAAAATATACATTATACTTGCTCTGATGGAACTTTTAATGGTTCTTAATAGAATACCAATTTCTAAATTTGTTTGGTTCCGAAAGTCTGGAGATGAACTCCTGCCTTCATGATAAAAGTAATGCAACCTAAGAAAATGTTCTGATTTTTCAGACTAAGAATAGCCAGGATGTAATCTGTGTAAATGCTCTATTTTGCAAGTGATGTAAATGGAATACTGATTCTTGGTTGGGCTGAGTGGCCTGTTTCTGTGCCGTATAACCTATGTTTTTCTCATGAAATGTGTTTTTATCATTCATTGTACTCAACATATTTGATTTATTAAGTCATTATTCATTTCATGCTTTATTTCAGCTCTTTGAAAAATGTGGTTACTAGCACCATTTGGCTAAAAACCTTGAATTGGCAGCTTTTATTAAAATAAATTCCTCAATCACCAACCACATCTCTTCCCTCTTTCCCCCCCCCCACTTCCTCAGCATTGGCGGCATGTTCATGTGATAGACTGGCAGGCACAAAGTTTTGAACCATTCCACGGACATGCAGATTATGGGGCTGTATTTCCAGATTGTCATTAATTTGATGCTGAATAGAAGCCAGACATGACATTTCTTTGGAAAGGAAGGGAGGAAAAATCCATCTGATGAGTCATTGGATAATTCTGGCACATCGAGTGGAAAAATTGGTAGAGACCCAATAGTTGGTCACCTGCTTGCCTTCCCAGCCAGGGATTGGGGCATGGAGTCAGCAGGCCTGGAGAAGAGGAAAGGCTTAAAGTATGCAACATGATAAGGTTGTTTTGTGCCTCCACTTGCCACTGGTTATAATGCGCTGTTTCAATTTGCTGAAAGAAGTACAGAATGAACAAGTGAAGAAGGCACTCGGTAGAGTGCATACCATGCTGTGTTAGCTCAACATTATTACAATTACACCGATCTTACTTGAGGCTTTCCCCTGCCTAGTTGATGCTCTGTAACTACAAAGCTGAAAAAGACATCTTTTTATTAAGAGCTGTAGAGTAAAGGTTTAACATCAGGAGCACCTGATGCTGATGTAATTATGATGAAATGTCACATAACTAAGAGACAGACCTGGTGGGAAGCAGAAGTAGAACCTCATGTAGAGTACTGAGATGTATATAGATCTGTAAATAAACAAGAATGGTTTCTACAAATAGCAGCCTGTGGTAGCATTCTTAGGGTTTGCATGTTACCCTAACTAAACTGCGAACCCAAGATGAAATTAGCTTCCATCTCTCTGAGGAGGTTTCAGGCCAATCAATATCCAACAACCTGCTCTGAAAACTCTGCTCACATTTTAACAGGTGTGCCAAATTGCACCATAACAGCTGAGACAATCCATAACATTCTAAAGCAATCAACAACTTTCTTAATTAAACAACCACAACATTCTTTTTAAAAAAAAAAGTCAATTTGCCCCATTAAAGGATCATTAAAAAAAAAAATTCCAGGATCCGTATCCACAAGTTTGCCAAAAACTAATCAGACTTCCTTGGACCATACCCATCCATTAGTTTGAGGTATATTGTTTACGGACTAACAGGCGAAAACATTACCTCTTCCCACCTTCAGTGGCAGAGGTAATAATAAATGGAGGGGAAAGTCTTTTCTATCTAAAAGAATGAATTTGCATTGATATAAAACACCTTTTGTGACCTCAACATCTCTAAGCACTTTACAGTCAATTAAATACTCTGAAGGGTAGTCACGCAAGCTTCTATTGTTAGATTATTAGTTATGCTTCTGTACCTCTATCAATATGTGACATTTGCAATTTAAAAATGCAAATGAGAGAAAGACTTGTCTGATGGTGTGGGAATTGGTGTGCGAATGTGTTGTGGAAGGGTATGGGTCGCCAGTGAGATCCTCCAATTGGCGATTTTCTCAAACTTGGCTACATCATAAGGCCAACAACACCAGAGAGAAAATGAAGATTCCCCCCACACCCTCCCTGGAGGGAGAGATAACTGCAGAGTCTCCTGAATCTTCTATCCAATGTTTCAAAAGCAACATTAGGAGAAAGTCACCTGACTTAGCTGTGCTTAAGCAATACTACTGGAATATCTAAAAAGGGGGTTAAAAGTAAACTAATTTTTAAAATGGATTCTTCAAAAAGAAGCATTTAAAATAAAGGTAATGCCTGAAATAAAAAGTGGCAAGTTTACATCTGTCATTCATTGGCACCTCATGATTAAAATATCCTAATTGCTGTAAAGAACCTGTAGCCCAGGAGGTATGAATTCCAATCCAATATTTTATTGCTTGTAGTTCATTGTCTTCTGTGGGTCAATTTTGCTAATTCTCAGTTGATTTACTAAACAGTGCACTGAGCTCTGCAATGCAACAGAAAAGTGGAAATACCAGATGTTGGAAGGAAATGTTTTCAAGGAAGGGGAGAACTAGAAGGGCAACTATTCATGGAGCATGTTGGTGTTTATCACAGATGCATAGATTATACTTGGGCACATGCTGCACATCTCTCCATAGCAATTTTCAAGTTAAAGGTTTTACAGTTTTTGAATGGTGCACCATGTTATTGTCCACTGCCGTGCGCTGTAATTGCAGGAAGTAATTTAACAAATTTGTCAGTAAAACATGGATGCACAGCTTCTTACACCAGTGTACCTTGCAAACATGGTTCAATTTTCTTGATTATCGTGAGTTAACTAATAATTCCAATGGACTTTAGCACCACTGGGCTCAGTTCCTGATCACTATACAATGACCCTTTCTTGAAAAGTACATCTTTGGCTGTCTGGTGTGGATAGGACCATGTACACTAAATGGTGAATAGCTTACCAATGCTATGTCCAGGAGCACACTTGAATGTTTGCTTGGAAAACTGCTAGAATATTTGGTCTGTATGTGAACAAGTATCTGTGCCAAATGGAGAAATCTGAGAAGTGTAAAATGTACTGCTAAATTATACATATATAATAAACTTTGTTCCAAATTTACTGATTGAAGAAGTCATTGGATCAGATTCATCTGAATGAGTGTGCCCTTTCAGCATTAATCTTCTACTCAAAGTAAAGGTTTAAAATTTCAATTTTAATGGAGCAGCTCACCTTTTCATCAACTGAAAGCTTACCAACAGATTCAGGTCATCAAAAGCCTCTTTCTACCAACCAGGAAAAAAATCAGAATAGTTGAAAACCCAAATTCATTTTAAATTGAAAATTGTTTTCCTGCTGTTTGAAATGATTTCTCAGCCAAGCCCTTTGAGATGCAAGAGAGAAACCAAATCTTTGTTGTGCTGGTATCTATTGATAAAAGGCATACTTTTCAGTTGGGGTACAGTATGAGGTGACTTTTTTTTTAAAAAGGCAAGAAAAATTGCCAGGACTGCCATAGACTAAAGAATGTTAAATTTAATAAATTTTTAAAGTATTTTTTCTTTATTCACTTCCAATTCCCATAGAAATAAGCAACTCTCTACAGGCTTATAATGCCGCTTTGTAGTCTGTTGCAAGCATTTTCTGTTTTCTGTCTTTCTCGTGTTCAGTGTCTCCCCTTGTTTGGTTGAGGTCAGGAGCTCGCTGTCCACCATTTCCCCCCTGCCCTTGTTAATTCTTTATCCTGATTGCCAAGACTTATTTTTTTTAAAAATGGGTTACAATCTCTGTTGTTAATCCCAATTCCAGTGCCCTAGTTAAGGATGATATATGGAGAACAGGGTTGGTATTGTCCTCTGTACTATAATGCTATTTAAGATACCTTTCCCTGTTCTGATAATCAGTAACAATAGACACTTACTTGAATGCTTCAGGCAGATATTAGGGGCTTGTATGATGTTGGACCAATCCTGACAGTTTTCACAACTTTCAGTAGCATTAACATCTTTTTAACAATCCAAAGAGACTGGGTGTTGAGAGAGTGAGGCTGCTCTTCTATTGCTGTGGGAAGCAGAGTTGGACATATTAGACAAATTTCAGAAGATTCTTTGGGAGGAAAAAAGGAAGTGTTTTTTCAGTTAACTTGTATCACTGTTGTGGATTATTATTAAATGCACCATTCTACATCAGTTATCATTTGGAGCTTTGGACGAAGCTGTAAATGCCCTTACCCATGCACTTGTGTGGATCCTCCTGTCTTGTAATTTGTGTTACAGCAAGCAGTTACTCCATACGCTTTAGATTTCTCAATTCTGGTTGGATGTTTTGCTGAAGATTTTATCTTGTGACGCTCAAATACCCTGTCCGCTCATTTTTGCCCCCATCTCCAATAGTTTTTATATCGAATAAACAAGTGTTAAAAGAAAACTCATGTTTTTTTTTATATCACCATGACCCTTCTCATTGGGAATTAGCCCTTTCCTGCAGACTCTAGGGTGATCCTGGAACATTGACAACCCTAAAACAATGCCAAAAACCATATGATGCCTTCCTTATATAAGATATGCAGTGAGGAAAAAATAGACTTGCAGTTCTAAAGCACCTTTCATGATCACCAGAAGTTTCAAAGCCCTTTACAGCCAATGAAGTACTTTAGAAATATCGTCACTGTTGTAATGTAGGAAGCATGGCAGCCAATTTGCACAGCAAATTAAAGCAGCACAATGGCTTTTCTAAGGAATTAATTAAAGTCAAACTTTAACTCAAAATCATAGTGGGCATGATTACTTGGGCTGTTTCAGACATAATACTTTTGGTAGTTTCTAGCCAAAGGAATCATTGGCCATTAATCTTATAGCTAAAACTACAAACCTGTGGGGGTACATTGAATACCAATTATTGCTACTCTTCTAAATGGCAAAGTGGATTACACTGACTCTACAGTCGGATATATGGGTAGTTTCAATTATACAGTTTTCAATATCAAAATATGGTGTAAAGAATCGCTTTTGAAATTGGAGAGAAAATTTGGAAGAGTACTGATTATGCGAGCATTGATAAAATAGATGCATGAAAGACTCTGCTGGAAGGAAAATTGTTGGATATTGGAGGTGAGAACAGAATTGCTTATGAGACATCGAGGATTCAGATGCCAGACTATCATAATTTCCAAGTATTTTACACTCATAATATGCACCCAGATTTTCAAGTCAAATTTGCCTTGGCCATGTATATGCACCTAGCCTTTTGCAGTACTGCGCTCCAAGTTGCTCTTCATTGACAGGAGTAGTGAGCAAACCAGACCAAGCTAAAGGGTCACTTTCCACCAGAGTTTGTTGAGCGGCAGGCTCCCACGCCCAGTAAAATGTGATCGATCAATCAAACTTTGCATCTGACATGCAGACAAGTTTCTCAGAACAGCAATGTGCTCTGACTGGTCCTTCATGTTTCACTCACAGACTAATCATTCACACTGGCTGACTTGGGACAGTAAGGTACGTATGCAAGGAATTTACAGGCCTCCCGTTTGAGTGGACTTGGAATTGGAGCCAATCAGTTTAGCTTCAGCAGCAAACTTGTAAATCAAAAAAAATGATGATTTCTTTCAAAAATTTAAGTTCATAAATGCTGAAAATAAATCAGAACAAGAGGTGGTTCTCATGCATCAGAAACAGGAAAAAATTAAAAGAAATAGCATTGAAATGCAACAGTTCTACTAAGTATGCATTATCATTTACAACATGTCTGGAAAAGATGTTCTTGACCAACTGCAAAAAAAGAAGCCATTTTCATGTGTTACCATGTATAACGTAAACTTATAAAGATTTTTTACGGAAAATTATATTCAGAAAGCTATGGTAGTAATATTGTCAAAAGGTGGAATAACAAGAAAGGTTGTGTTGGGTACAGAGAGAGGCATGTTGCTACTAAAATGGTAGTGGTATATTATCAAGGTAGGTCTAGTCCATGATTACTACTATGCCCAAACCAGTTATAGAAGCTGTCAACAAGAAGTCGGTGCCAAGCAGAATTCAAGCTCTTGGGAGCTTCGTTTTTTGAACAGTTGTATATTCATCTTTTTGACATCCAACATTTTTGAAATTTACTATCTTGATGGTCTGGCAGTACAGGATTTCATAGAGAATAACATGGCTTGATATATAAATAAAAGCAAAATACTACAGATGCTGGAAATGTGAAATAAAAACAAATTGCTGGAAATACTCAACAGGTTGGCAGCATCTGTGGAGAGGGAAACTGTTAACATTTTGAGTCAAATATGACTTTTTCAGCGCTCTGAAATTCTGAAGAAGAATAATATTCAACAAACATTAATTCTGTCTTCACGTGTTGCTAGACCTGAGTATTTCTAGCACTTTCTCGTGACTTGGTATGTGTTGAGAGCGAAATACACTCCTTTGATTCAGATGGTGTAAACAGGAAGAGGAAAGCTCAAGCAGTTCAGGACTTGACCTGAATCCAAGATTATTTCAGCCTTTCACACAATTTTCTATTTTTTAAAAAAATCACACTTGTAGCTTTCCATTTTCTTTTTTCCCCCCTGTTTCCAAACCCTTTTATTTTGAGATTTGGATCTTCCATCATTGCTAGCAAGCTTTCTTTATCCCCATTAGCTGCCACCACTTGAATTGCCAAGTCTGATTATTTTTTAATAACTTCATGAAGCAAGAAGCATTTTTCAAAAGTTTTTTTAAATAGTTTGAAATATTTTAAGATGAAAGCAAAATATATTTTGTCTTGGGACAAGAAGAAAGCAGAGAAAAATGCATGCTCTATTATACTTATAACCATAGAAAAGTTACAGCACAGAAAGAGGTCATTCAGCCCATCATGCCCATGCTGGCCAAAAAAAGAAATTTAATCCCACTTTCCAGCACCTGGCCTGTAGCCTTGCAGGTTACTGTACTGCACTGCAGGTGCAGATCCAGGTGCCTTTTAAGTGAGTTGAGCGTTTCAGCCTCAACCACCAAATTAGGCAGTGAAGTCCAGATGCCCACCACCCTCTGGGTAGAAACATTTTTCCTCATGTCCCCTCTAATCCTTCTGTCCAGCACCTTCAAGCTATGCCTCCTAGCAATTGACCCCTCAGCTAGTGGAAACGGGTTTTCTCTGTCTACGATATCTAGGCCCCTCATAAATTTGTACAGCTCAATTAGGTCACCCATCAGCCATCTTTTCTAAGGAAAACAACCCCAGCCTATCCAATCTCCTTTGCTGCAGTTTCCAAGCCCTGCCAATACTCTTGTAAACCTCCTCTGCACTTTCTCCAGAGAATTATGCCCTTCCTGTAATGTGACAACCAGAACTGTGGACACAATTCCAGCAGTGGCCTAGCCAGTGTTTTATACAGTTCCATCATTACATCCTTGCTTTTGAATTCAACACCTCGTCCAATAAATGAAAGCATTCCATATGCTTTCTTTACCACCTTATAGACCTTCAGGGACCTATACCTATACCACCTTCAGGGACCTGTGGACAAGTTGTCTCACTTCCTCGACCACTCTCAATATCCTCCTGTTTATTGAGTATTTCCTCGCTTTTGTTTGGCCTCCCCAAATGCATTACCTCTAACATCTCCAGTTTGAATTCCATTTGCTACTTTCCTGCCCACTCTACAAAACCATTGATATCATTCTGGAGAGAATAGCTAGCCTCTTCACTATAAACTACACAGATGCTCTGATGGTCATTTTCCAACCCACACTGGACACAGACGGGGTACCAGAGGATTGGAGGTCTGCAAACATATCGCCCTTATTTAAAAAGGGTGTGAGGGATAGGCCAGAAAATTATAGGCTGGTCAGTCTGACTTCGGTGGTGGGCAAATTATTGGAATCAATTCTGAGACACAGGATAAACTATTATTTAGAAAGGCTCTGATTGATCAGGGGTAGTAGGGCATGATTTTGTTAGGGGAAGATCATGTCTTACTAACTTAGTAACATTTTTTGAGGAAGTAACAAGGAGGATTGATGAGGGTAGTGCAGTGGATGTTGTCTAAATGGATTTTAGTAAGGCATTTGACAAGGTCCCACATGGCAGACTGATCAGAGAAGTAAGATCCCATGGGATACAGGGGAAGGTGGTGAGTTGGATCCAAAATTGGCTCAGCGACAGGGAACAAAGGTTAATGGTTGATAGATGTTTTTGCAAATGGAAAGCAGTTTCCAGTGGCGTTCCTTCCACAGATCTTTGTTCGGGCCCTTGCTGTTTGTCATATATATTAATGATTTGGACTTAAATGTGGGAGGCATGATTGGGAAATTTGCGCTTCTGTGTACGTTGAATTTTGTCCCAACTATGTACAAAACTTATTTCAATAGAATGTTCATTTTATTCTCAACATCTTACACTACTGTGTAAAAAAAAAATCAATTTTTGGCATGTTAAATGACTTGCTGTTATGTTGATAAAGGGCCTTTTCCATTTGACATCCTGACACACAAGTTACAGCATCTCCGTGGAAACAATCCTGCGTGCTGTTTAAGTAGCCTGAAGGCAGAACCTTTTCAGTTCAGTGGTAAGATTCATTGCTGAAAATGTTGTCAGCATGTTGGAGGGCAACAGTAATATTCTTTAAAAATAAACTCAAATAATAATGGAAGCTCTCAATACTGAAAACTCATTGCACTTTCTACTGTGCAACATAAATTCAAGAGCACATTTTAAGCTATTGTGTATCTCTTTTTATACAAATATTAATCAAAGCTTATAAATTGAAAACTGCCCAAGTGTCCAGTTACTACCCACAATGCTCTAAAATTGTTTGAAATAATGGGAGTTGATTTTAACCTATCTACAGTTATACAAATGCACAGAAGTCTTTTGGATTTGAAACTCAGCCAGTCAAATTGATCAAAAGAAACATTTCCAATTCTTTTTAATCACCACGTTTTTTCGCAGTTACTCATTAAATTCCAAACTAAGATTAGGAACACGGACTTCAAAGTTGAATATTTCACCTCAATGTGGTTAAATTTAACTCAAATTTCCCTTTGTGTCTTTGACTATCTTTGATTATTGACTCTTTTGACTTGAAAATCTCAGATTCTTAAAAACCGGAGTACTCTGTGCTATTCACATTCAACTAATGCAGCTGTTGTATTGTTCCCTGTGTGTTGTAAACATTTCCTTCCTACTCATTCCAGGAGTATTTCCATTTAATGCATCTTTGTTCACATTTTGCCAGACTTTAAATCTAAACTCTCTATGCCTATTTATAGGCCACAAGTTATTTGGCCCTTTTTTTTGCATAATGCCCCATGGTTTTCTAGTTTCTCTTCAAATTCCAGCTTTTGGGGTGGTCCCGGTGCGTCTAAGATCATGTTTCTACCCATTGGATTTCTACATGTTTTACACTTGGGCTTACTTACTGGTGCATTATTTCTCTTATGTAATAACGGCCATTTTCACAGGTTGAATACATATGACTGAGGCAGTTAACCATTGAAGAATAGAACCTACAGTCACACCCCCATCCCTTCACTGTATCTGATAAACCGTTAAATAATTCTGGGGATTTTGTCATCACTTCTGTTGTATATTTTATGAGATCTATGCAGAGAAGACGCACCAGCTCTATGCATATAACAGCTTCTAGTCACTGGTGTAAAATGTCTATTCCATGTTCTAGCTTTCCAACTCTTTCTACAGTTTTGTTTACTGAGTCCACATCCAGGCTTAACCAATCAAGCACATCAATAGTAAACAGGCTCACATAATCAAACACAGAACAATGGAACACTCCACCCTCTCTTCCTGGAGGTTTGATCCAAATATGAATATACAATATGTCTAGCTAGTGCAGGCACTACACACCAGATTTCATACTTTGCTACAGATGCAAAACAATATGTTGAGAACTTCTGAGCTGCATCCTGAACTAGAGTGCATTCCAATTTGCAAGGTTCCTAGACCAAGCAATTAAGTTGACTGGCCTGATTTGGTGTTAACAGTTAAACTTTGTGGCCTTTGTGCAAGGTAGCCTGCTTTAACAGCAAAATCATGCACAGTGTTATATGGTATAACCTGTAAAACATCATCTGACTAACCAAAAACAATACCATGGGTAATGTACTAATCTGTGACATATTAAAACCCTTTGTATATGCTTCGCAACACTTACTTTCTGAAAATGTCTCAGTTTTGCCATCTCACATTTCCTGAAATACTTTGCCTCAAAGCAAAACAGCAGCAAGTTGTAACTTGAGAGGTGGAGAATATTCAAATCAAAAGTGAAGAAAATATCTTACGACTGCTAATGAAAAAGCATGAAGAATTTATGAAACAGCTAATTTTGATTCTGAATGATCAGACAGGAAAACCTACCAATAAAAGATCACTACACAATTTCCATTAAAGAGGTACTGTGTTCACAGAGGGAAAAAAAACTCTTTGAGGAGGTGTCACCTGCAAGGACATTTCAATAAGATTTACCTCGTTGCTTTGTGTGTTCAGCCAAAGAATAATTAACACTTTTTGGTGAAAGTGCCCTTTTAAGCACAACAATACTCAAAGTACTTGTTCTTCACTTTACCAGCAATATAGCAGAGAAGCTGCTTCATTGGATAGATACAGTCTCACTCCTGCCATTCAAGCTCCAAACCTTCTAGTTTATCAGGATGGTCTACCTTGGATACCTCATCTATTTACTGTTGGCTACAGAGGGAGTGTACTTTGCTCTACCTTATGGTTCTGTCATAATGGATTTTGAACACAACTAAAACACTGCAGAGATGGTGGTTGGTGACCCAATGTTATTTAAATACGTGACTTTCCATATTGTTCAGCTTAATTTTGGATCAATGCTACCTCCAGAGGAAGGCCTGACACACTGTGGAGCACAAGCTTTCAAATACTTCTCACAGTTGCCTTGGACTACCATTGAGGAAAAAACTTTTCTAAACTGCAATAATACCCACTGCTTCTTAAAATGTGCATATTGCATTTGATGCGTTGTGAAAGAGAATTTTCTGAAGTCATTAATGCCTTGGAGATGTTTAGTGGGGGTTAGGGGTGATTAAGCAGTAACATCTCACACTAACAAGCCTGTTTGAAAATTCCAGTGCATGTGCTACTGTGACATTCGTGTTTGTTAGGAAATAGCAGAACTCACTAAAGTGAACCAAAAATTGAAGCCTTTGCCAGAATCAGACTGTTGAATATTCTACTCCCCAATTAAAACTGGTGTGAAAGAAGACTTGAGCACTGTGCTATTTAAAATGAGTGCCTTGGGGAATGAGTTCAAAGTCAAAAGCTGATGGGATGAAAGTCAGTCTTTACTGGCTGTAAGGGCCCTGAATGAAGTGGATTTGGGAAGCCTTGACCCACAAATCCTTCCCTGTACAATGCTAACTGTAATTCAGTACAATTTAACAGTCAAACAAGTTTTAAGCATATCACCTATTTTCATGTAAAGTTGAGAATGAGATTCAGGGAGATGTAGAGAGAAGAAAAATAACAAAGATAATATACTTAAATTGCAGCTACTTACTTTGAGAACTGTACTTGTGTTACTTGATGGGGAGCCATCAAGTAACATATATTTGAATTTTGTAAAATAATGCATTTTGTGCTTGGATGCTCTCTAATTAAAATTCCTTCCACAGATCATAATTATGTTTAGTTCCCAGTTTCACCACTGATTTTAACTAAACAGAATACAGTTGCTTAGATTTTAAAGTGCTGACTTGCTTTGCTCTATATTTGCCCACTTTAGTCACTTGAAGTCCATCTAACAGCCAGGCTAAGTGACATTGTTCAGTCTCACTATTTCCCCTTGAAGCAGTTGTATTTTAAACATATATTTTTGATTGAATTCTGCAAACTTGACTGTAATATCTCTCATAACATTGAAAATATAGTTGAGCAGCAAACAACTGACATTCCTTTCCATCAAATACTGATGCATGGACACATTACCCATCCACCCCCTCCCCATAATCAATGAGGCTCAGCACATGTATGTACCCTTTCCCCAAAAGACATGCTGATTATTTCACCACATAAGGCGACACATCCTCTATCCACTAGAGCATGAGACGCATAGGAACATCAGTTCCACCCCCTCACTAGACACCAGGGCCCCTCTTCCCTACAGCAGATGCACAAACCCTGCACCAGACTGTGGCCAAACACAAGCCAATCTCGTTCCCTAGAATGCACAAAAGCACTATGTGCTGTTGAGGGATGCATATGCATTCCACACTTTCGGTTTGTACTCTGAAGGAACTACAGAGAAGATTTACAAGAATATTGCCAGGACTTGAAAATTGCAGCAATGAAGAAAGATTGGATAGGCTAGGTTTGTTTTCCTTGGAACAGAGGAGGCTGAGGGGTGACCTAATCGACATGTACAAAATTGAGGGGCCTAGATAGAGTAGACAGGAAAGACCTAGCTGAGAAGTCAATTATCAGGGGACATAGATTTAACGTGTCTTAAGAAGGATTAGAGGGGACATGAGGAAAAACTTGTTCAACCAGAGAGTGGCGGGCATCTGGAATTCACTGCCTAAATTGGTGGTTGCGACTGAAATGCTCAATTCATTTAAAAGACACCTGAAGTTAGGATCTGCACCTGAAGTGCTGTAACCTGCAAGGCTACGGACCAAGTGTTGGGAAGCGGAATTAAAAATGAGCACCTAGTTCCTTTCGTCTCTTTTTATCGCTGGCGCAGACACGATGGGCTGAATGGCCACTTTTCTGCACTGTAACTTTTCTGTGGTTCTAAATATCCACTAGAATAAATGAATGCATACCCACTGCTTCTCCACCAGGAATTGGATGCTATCACCATTTTTCAAAATGAATTAGCTATTAATATGGAATAATTAATAAACCTAATCTGTAAAATGATTTCATGCTTACTCAGTGGACCTCCTAATCGATATGCAAAGATAAAACGATGACTAGTACGGTACTCAAAAAAAATACACTTTGTGACTCCAACTACAGACATGCATCAACTTGACGGGGAAACTTGGCAGGAGACAGACTACATGTGGAAAGGGATATCTTGTTTATTTTTTCTGTGGTACAGGACAGAAAACTATCAAAAAGGCTGAGGGAAATGTTGGCCTTTATCACAAAAGAGCCGCTTTACAAAAGGAAGTTGAGAATATAGAACCTGGGTCAGACCCCACCTGGAGTCTGTGTCTGGTTAGGGCCACTGAGCCTGGAAGAAGATATTGGCCTTGGATTGACCAGAATAACAGTGGGGCTTAGAGTTAAATTATGCAGACAGATTGCACAAGTTTAGCTTGTATTTCCTTGAGTCTAAAAGATTGAAAGGTGATCAAATTGAGATGTTTAAAGGATTTATTAGGTCAGATATAGAGAAACTGTTTCATTGGGGCAGGGGAACAAGAGAAATAATAAAATGACAGCAAGGCCATTTAGGAGGGAATTCAGGAAATGTTCTGTCACAGAGGATAATAGAAATCTGAAATTTTCTGCTCTAGAAGCCATGAATGTTGGGACAATTGGAGCTTTGATGATAGAGATTGATATTTTTTGTTTTGTTCAGTAAGAGGATCAAAAACGGGTAAATGGAGTTAAGATACAGTTCAGCTATGATCTCATTGAATAGCAGAGTAGGTTCAAGGGCTGAGGAGTCCTGTCCCTACTGACAGGACATGAAAATTGATACCATTTTCTATCCCTCATTTAACAAAAGACGTAAGCACATTCAAAGCCAAAGCTGCAGTTAAACTCAGTGAATTGGAATTGGCAAATTAGATAATTGATAAATTTACCAAACTGTCCAGCATGTTGCAATGCCATTTTTAAGCCAGTTCAGTGCACAACTTGGGAAACTCCCAATTATTTGTAAAGTTAATAAAATTACTGGTAACCTGCGACTTCTGCTTTAGAAAATTTTTTGATATCTTTCCAAGTATCTATTATGATCATATGATGGCAGCATTTGCAAACAGATTCCGATGCTTTGTTCATACCACTTAATTGAACAAAATGGCCTCTAAGATTGTACTGTTTGACAGTTGATGTAGGATGTGGTGAATGAAACTGGAAATCCACCAAGATGTTAGTCTTTTTTTTAAAACCATCGACACCTTCCAACTTGTACCTGATTATAGTCTGTGTATTTAACTTATAAATTTTTGCACAGGTTGTCTTATTAAATTATAACATAAATTATTCATCTCCTTGGGGAGGGGGGGGTGAGGTGAGTGGAGACCTTCTGTTGAAGTAAATGAATTATAGGTGGCGCTGTCCTTCAGTTTAGGCGAAGGGCTGAGGCAACAATTCTTTAAAACAAGTGGAACAACGTAATGAGGCAATGCTTTCAGAGGAGGGCCTTCTGTTGAAATGGTCAGCAATGTACCATGGGAGCCTAGCGCATCGCCCTGGAAAACTGGTTTCAACCTAATGTGTCCTGACAGCAAGTTCCTAAGCTAAGCTGTGATGTCACAGAGGTGCTGAGCAAAGCCAAGGCCACTTTACTTTGGAAGGGGCAAGAAGGAAAATCAAAGGGGCAGTTATCCCAGACTGTGCTTGCTCACCTAGAAGTAGGGTTTACAATTGGGACTAAATGTATTCCTGGAGGTTTTGTCACATGCCATTATTCAGCCAACACATCCATCATTGTGATGCACTGTCTTCCTACTCCAATTGGAAAGCAAAAAGACTCATTACTCAATTGGATGATGCTTGACTGGTAGTCAAACAGCCTATTTTTTTCCCCCCCCATTTTCAATATTTTTATATCTGGTAAACAAATGTTCAAAGAAAATGATTTTAAACTATACTTTTTTAATGTCCCTATGATTTCTTTCCAGAGTTGCACAGATCTGTGTCCTGGAGATTGCTCTTCAATTCCTGGACACTCTAGGCCAATCCTGGATTGTTGACAACCCTACCAAGAAGCTGTTTATAGGGTAGCGTCAGGGAGAAGGTTTCATCCACTCCTTCGGAGCTGGGACAGTGCATAGCCTAATGGGAAGGGAAGAAAATCTCTGCACGTCTTTCCTGCTATTGCCTCACAATCAGACAAATGAGCAACAGGCTCTAATTTTATACCTCATCATCACTATCACAATCACATGGCAATGATGCAGTCAGCAGCATTATAAAGTTAGATCTAGAATACCACAAACACAGGAAATAGGGCTGATTGTGTTTGTCTAGAGTACCCCAGCAATAATGTTACACATGGTTTGATGAAAATCCAGATTGTGGGATTGGTATTTAATTAACATTGAAGCAATTTGTCATGTTATTAAATGAAGCATTCTATAGTTTGCTGAAATAAGGGAATTTCAAGCGGCTTGAAGCACAAGGAGCATAAAATGTGTTATCTTTGTTAATAGCTTGCAAGGTGACATTAAATTTAATCATGCCAATAGATTTGTTTTAAAGTTGAATATGGGATTTTGACAAAAAATATAAAGATGCTGCTATTTCTGTGAGAGTTTATCAAACATTTTTTAAAATTCTGATTATTGAAATGTTGTATTGTAAAAGTTAAAGAAAATTGATGGAAATCCTCTGTTTAATATTTTAGCCAGTTGTCTCAATCAAATCATACCACAATTACAATTGTTGTATTGAGGAATTCTTGGTTTATGTAGAAACATAGAAACTAGGAATAGGCCATTCGGCCCTTCGAGCCTGCTCCGCCATTCATTATGATCATGGCTGATCATCCAACTCAATAGCCTGCTCCCGTAGAAACATGTCATGCCAAGCACATTAATAATACCAACATGAATATTATCCCTTTCTAGTAATTACAAGTTAATTTCTGACTGAAATTTGCTTGACTCACCCTTTTTTTTTTCAACCTTATCAACGCTTCTACAAATGGCGCCGACTTTATGGGTCTTGGCCCTTTTCCTGGGTTTGTTAGTAACATCAAATAGCATCACCTCAGTGTAACTTTCCACCGCTAAAGTTATCGATAAATTTTCATTTTCTTGCATCTCGGTGCTTGTAAACTGCACTTGTTAAAACAGCAAAGGGCACTTGCTGGTTGTAATGTCACTGGTAATTTCTAATACCAGCAAATTAAATCTGAATGCAAGTAAAAATAGTGTGCACGTTAAAGATTCCAGAAGTTTGAAATATTTGAAGACTAGATAAGATCTGATTTCAGGCTCAAGGGACTGAATGGCCTACACCTCTTCCTATATTCTTCTATTTTCACCCGGTTTGGTATTAAAATGGTACCAATGCTGATGCATCTTGGAAAAAATAATCTCAGCTCCGTGTATTTAAGTGGGTTAGCAATCAATCCCACTCATTGATCATAAATCTGTGTTCTCTGATCTTGACAGCTATGTTCTATTGATTTGATTTGTTTCGCTGCTGTTTCCCTGTCAACTCCTTTCTGCTGAGTCGCTCTTTTGTACCACAGTGAGGTGCTGTAACCAGGCTGAACACTAACTTACAGCTTTGAATATTTCATGGTACTTTGGCAAAAGTAGGGTTAAATCCTCGGTTTAGCCCCTGTTGTGACTATGCTGCTTTCTGATTGGAGCTTGTAACACATCGATATATTGTGGGTTTAGATTGGCTATTTATGTTGTAGCAAACCAATGGTAAAGCTGAGTATATGGCTTCCTCTTTTAGTCATTTCGCGATTTTATTTTTAACCCTACTTTTACTGAATGCTTTCCCCTCCCCCCTCACCCCCCCTGCCCCTTTGACAAACCTGCCAATCTCTCATTAATAAATGCTACAGGTGAGAACAGAAATAGAAAACACAGCACTTAAAGAAAAGGAAATGCCAGCTGCAGGCACAGTCAGCAGTCAGTAGGTATGTAGCATGCAAGAGAGTCACTAAATAGGAGATTACACAATCGAAACTTTTTAAATACTTTTACCAAGTGAAAGCAATAATCAAGGTATATTTAAAAAAAAACATTTAAAGCCTCAGGTAATCAGAACCCATTGTTTGAAAAACACATCCAATTGTTGCCCGTCTGTTTCAAGCTTACCCTGGCCTTGGCATGGCCAAATCTTTAATGATTCAACGTAGTGCCCAGCTGCCCCCAGCACTAACTTAATATCACAGAAATGGGGCTACTGCACGTGCTTTAGAGCCAACTGACATACCTATGCTTGACTAGAATAGGGGAGACGGGGAAGCAGTGGTATTGTCACTGGACGAGTATTCCAGAGACCCAGTGTAATGCTCTGGGGACCCAGAAATCTGGAATTAAAAGACTAATGATGACCACAAAACCATTGCCAATTATTGTAAAAACGCATCTGGTTCACTAATGTCCTTTGTGGAAGGAAATCTGCCATCTTCACCTGGTCTGCATGTGACTCCAGACCCAAAGCAATGTGGTTGACTCTTAGCTGCCCTCTGGCCAAGGGTAATTAGGGATAGGCAATAAATTCTGGCCTAGCCCACAACTAATAAAAAGAAGAATAGTTGCCATTTTGGACACATTCTTGCCCAGAGTTTCTTTTGTCTCATACTGTTCTCGCTATGGACTGCCTTTCAAAGTTTTATGTTGTTGGATATTTGATTGCATAGCCCCGGAAACAAGGTTGACCATCAAGTGATCGTGTCAGTTCATTGAAATGTTGACTCGAACCTTTAAAAAGGGCAAAACTGAATGCTGGATAGGACCGGGGCTAGTTTCATCTTGAGTTTAGATGTTCTGCTTATAAGCCATCAAAAACCTTCATAACTAACATTTCTACTCAGAAGAGACAGAAGTAAGTGGGAAAAATTGATTTATAATTTAAAAGAAAGGCTTTTACTGTCTGACTTACACTTCGAGATTTCTTGGCAGCCTAATCGATGAATGGACTGTTATAAAAGCCTATTTCACCTTCCTCGATGTGAGTTTCCTAACTTCTGTTTTTTTTTTAAAAAGCGCAAAATCAATAATGTAATAAAAACTGGAATGTAAACAGCACTGTCATGCAAACTGGAAACCAGAAATGTGGGGAGGTGCAGAGCGGGTGGTTGTACCTTGTGTGATTTATGCCCAAAGCTACTTGCGCTCATGTTTTCCGAATCCTTCATGCTGGTTAAAGATTCAATTCACCCCAATCAGTCCTTGTTCATAAAACTGCACATGGCCCCTCACCCCCACCCACCAACAATTCTCCCTCTCCAAAATTGGTCAAAATTGTGACTTTTCACCAATTACACTGGTTTGAGAAGGATCTTCAAATTCCACTTGTGTTCTTCGACACTAGATTTTTTTTTTAAACATAAAAAATATTTAATCTACTAAGAAACCAACTGGTGTGCACATAAGAACTTATGGTAAATCATTTAATTACGTCATTTCCAGTGGTTTTAAATCATGTCATTCCTCAGTATATCATGAACTTTCTGTCAATATTTAAAAATTGGGACAAGAAAAGTATTAAAATGGTCACTGCAAATCATGTGACCTTTGGCATTGAGCTTCAGACAGTTCTAAGTCTCAAGTGAATACCCAATCAAATATGGGCATTCGCAGCCATCCGGGAAATTCACACATCCCTTTGTTTAAGGATGGATCAACACAAAAGGACTTTAGAATTCCTGTCTCCTATCAGGGGCCATAGAGGAGGTGGATAATGAGGTAATTCAGCGTGACTTAACATGGACTAATCAAGCAGGTTGGTGGGGGGATGGTGAGGGGGGGAAACAAGTAGGGGCAGCCATTTGCATTGAGGGGGGTGACCACCATTGGGCACAGGTTTCCCAACAGGAAGCACCCCGTGCCCCACCCCCATCAAGCCCACAGCCAGGCTTCTCAGGTTCACCTGCTGGCTTCACTACATGGCATGGACACTCCTTTCAGCAGGAGGAGACCCTTAAGTTACCATTAATTGGCTACTTATGGGCCACAATATTCCCAAAGGGTGGGCAGCTGGACACTTCCCCCTCCGCTGGTAAAATTCTAGTGGAGTCGGCTGGGCGACAGACATGGCTGAAGCAACAGGCATGGTGCCCTCCGCCCCACCTTGCTATCCAATTTTAAAATCCCACCTCCCAGTCCGTTCTGGGGTGGGAGACATAAAATTCCAGCCTAAAAAAACTCAGATCAAGTTAGCACTCTTAAAGACAGCAAAGGGTTTGTTTTTCTTTAATGGAAAGGGGGGAAATGAACAATTATGTTCTATTGCTCCCAATTGTGCTGGTTCATGGAAGATTGTGTTTGTGATCAATTCAAATTAATGTGAAAATTTGAAGGCTGAACAAACCAGTGCAATTTCAAGCAGAGTTTGGACACACTTTACTGATTGCCCAAATAGGAAATTCTGCCCCATAATACTTTTTGAAAGCATTATTTGCGTTCAAACGTGTCAATGGTCAGGGCCCTCAAATCCCTAAGCAACACTCTGCATGCCAGATCCTTGGTGATGATGCTTGTTAGTTCGCTAATATTTTGCAGCAACGATGAGCAGCATCCGTAGTTATTCACTCCAGGAGTTTTTATTCTCAGTTCCATTTTTTACATTCCCCACTTTTCAGGAGAAGCTCTTAAAAAGAGGATGGTGGGCGCCCTGTTTTGGCCCAATGTCGCTCAAGATAGAGGGCCACAGGACGACAACCTATCTGAGAAATGAGAGTGACTGCCTGGTGAATGCAGACTCACTTGCTGATGTGACGTGTTACAGCACATTACTGCACCAACATGCTGAGCTATCCAGCTGTACTGAAAACAAATCAAATATAGCATCTTTGTTTTGTTTTAAAGAAGCCCTGCTGCTGAATTGGGCAATCCATACATTTGCATATAGAATTCTGCCTCTGCCAGGGCATTATCCTTTACTTAAGCTTTAGTGAATATTTGCTGCCCTGTCTTATCTGTATCCACAAACGTTTTGACATGGGCCTGTAGGAGAACCAGCTACCACTAATGAAAAGGTGACAATTGTGGCTGGCATTCAGTCTACAAAAATCTGCAGGTTTAAAATGGTGTCTTTGAAGTGGGTCTCACATTATGTACCCGCCCTACTGATTTTGGTGGCGGCTTCCTCTCTTTAACTGCTGAAATTCAGCCTCAAGACCTAATTGCTGCAGATCTTCCCAAACCAATCACTGCAATCTGAATGCAGAATTTAGCCCAGGCCGAGCCGTTTGTGTACCTTGGGCATTGTAGTTCCCTGCCCAATTTTTGAGGAGAATGTGAAGAGAACTACAAATCCCATAGTTCCATTTAAATATGACTGCTGAAGCACTAACATACGCTGCCAGCTAAAGCATCGAGTTACAGATTATAAGAAATGGAGAACCAAACTTTTTGACTGAAGGCGCACCTGGAGAAATGTAGAAAGATGACTTATAACTGGTTTTAAAAATTAATGATTAGCATTTCAATTGAGAGGTTTCGAGAACAACTTAAACAGCGAGGCTATGTCGGTTTAGAAATTTCAGCCCCTCTATAAAATTAAATATATTGGCATAAACTCTCTGCTAGCCATTTGCTACATTCTATTATTACATCATATTTTAAAAGTAAATTTTATTATTGTACCTCAGTGGCTTTGCACAGCAGAGATCACATTATATTCTTTATTCATATTGCGTACGTAAAGTAGGGGCTACATGTGTATTGCATTATGTGCTGCTGTGTTAATTCAAATCTTACGCACTATTGTCAACACTGGACAAATCCTAGGTATAACTTGGTTTACACCTTGAACTAGATTGCAAAAACAGAAATAAAGCTAAAAGTAGCTTCCGTTAAAACCTGATGGGCTACAGTTTTAATGACAAATTATGAGAGAAAGCAAGAGGAATCTCTGGCACAGTGCAAAGAAAGTAGTGGATCAGAATCTCCCTGTGAAACTATTTGCAAGAAAATTGGGAGTTCTGCCATATGTCCCAGTAAAAGTATTGAAAGAACATTTCAGTTCAAGCTGCTGTTCAAGGCCTTCTGTGCTATATGTGCGCTAATCAATTAGAAGCTGAATTTTGGGAAAGCCCTGCCATATGGCAGAAGTGCTGTGTTATCGTGTGTTGCTTTTTTTTTCAGGAGACAGTTTCCAATTGCAAACAGCACTTAATGCATTGGTGACCAAAGACTGACTAATATAGCAAATCTCTCAATTGGTGGTTTGGAAGTATTTGGTAGAGCTGTCCCTGTGTCAGCCTTGAATAAACAGTATTCCTCAGTTATAGCTCCCACTCCTCATGAAGTGTAGATGATGAAGATGGAGCCTCTTCAGCCAACCTCAAATCAATTTTGGGTGCTGTAGAAAATTGGGTACCAGACATCTAAAATTAGTCACCCTCTGTATCCCTGACCAATCGTGGAACAAACCGCAATCTGGCTTCTGAAAAACACTGCTTAAAGGCCGACACCATCTCAGTTTCCTGAGTTACCTTCTGTCTGGACCTTTGGCCGGTTTTACCCCCTCTCCAGCTCACTGCTCCTCCAGTTACCTAACTCACCACACAGATAAATGTCTGAGTCTGGAAGCTTTCTTCCCATACAGGCCAGTGACACACCGAATGCTGCATGCACCTGTTTCTATGCTGCAGAGATCTGGGAGAAGCAAAATTTGATCCAAGAAAGGGAAAGAAAAATTTGAAGTTTGCCACACAATGAAGGTCTTAAGTAATTAGCTAATCAGATGGAAGTCTTTTTCACAACTTTGTGCTACAGTCACATTGGGAAATCACTATTCATAGTCCACATTTTAAAAGACTTGGGGAAGGGGATTCATTCTACCTACGTTTGGGCATTTGTACCTTGCTTATATACAATGCACGTGTCTTGATTTGATGAGGGGTGGGGGGTGAGGGAAAGGGAAAGTAAAGTAGCTCAAGGTCACTCCAGGCATCATTGTTTGGCCAGTAATAAAAAGCAATCGAAAGCATATCGGGGCTGGTTGCGTGCTCCAAAGAATACAGTAAGGACGGTTCTATGGTGTCGAGGGTGTGCTCAGTCAGTATGTGTGATATAGTGGTTATGTCAGCAATGCCAGTAATATACAAAATGTGTCAGGCCTGGTAATTTGGAGGGTTTGTTCAAGGCCAGTAATATGATATGAAATAAGTCCTTGGGCAGCATCTTCCAAACCCACGACCGCCGCCATCCAGAAGGACAAGGGTAGCAAACACATGGGAACACTGCCACCTGGAAGTTCCCCTCCAAGTCACTCACCATCCTGACTTGGAAATATATTGCCGTTCCTTCACTGTCGCTGGGTCAAAATCCTGGTGCTCCTTTCCTAATAACACTGTGGATGTACCTACACCACATGTACTGCAGTGGTTCAAGAAGGCAGCTCACCACCACCTTCTCAAGGGAAATTAGGGATGGGCAATAAATGCTGGCCTAACCAGCGATGCCCACATCCCATAAAAATGAATTTTTAAAAAAACGACAGCAGCAGCATTGTGACCCAAGGAGTATGAGACTGCTGGAATTAAGATGAGATAAAATTACAGAAATGCAAATGTCATTTTAGCCCAATGAGCCCGGGCTGCAGATAACTTTACGCTGAAGCTATTACCTCTAGTCTCAGTCTCCCGCTCTTTGACCAGGAGAATGAGACCAGAATGAAAAGCTTCAGTGTGAAGCCTGCTGTGGCTTTGTATTTTCCCCAGCTTCTCTTATTATTGAGTTGGCCTGCATAGTATTAGATTTTGTTGTTTAATAAGACTTTGATGTGAAAAAATCTATCAGCTTATCTCTTTGTTTCAGAAGGTCTGTGTGATATAAATGGCAGTGTGGTAGGAGGATATGTATATCTGCTAAAAATCACAAAAACCGACCAACTATTTCAAAAAAACTTTAACTGAGAAACAGCCAACAGCAACATACATTTATACTGTACAGAATCACACAGTGCAGAAGAGGCCCTTTGGCCCATCGAGTCTGCACCGACACGTGAGAAACACCTGACCTACCTATCTAACCCCATTTACCAGCACTTGGCCCATAGCCTTGAATGTTATGATGTGCTAAGTGCTCATCCAGGTACTTTTTAAAGGATGTGAGGCAACCCGCCTCCACCACCCTCCCAGGCAGCGCATTCCAGACCAGCACCACCCTCTGGGTAAAAAAGTTTTTCCTCCCATCCCCCCTAAACCTCCTGCCCCTCACCTTGAACTTATATCCCCTCCTAACTGACCCTTCAACTAAGGGGAACAGCTGCTCCCTATCCACCCTGTCCGTGCCCCTCATAATCTTGTACACTTCGATCAGGTCGCCCCTCAGTCTTCTCTTCTCCAACGAAAACAACCCAAGTCTATCCAACCTCTCTTCATAACTTAAATGCTTCATCCCAGGCAACATCCTGATGAATCTCCTCTGCACCCGCTCCAGTGCAATCACATCCTTCCTATAATGTGGCTACCAGAACTGCACACAGTACTCCAGCTGTGGCCTCACTAAGGTTCTATACAACACCAACATGACCTCCCTACTTTTGTAATCTATGGCTCGATTGATAAAGGCAAGTGTCCCATATGCCTTTTTCACCACCCCACTAACATCCCCCTCCCCTTCAGAGATCTATGGACACACACGCCAAGGTCTCTTTGTTCCTCAGAACTTCCTAGTGTCATGCCATTCATTGAATACTTCCTTGTCAAATTACTCCTTCCAAAGTGTATCACCTCACACTTTTCAGGGTTAAATTCCATCTGCCACTTATCTGCCCATTTGACTATCCTGTCTATAGCTTCCTGTAGCCCAAGACACTCAACCTCACTGTTAACCACCCGCCAATACCAGACGTTAGTCAGCATGGCATCTGGGTAGCCAAAGACATAGTCGTCAATAGTGGGTGAAGACATGTTGGGGGCACATAATCAAGATACCTGATTCAAAGGAATGGCCAATTTGAGGGGGGGGGGGGGGGGGGGTGTGGTTTGTAGAGTTAGAGGAAGTTACGAAGATAGGGAGGGGTGTAGCCATGAAGGGATTTAAACCCAGGACTGACAATTTTAAATTTGAGGCATTGTAGGACCTGGAGGCACATACCCGCCCAGCGAGGGCAGAAGCATTGGCCGAGGTGGCTGGAAGGGAAGAGTTGTGGCAGGAGTGGTGTGATCGGTGGCAGGGGGTTGGCACCCGTGAACAAGGGGTGGTGGGAGCTGCCTGCTTTCATTTGATGCGGGGTCAGAACAAACAGTAATGTGATTTACATTTTATCATGATTGGCATTGTAATCTGCATAATTTGTTATTACAAATAATGTTTCATAAGCAAAGTTGGGCTGGCAATGTGATACAAAGGATGTGTTTTAGCTGGGGTTGTAAGCTGTGTGATTTGTAAGGTACACCAGGGCCATCTTTGTGATACAGAGGGAATGTTGGGGCCAATAATGTGATGTAAAATAAGTTTAGGTTGGTAATGTGATGTAAAAGATATGCCATGGCTGTCAGTATGAAATAAAGGCTGAAACAGTTTGGCAAATTAATATAAAACATGCATCAGGCCGGTGTGTTTTTGGATTCGAAGGTGAACAAGTATGTTGGAGCTAACAGTGTGATATAAAGGGTATATCATAGACAATAGTGTGATGAAGGGACTCCAAGTCCAGCTTTGTGATATCGATGGCAGTCAGGGTCTGTAACTTTATCTCATTGGACAGGCAGGATGATAATGCCAGAGCCAGAATAGTGATACGCGGCATATGTATTGTTGAAGATATGATGCAAAAAAAAGTGTCAGGGACATGAACGCTTTGCAACTAATTATCAAGGTTTGTTGTGTAATATAACCAGTATGTCACAGAGGGCAATGTGATGCAAAGGGCATGTTGGAATTTGTAATGTAAAGTATCTGGCAGTGTGACAAAATGAATATGCCAGAGCGGGCTCGCTGATGTCCAGGGTGCATCAGATTCTTTTAATGCAATATAGGTGGTTTGTCAGGGATATCTGTGTGATTGTAGATGGTTTGTCAGGGGCGTCGATGTGATAAGGTGGCTTCTCAGGGTCATCAGTGTGATGTAGACAAAAGATCAAGACCTCAAATGTGATGTAGAGGATATGGGCCCAGCAATGTATTTAGAGAGTAGATAGAGTGTAGTGTGAAATTGGGGATTGCATTGGTATTAACTAATGCTGGACACGTTATGTTAGAATCAGCAGTGTGATTTCAAGTATGAGAGTCAGCTGTGTGATATAAAGTCTGTCTGCCTGAGCAATGTGATAATATGTCAGAGCCAGTAAAATGACCTAAAGTGTTTCAGGACTGGAAAGGTTATGACCACGCTAACTGTGAGATACAGAATGTATATTTGTTATTGATGTGTAAGGTCTGCCTTGCATGGTTCAGGGGGTGGGAGCGGGGGTGGATTCCAAATCAGGAGTAGAATTCTTGACAGATAATTTCCTTCTCCTTAGCTCAGGGGAACTGATACCAACTGTAGCACATTTACTAGGTCCTGACTTGGCACTGAGCCCAAGATCTTTTTAGCATGTATGTCTCTATTCCACAATATCCAGCACACTTATCTGAGCCATCAAGGAATCTCTCAGAGCCTTTTAGAAGGGGAACCTTGATATTATCAAGAAATTGTAACATAACTTCCACTGTTGTACAACACATTCCCAAACAGATTCACAGAATCCCACTGCCTTGCTAGCAACTTAACAGAAGCAACATTGTATATTTAGACTTAAAGCCAGACTGACATAAGTGTGAAATATTGATCCAAGTCTGGAAATATGTCAGGAGCAACACAATCAAAATCATATAAAAGAGTGTTAGACTTATGAGAGCTTAGATTCATCATGCAGAGCGGAAATAGAATTAAACACATCTGTCACACGAGTGAACCTTCCCTATTCATGAATTAAAACCAGTAGTTGACCATTATGAGTGCAATATAGAAACTAACAAATCGGGGCATTTCTCAGTAAATCACAGGGTTTATAAGAAGAGGGCATTATGCCATATGCTATTACTAGCAACACTGCTCCAACAGCACTGGGATGAACCTAGGAGTACTGGGGAGAAGTCTCAGGGCCAAAACATTTGAGGGGATCTAGGAGTGTAAGAGAGGGGTACCACAGTTCCAGGAACGCATACTAAGATGTAGAATGATTGGAGGAGGATTCCGTGATGTGGAGACATTGAGGAGAGAGATCTCATGATCTAGTAACATGAGGGCAGTTCTGGAATCAATGGACATTGGGAATCTACTTTAGGTGTTTGTGAGCATTGAGAGGAGGTCCCAGGATCTGGAAATGGGGGTGAGGAGAGGAGGAGATGGGATTCTGGGGTCCAGCAAGACTCAGGAATGAGTTTTGAAATATTAAGGGGCCAGATTCTCGCAGTACTGGGGGAGGTGGTGTCTCACGGTATTGGGAGAACCAGGGTCTTACTGCATTGTGGAGTGGGGAACCCAGAATAAATGGAACAACTGGTTCCTTTTGAAACATGATACTCCAATCTCCTACCATGTCCCAGCCTGTCAGCTCATTTCACAACACAGCTTCTCAAGCTCTTTTTTTATTCATTCTTGTGTTCTGAGCATCACTGGCAATTGGGCCAGCATTTATTGCCTATGCCTAATTGCCCTCACTGCCACCACCTTGAATTGCTGCAGTTCATGTGATATACTGACAGTGCTGTTAGGGGGTAGTTCCAGGATTTGGACCCAGTGACAGGAATGGTGATACATTTCCAAGTCAAGATGGTGTGTTGGCTTGGAGGGGAATTTCACATGCCGCTTATGGTGGTGTTCCCATGCGTCTCCTGTGCATGTTCTTCTTGGGTTGCTGCAGTGCATCTTGTAAATGGCACACTCTGCTGCCACTGTGTGCTGATGGTGGAGGGGATGCTGGCTGCTCAGTGCCCTCAGACTCTTCACATCACTTTCTCATCATCAGCTGAATTCTGTCTTCATGTTTCTGCCTTAAAGCATTCAAGTGTAAATTTTCTGCAACTTAAAATTAATGGATGAAAAATCACAGGCTGAGTGCACAATTTTCTGATATGTATTTCTAGGGTGTACATACTAATAACTAGGTTAATGCCAAGAATATGTTAGCAGACAGAGGAATGGCATATTAAAGTGAAATGTTCATTTAATATCATAAACAGTAATTTCTAGCCTTCCTTTGACAGCTCCCTTTATTGGATACAGTGACTGGAGCAGATATATTACAGAATATACATAAATTCTGTTGTAATCAATTCCAGTAACTCCGTTAAGTATTTATGAATAATATAGAAACATAAATACAGAGCATAGATTCTATTTCCATATCTCAGTTTTTCTGTGTAACACATTTAACAACTTTTTGTTTGTATTTGAGTCCTGTTTTTTCTGTATAATTTTCTGTTTTTACCAAAATACGAATTTGGTGTAGAGATAGTGTCCCAGACTTTTTGTGGTATTTCAATTGTGTGTTTAAGAAAAAATGATTCCCTCAGTCTTATCCTACTACAGCCCTGTTTCTAACTTCAGCATCCCCTAAGATCCTTGGATGAATCATCAGTATCCAGTGCCATTGCCAGTCTTTGTTGCAATTTCCTGCTCTAATCCCTTCAGTCTAGTTCCTACCCTGCCTACCACACTGAAAATGCTGTGGTTTAAGTCCTGGGTGATTACAACTGTGATCTTGCCCTCATTCACCTCTCTAATATCTTTGATACAGTTGACCACGTCTATTACTTTTTCTTTATATGCAGCTCCATGGCAGTACTCTTTCGTCCCTGGCCCTTTTTAAGTAGCACATCTTCTGTAATAGCTTCTGTCCTCACATCCAGAAGATCACTTCAAGTGTCTGACATATTCAATCATTTGCCCTCTTCTTTTCCTTTACACCCTGCCTCTTGGTATAAGCAGTGCCAATATCCAGCTTTATTTCTCCATGACCTCCCTCAACTCCATGAATATTGCTGTGTTATCTGGCTGCCTGTAAACTTCAAGCGTCAAGGATGGTGCAAAACCTTTTTTAGGCTCAGCCGGAGCTATCCGGTTTGATTCTTGATGGAAACTCCCTATCCTCACTTCTAATTCCATCTCTCCATCTCAGTTACTCAATAAGTTTGATTTCAATCGTGAAAAAACTCCGTCCTGAGCTGAATTTCAAAACTGCACAGCCGACTATTAAGACCACTTACATCCATTTTTCAAACACTGGTCACCAGTGCACCACCTCACTTTCAACACTGTTAAAACCTTCTTCAGCTTAAAGCTTGACGTTTTTGGTGCCTTCCTAGCTGACTTTCCAAACTCCACCCTAAACAAACTCCATACCATTCTAATTTCTGCTGCCCACACCTTATACAAGCTCTGTTCGCCATCCTCCAAATCTTGCTGACTTCCACTCACCATTCTCCTGTGCCTGATTTCAAAATTAACTTATCGCATGCACTCTTCTCTCCACATCCCCCCCTCCCTGAACTCCTGCACCAGTGACACAGTCTTCTGCTATCATGTCCGTCACTCTGAAATTCTCCTAAATTTATTAGCTCCACCTCTCTCCACCTTCAAAACCTCCTTCGAAACTAACTTTTTGCTTGCATCTTTGGCTATGTGCACTCACCTCTTCTGTATTCCAGTTCATTTTCTAATGCATCTGTGTGTGAAGCAGTTTGGGATCTTTGAGAGCGTGTTAAAGGTGCTTTAAGCTGTAATTATTGAAAGCCACAACAGATTGTGTTTACATTACTTGCTGTTTCTTATTTGTTTGGTTTCTCTGCCGCTTTCTTTCCATGGATCCAATTATGGGTGGAATTTTCCTTTTTGGGACTAAGTCCTGTGTCGGGGGCAGGGGCGGGAAGTGTTTCCCACTGTAGAGACCGCTGGGAATTCACACCATATTGTGCGACACTGACCTTATTAATTATGCAGTCGAGGGTTCCCCAACGTATCGCATGGCCAGGCGGGTTGGATGGCACGTCCCCTGCTGTCATATCCGGGCACCATATTTAAAAGGCGTCTGGACAGCAACTTACCCGCCATGCCAATTGAGATGGCCAGAAGAGGAGAGGGACCTCCAGTGCTCAAGTTCAGCAATGCCTCTCTGGAAGTGGTCCTCGTCCAAGTGGAGGCTTGTCCAGGAGGGATGTCCTCTTTCCAGCTGATGAGGGGAGGAGGAGGCTGAGCAGGGAGACCAACCCTGTATGGGAGCAAGCCTCCAGGGCAGTGTGTACCCACTGCCTCCAGCAGAGGACTGCCCTCCATTGCTGCAAGAGGATGAATGACCTCATCCACTCCGCCAGGGGAGGCGAACCCTCAGCTGCTCACATTCACCTCAATGAATGGTATAAGGGACATGGGCCTCAGTGAAAACATGATAAGGTCATGCCTCATAGCCACACTGCAGTCCATCTACCTGCAGGTGAAGAAGCCACTGTGGCTCCTTGACCCTTCCACACAGACACTGCCAAGCTCTGCAAATGACATGCCTCTCTGAGCCTTATCTATATATGCATGGGCTCACCACTCTGGAGGATGCTGGCCCAGAACCCTTCTGGACAATCTGCAGTGCATCAATCACATGGCACACAATATAGCGGGTTATTTGTAAGACTGGAAGCATCAGGAAGGTACGTGAAATTGCTATTTACAATTAGATGCTAAATACAACTGCTCTTAACCCCATCTTGTCGCTTCAGTTTGTGCAGGAGAAGTTAAGCCATAATCACCGAGAGAGGGAGAGGACAGGAGGGGTTCCCACACATGGAAGAGCCCACTGATTTCGAAGATGTGGGTGGCCCAGCTGGCTGGGGTGGACCGGGTTAGGGTGTTCGGAGATGGAGAGATTGGTTTTTGCCTCCATTAAGTAAGGATTGATGCATGTCATAGAAACCTCAGGGCCAGGGGGCCTCCATGCTGGAGGCAGCCCATACAGTTACTTGTTCTTTCCTCTCTCACTTACAGGTTCCACCAGGAAGAGGGCAAGGCCCGAGCCTCAGGAAGCCCTGTCCAGCTCCAATACAAACCTGGAGAGGAACGAGGACATCACAGATGACCAAAGTGCACCTGTAGAGGCATCACAGCAGACACCTTCACCCTCCACCTGCACAGAGAGACACCTCAGTGATTATTAGTTCTAGTGTAGGAAGGGTCTCAGGTTCTGGTGGTCACTGCATGGACATGTGTCCACAGCAGGAGGAGGCAGGGTCAGCCGAGCTCACTGGCACTTGGAGGATTGCTGGGAGAAGAGGCATCTGTGAGGTCCGAGTCCAATGACAGGCACTTGGAATCGGCCTTCCAACTGATGGTGGAGAGTCAGCAAGAGGTGGGGGAACATCAGGCAGAGGTGTTGGAGGCCCTCAACAAGGTGGCACATAAGGCACAGGAAGCCATCTTCTGCTGGCTGATGAAGTGATGCCAACCTGTGCCTGCACGAAGGCCTCCATGGGGAGGGTGGTGGACTCCATGGAGAACCTAATCCAGCAGGTACAGCCAGAGACGCGTACAGACCTGTACTCCATCGCTGTAGCCAATGGTGGGCTTCTGCAGTGGCTCTGCGAGAGGGGGTGGGGTACCTCAACCTCCCTCCAGGTGCCCCTTCCCCTCAAGGAGTCAGGCAGGGGCCGTTGGCCACCTAAAAGGAGGAGGCACAGCAGCTGGACACCCCTGGGATCTCCATTCAGGACTCTGAGGTTGTCCAGCCTTTCTGAATCCCCTTTGCCTGTGACCCTTTCAACCTCACCCAGCTGCCCCACAGCATGGCTGCCACATTAAGCCCAGGCCACAGGCCTCCAGAGGACGACAGCCAAGGCAGCAGGTCCAACTGGTCAGCAGGCTGCCTCCACCCCAGCTGCAGGTGTCGGGGAAACGCTTAGAAGAAGTGGTAGGCAGTGAAAAATTAAGCAATTCTGAATTCACAAGTGGTTGCACAGGTGCACTGTGAATGTCACAGATATCAAACTTCTGTAAATATAGTTCACTTACACATCAATCATGTCTAATGTGTACTTGCGATAGTCTTTAAGCCTTTGCGCATAACACCACCCCCCCTCCCCACCAATACGTCACCTTCCTGGGGACATCCGTCTCCTGGAATGAGGCATCTGCAGGGAGGCAAATGTATTTGCCACAGCTCTTGTGAGCCAAGTGCAAAATCTCCCCCGTGCACGCTGATCCTTTTCTCTTTGCACTCTCATCTGTCCCAGGTCCCTAGCATTGTGAAAACTTCATGCTGGGGTTCCCCTTCAGTTGTCCAGCTGAGATGAATCTCTATCCACCCCGATGACCCAACTCCCATGCAACATGGTGGTAGTAACATTCTATCTGCACTCTGACACCTTTGCCCCTCCCCCCAAGTCAATCACACCCTCTTCCCCCTCCACCCCTGCTCAACCACCGAAATCACATTCGACCTCTCCACTGTCACCTTTCAGCCCTCCCTCCATCACCTTCCATACTGTTATGGGAAAATTAAAAATGCTAAAAGAGAACACTAAGAATTTACTGAAAAACCCTAAAATCTCCAGGCAGACATGGATACTAAACCTATTGACAGCTGAGGGTAAGCAGATGGACATTGCACACAAAGGGGTTTTGAGTTTTGTGTGATTTACAAAGTTTCAAGAAATGAGCTAATATCTAGGCACAGACAGAACCATTCAAGTGGTAAAATGGTGCGTTGAAGCCTTGAGAGCTGGACTGGAGATAGAACATAACATAAAGTTAGTTTAGGTATACTCCTCTCTCAGATAGGGACGGGGCAGATGGTTTAGCTTAGATATGGGAGGACATACAAAGACAAGAGAGGTCTTTGATGAAACACCAGCAGTCTTGAGTTGTGAGAACCAAGGTCTTTGCGAACATGTTTTAATTTTGATTGGATAATATAACTATGTATACACCCTTTAGCATAATTGGTTAGCAGAATCACATGTTTATGTACTCAATAGGATAGTTTTAATATGGTACCTGTGTGTTGGTTACTGATTAGATATATTCAAATGTACTCAAAGGTATTGTGATAAGAAAAAGTACAAAAGTAATGAAATGTAATCAGTCTGCGAGCTGGGTCATTTTCAGGAATGATTGCAGCTCCCTTGCATATGCTTGAACAAAGCCGGTTAAAGGAAGCCTGAGTCTCTCTGGTCACTATGTGGTTGGGGATTGTAATTTCTCCTCTTCAACTGGTCTATGTGCTAGTTGCAGGATTGGAGGGAATACTCTCTTCACATACCGTTCAAGTTAATGTCGAGGTCCACTTTCTTCCCAAGAATTCCACCCCCATAACTATAGAAAGGCCCGCCCTCATCCTCCTGACCCCATGAATGCGAGTCACATTCCGCATCCCCACCGACTACCTCAGCGCCTCTCTACACGACATTGTCGCACCCTCACGCTCCCAGCCTACCAACTCTCACTGCCTCCTTTAACCCTCACCATCCCTCCTACCACTGTAAGCCATCAGTTTGCCCCCCATGCCCCTTCACACCTCTACACCACTCCCCATGCCCCTTCACACCTCTACACCGCCCCCATGCCCCTTCACACCTCTACACCGCCCCCATGCCCCTTCACATCTCTACACCGCCCCCATGCCCCTTCACATCTCTACACCGCCCCCATGCCCCTTCACATCTCTACACCGCCCCCATGCCCCTTCACATCTCTACACCGCCCCCATGCCCCTTCACATCTCTACACCGCCCCCATGCCCCTTCACATCTCTACACCGCCCCCATGCCCCTTCACATCTCTACACCGCCCCCTATGCCCCTTCACACCTCTATACCGCCCCCTATGCCCCTTCACACCTCCAAACCCCACTCCATGTGCTTTCAGACCTTCACAAGCCGTCACCTCACCCACAAGCCAGCATGGCCCTTCCCAACTTCCCGCTCTGTACCAGCTTGTACCCATTGAAATACCCCCTCTGATTCTCTCCCTGCCCGCAGCACTCCCAACATCCTCATCCCCCTTGTAGGCCTGCATCCCGCTCCATCTCTTCATTCCTCTCCTCCCCATCTTTCACTCTCTCTTTTTCTCTCTCTCTCTCTCTCTCTCTCTCTCTCTCTCTCCCTGCCACCCCCCCAACCCACGCCCCCACCCCATATCACCAACAGAACTTCTTCACCCAACAGTACCTCCTGCAGCTTTCCCCCTGCAGCTTGAAGACCCGGTCCCTGGGAGGGGTCGCTGGCTGAAGACCCGGTCCCTGGGAGGGGTCGCTGGCTGAAGACCCGGTCCCTGGGAGGGGTCGCTGGCTGAAGACCCGGTCCCTGGGAGGGGTCGCTGGCTGAAGACCCGGTCCCTGGGACGGGTCGCTGCTCTGAGAACAGCCATCTGTGGTTGATACTCCACCCACCCAGTGCTGCACATGGTGTTCCAGAGTCCGGTCACTGGAGGCCTCCACCTTCTCAAGGCCGCCTTAAGGTAAGTGCTGACTTTTACACGTCACGTTGGTTTAGACGTGTTCTGGACTGGCGTGATTTCCTGTTGGCATCATATATGATTGGGGGCGGGGGTGAGGGGTGTTTGTAATTCTGGTCCGGCCTTCACCTGCATCCGATTAGTGGGATGCAGATCAGTTTCACGTCGGCCTCTGGTGGGAATTGTGACCCGCCATAGCAGGCGGGAGTGGGAGATCCCGCTGTCATTTTACACTGACGTGAAACCGATTTTTGGATCTCCCACCGCATAGACCCCTACCCCCCCACTGCCCACCATTAACCCCACTGCAGGGCGCACGTGAAAACTCTGCCCCATGTTTCCTTCTATTAGTCTTTTATGTATCTATCTCTCTCTCTCTATGATGTATTGACCAGCCTTATTTTCTCAGTTTTTTTTGGTCGCTGCTTCTCACACAAAAATCAAATAAACTTTATTATTGCTACACTGTTTAATTTAAATGCAAATAGTCAAACAAATAGTGACAAATTATTATCTTTTATGACTAGAAGTTAGCCTTCTGGTGAACAAGTGGGATGCTTCAGTCCTCCTGTTACTCATGCCCCACAAATGAGCATGAACGATACTTGAATCTCTGAATCACCTGAAGCTCTACTAATATAATGGCAGATATTCCCAGAGCTACAGAGAAAAGCCTTGGGCCAGACTTTACTGCATCTAAATGACACGCACTGTTATTAATGCACAAATCGGCAAGCAACATTTAGCAAGGAAGCGATATCCATGAATTGTGAGTCAGTACAAATTGCTGGCAGATTTGGGCTGCTCTTACCTTGTGAAAATGACAACTCGCACCTAACCTCCCCATGATTTTCATAAAGTTTCTCCATTTGCACATTAATTAACTGCTAAACTCGCCACAAAATACTGTGGCTGCAGAGAAGGTTCAGTCTTGTAATTAATTACTAGCGTAAGTACTCCTAGCGATGTGGCCATTATTAATGACGCTATTCAACCTCTCTTCCCAGAAAGTAACCAATTAAAAATTTGAAGTCTCATTTCTTTAGATTTAATAAAAGTTAACTTTTAATATTAATTCTTATTTTTCCTTTGAGTTAAGAATGAGAGAAAAAAGACAATATTTCCCTCTTTTCTCTCTACGTGACTTTACATTGAATTCACCTTTTTTTTTCAGTCCTTACTCTGTTTATTTCTCAATCCTTAAATCTCACTGGTTTGTGGAGTAACATTTCTTGCCCTGTTGTTCTCCATGGTCCCAGATGCACTGTTGCCATCCTGTCATCAGCTTGCACCTCTAACAGCTTTGTATGTAAAAAATTTTGAAATTTAAAGGTTCAGGAACAAACCTAACAACAGTGTGCTGCAAATTCTCTGTGCTGTGGGGCATGCCCCCCTGAATTACCAAAAACAGGTGAATGGGTCTTAGCTTATCCTCCAATATTGTAACATTCCTTCAAAATCACACAGAAATATTGGCAGAAATTATGTGTTTAAGTCACGTACTGGGGCTTGAACCCACAAGTTTGAGTCAGACAAGAATGTTATCACCTGAGCCAAGCCATTGAATGTTTGGAACAAGAACAAAAAATGTTGGAAAAACTCAGCAGGTCTGACAGCATCTGTGGAGAGCAAGACAGAGTTAAAGTTTCGAGTCCATATGACTCTTCAGAGCTCTGAAGAAGAGTCATACGGACTCAAAACGTTAACTCTGTCTTTCTCTCCACAGATGCTGTCAGACCTGCCGAGTTTTTCCAGCATTTTTTGTTTTTGTTTTAGATTTCCAGCATCCCCACTATTTTGCCTTTATCATTGAATGTTTGGGTTCAGTTTCACAATTGTGAATCTACAAAGGTGATTTTTTGATATCAGATATCGTATTGGAGCAGGCACTGAATAAAGACAAGGGCAGCATTTAATGGAAACAATGGGATGGGGTCGGGGTGCAGTCTCACCTGCTGGCTAGAGAGCTGACAAAAGCCCTGTGTCGCCTCTTTTTGGGAAGGCCCACCAAATTAAGTGCCTAGCAGGCACTTACCTTGACAGCGGCAGGCCTTCCCTGAGATAAAGAACCCTGGGAGCAGAAGTCCCATCTGCCGAGAGCCGCCAGGCAATCTGAGGCTGGCAGCTTCACCAGGGAGGTTTTGAAATTTGGCACCTGGGGAATCAAGGTATATTGGGAGTGAGCAGGAAAGTGGAGTTGGCATAGAAGATCAGCCATAATTGTGGCAGAGCAAGCTCAAGGGGCCATATGGTCTATTCCTGCTCCTATTTATTTTCTTCGAACAGATTTAATCATTATTCATTAATTTGTGAAAATTACATGGACTCATGCAATGCACAAAAATCTTTATTGTTATATTGTAACAATAAGATTTCAGCTCAGAATAATTAGGTGGCCTTATAGATTTCCTGAAGCATGTCCAACAAAAGTGTCATTTTAGATAATCCACCACAGATGGCACTACTGAAAATGTGCTGTGAGCAAGGTGCGTGAGAATAGAAAAACTTATGAAGGCCAACGGACAGCGCAGTAAAGATGCCTTTCATTTTATAACTGTCAATTTATGATTACTGTAAAGTTCATAACTTGTATTCCCTGCTTCCATTTTTGATACTACCAATCAAGTTTCCTACAAAGTAGCATGACATACTAACTGAATACGTTGGTATTGGTTGCAAGCTTGATAATACTGTTGCCCCATTAAATTGTTCATCAATAGCTTAAACTACCTTAAGGCAACTAATCTTTCATTATGGTTATAAAATTCTAAATTGGTGTAGAATAGGCCATTAATGTTGCATATACACTTTATTAGAGTTACCACCGCCTATAATTTAATCATGTAACCTTAAGCACTCATACTGGAAAAGTACCATCCCTCTTTAATTCTGACACTGAGGCTTTACTGCAGGCAATTATACTTCAACCTGAGAGTTTTAGATTGTTGCTCTGTGACTGACATTGAAGGAACTGTATTAATTCTATAATTTAGTGATTTGCCTCTAGGTTTTAGGAGCCCTGTGGCTGTGGGTTCAATAAGATCCTGTGGTAATTTTGTGCTGTACTTTCCAATTAATCTCTCCATTGGCTTAAAAAGGCAATTGGATATAATTTACAATGGATGATGGATAATTTTACCGCATCAATGCAACAAAATAATTCAGTGCAGGTGACTTCAGTATGAAGGCTCGAAGAAGTTCACATTAACTCTCTCAGCAGAATAGTTATTGGAAGAATAGTGCATCATATATGACAGTACTTAATTTATATGGAGCTTCACAGCTTAAGCTTGTTTTCCCCATTTTTGTTCCAAATATGATGATTCACGCTGGGATTCAGTTCCATAGTTACTGTTAATATTCTGGTACCATGCCCAAATGCCACTTCTTTACCTATTACCCTGGATAGTGAGTGTTGCTAGTCACTTTGGCAGTTGGGGGTCATTCAGAGCCGATACTAATTTTGACCTCATTTGACTTCCACATCTGCCTACTTTCCAGCAGAGGATTAAACTTTTCCCTGAGAATACACTTTTTATGTAGGTGTTTCGTTGGTACAAGTACTGCCGCTTGAGGCCAATTGTGAGATGAGCAAAATCCACAGGGAGATCAACTTAGCTGCTCTTGAGAGTTACCAAGTTTATAAAAGCACAGGTTGTTGGCACAGTAAGTCCAAATTGTATTCCCTTCAGGTTAGTTGACGTTAGTTGGATTAGTTTTATCTCAAGGCCTGTTTTATTCCATTGACTAAGTAATCAAAATCTATAATTTAAATATAAATCCTTCTTTCACATCAGCAAAGTGAAATTCCCAGAGGGTGCAGGGGCAACTGCTTTTATGTGATGCTGCAACAGCAGCTTGTATTTATAGAGCATCTTTAAAGCAAGGTGTTTAACAGGAGTGTTCTCAAGTCACATAAGGAGTTATTGGGGTCCAGTGACCAAAAGGTTGTTCAAAGAAGTAGATTTTAAAGGGTGACTTAAAGGAGGAGATAGGTAGGGAGTATGAGCTAATGAAGGAATTCCAGAGCTTATGCACATAAGGTATGGTTGCCTATGGTGGTGCAGTGAAAATCAGGAACACTCCAGAACCAGAATTGGAAGAGACCTTGATGGAGGGACAAGGACATGGAAGGATGAGAATTTTACAAGTGAGGCATTGCTGGACAGAGAGTCAATGTAGGTCACACAGCTGATATGTGAATGATGCTTAATGTGAGTAAGAAATGGAGCTTTATCTTCTACTGTAGATTATTTGGCAAAAGAGAAACTACTGAGTTAATTATTTATTGCTCTACATAGTATAATCAGAAGAGTTGCTGACATCAGTGCAGTGTGTTAAAGAATGATGTGTGACTTTATGGCGTGATGCAATGTGTGTTTGTCTGTGCAGTATCCTTCCTTATTCCTCATGCACAGTTTCTAGTTTAAGCTGCGGTACTGTGGAAATCGACCAGTAGAATTTGATTGCTTCTACACAGGCTGGAAGGGGGAGAGTGGGAAAAGAAAAATATTTATAATCTTTGGGCATTTTTATACATATCTGCAGTCCACTTCTACTTTCTCACCAACTTGTGACCTCCCCTTGTCAGCACAATTACGGCAGCCAGTGAGGGCAAGTTAACTGCAAATATGTGCAAGTTAAACGCTCCCGCCAACTCATGGGAGTCCCTGGCTTGTGTCCAACCAAAATGGAGAAGGTTCATTCGGGAAGGCACTGAACACATTGAGAGACTTTGTAAGGAACACGCAGTGGCGAAGACGAGAGAATGCATAAACCTCCAAACAACTCACCTATCCGACCCTGCAAGCAATGTCTGCCCCGCATGTGGCAGAGTCTGTAGGTCGTGCATTAGACTTATCAGGCATCTCAGAAGCCATCGAACTGAAGTGGAAGCAAGTCATCCTTGATCCCGAGGGACTGCCTAAAAAGAAGTTTTTATTACGTGCACAATCTACCTCTCAGAGTGCAAATGATATCGACTGGATCTTCTGCGAAGCAGCAATCATTGTCAGATTGCCGCTCTGCTCTAACTTTTCCCCACTGCTCTGCAGTCCTTGCTGGGTCTCCCGAGCCCAGTTTCTCCAGAAATGCAGAGCTCTATTGCAGTGCTGTAGAGTGGGGCAGGGAGAAGATGAGACACACACCCTTTTTGCAGCAACAGTTGCCATATGGTAAGTTTAAAGGTCCAGTGTGAATGTTAGTGAATGGGTGAATGGTTAGGGTGAGTAGGTGAGCGAGATAAGTAGGTAGGGTGGCTGAGATAAGTGAGTAGATTGGCAGGTGGGTGAGATGGTAGGTGGAGGGTGGATCATTTGGCAGGTGAATAGGGTGACAAGGGGTGAGGTGGCAGATGGTTAGGGTGGCTGATGGGTCAGGGGGTAATCGGGTCAGGAGAAGTAGTCAGTTCAAGCTAGTTGGGTCAGGGGGTGGGTAGCCTGATGCTGAGAGCTAGTCATGTTTGGTCAGGGGGTAATCGGGTGGTCCAGGATGGTAGTCAGGTCGGGAGCCATAGTTGGGTTGAGTCAGCAGGGATAACTGGGGTGGGAGGGGGTATTGGGGGAAGTCTGAATGATTGGGGGTTCAGTTCTGTAGTTACCTAGGAGTTAGACTAGGTTTTAATCTGTCTAAGTCTAGTAGTTGAAGGTATAGCGCATCCTACTGTCTATCAGGTGTCATGTGATTGTTCTTGGAGGCTCCGACCTGTGAGCCCTAAGCGCAGGTGGGTGGTGGTGGGGGTGGTGGGAGGTGGTGGGGGAGGCTGCAGGACCTCTTGCTGAGGACCGGGTTCAAGCATGTAGCATCTGAAAAGCTCTCTAATGAAGTAAACTGTTTCTTGTTGAAATCTGTCCAGTATGTCAAGTCATTACATTTGGCAACAAGGGTAAAATAGTTCCAACGCTACACCTTGCTTTGTTAACATGAGTACATCAAATCTTAAGAAAAAGAAAAGACTACTCATCAATCATGGCACTCTTCAGCAGAATCAATCCTTACAACCTGACTATAGAGCTAGTTTGTAGAGCACCTTGGTTTTTATTTCGTAGTGAACGAAATTACTGCAGAGGAGAAACGGAAAGCAATCCTTTTGAGTGTATGTGGTAGCAAGGCTTATAATCTCATCCTCAGCCTGCCGACCCGAACGTGCCCAATTCTAAGTTCTTTAACGAATTAGGGGACCTTGTGAAAACGCATTTCCAGCCGAAGCCACCTGTAATAATGCAGAGGTTTAAGTTTAATTCTGGAGTTAGAGCCCCGGGAGAGTCCATCGCAATTTATATGGTGAAGTTGAAGCAGTTGACAGAGCACTGCGACTTCAGAGACACATTCGATGATATGCTGCGGGGCTGATTAGTTTGTGGAGTTCACGACGACGCCATTTGGTTCCGTTTACTCGCAGAAGTTAACATCGATTTGAAGCACACCATGGAAATAGCGTTAGCCATGGAAAGTGCTGCGAGACACTCGCAGGCTTTACAACATGTACTGTTCTTCGTGTGGGGCGGGAACCTACCACCAGGCGTGGCATGAAAATCAGAGACGCAGCAGGGAAGCGACAGTCAATGTCCACTGTTAGAAAAATGTAAAGGCCTAGTAGAAACACTTCAGCAGTGACTCCAAGGTTAATCTGTTATTGACGTGGGGGTGACCACATACTGGACACCTGCAGATTCAAGGAGATAGAATGGCACTATTGCCATGAGAAAGGTCACGTAATGAAGCAATGAAGGGCGAAATTGAAATAGCCCATAAAGCAGAAAAACCAATATGATTGAATTAAATAATACAACAGAACCTGAAGCTGCCGATACTGACATCTATTTCCTGTACAACATCACGGTGGTAAAAACCGAACCTATTACTGTCACAATCCAAGTTAATGGGAAGCCACTAATAATGGAGGTAGATACGGGAGCCTCAACCACTGTGGTGGGAGAGCACACAATTTAAATACCTAAGTGAAGGTACCCAGCCACTGAATCTAGAATATACAACTGCTCAGTTGAAGACATACACTGGAGAACTCATACAGGTAAAGGGCATCGCCACAGTACCTGTGTCCTATAGGCAACAGACAACCCAGCTTCCAATGATCATAGTTGACAGGTGAAGGACCTAGTGTTCTGGGCTGAGACTGGTTACAAATATCAAGCTTGACTGGTCTGAAATATTTCACTTGAGAACCGGAGGAGTTCCTGAACTGCTAAGGAAATATGACACTATTTTGTGATGAAATTAGGAAAGTTAAAAGGCTTGCAAGCCTTTTATATGTGGATTCTCAGGTGACAACCTGTTTCTTTAAGGCCAGACCTGTGCTTTATGCCTTAAAGGAGAAGGTGGATGCAGAACTGTGCCGGTTAGAAAAGCTGGGCATCATCCAACCTGTCCAACTCTCAGAATGGGCAGTGCCCATAGTCCCAGTGGTGAAGCCTGACCAACCATACGCATTTTTGGGGCAAGGCAGCTAAAATAGATAGGTATGCTATCCCGAGGATAGACGACATATATGCAAAGCTTAGCTGGAGGCAAATCCTATATAAAACTGGACATGAGCCATGTTTACCAACAATTAGAGCTGGATAGCATGTCCAGAGGATACGTAACAATCAACTAGCACAAGGGCCTTTACCAATATACTCACCTACCCTTTGGAGTATCGTCTGCATGTGCAATCTTCCAAAGGACAATGGAGAATCTTTTGCAAGGACTTCCTCGGGTAGCAGTAGATGACGGTTTGATCACAGGGTCAACTGAAACCAAACACTTGGCCTACCTGAAAGAGGTGCTAAGAAGATTCTTGGAAGCCGATGTATGATTAAAGAAAGAGAAATGTACATTCCAAGCACCAGAAGTTACTTGCCTGGGTCGTAGGGTGAATGCCATGGGTTTGCATCCCGTAGAAGAGAAAGTTAGGGCAATCAAAGAGGCGGCCTCTCCGTCCAGTGTAGCCGAACTCAAGTCTTTTCTGGGCACGAACAATTATTATAGCCGCTTCTTGCCAAACTTATCAACAGTGTTAGCACCTTTACATTTGTTGATAAAAAAGAATCATCGTTGGTTGCGGAATTCACAACAGGAAGAAGCCTTTTTGAAAGCTAAGAAGTTAATCCATTAATTGTGTTTATTTGGTATACACTACAACCCTTCGAAAGAATTGGTATTAACATGTAATGCCTCTCCTTATGGTGTGGGAGCTGCATTATCACAGTCTAGAAAATGGATCAGAAAGGCCAATTGGCTATGTCTCCAGAACCTTCTCCACATCCGAGAGGGTTATTCCCAACTAGAAAAGGAACATTTATCAGTGATATTCGCAGTGAAGAAATTCTACCAGCATCTCCATAGATGACATTTCACCATTGTGTCGGACCAGAAACCATCAATGGTTTTACTCAGTGAGGATAAGGCCATTCTGCCAATAGCCTCAGCAAGAATTCAGTGTTGGGCTTTGATATTATCTTCATGTGAGTAAACCTTTATGCACCATCCTGGCTTACACATTGCAAATGCGGATGCACTCAGCCGTCTCCCATTACCAGGTAGCATTGTACATGCTCTAGTACCACGCGAAGTTGTGCTTGTACTGAATTTCTTGGATTCTTTGCCTGTGCGCGCGAAGGAAGTTAAAAATTGGGCGAACAGAGATCCAATTTTGTCAGAAGTTAGAGACCTTCTGTTGCAAAGGTGGTCAAATTCACCAGTGTCTGAAGAGATGAGACCATTCCATGCCCGAAAAACAGAGTTAAGTTGTTATGATGGAATCTTGTTGTGGGGATCAAGAGTTGTCGTCCCTTCACAAGGAAGAGAACCACTCTTGACAGAGCTTCACAGCGCGCATCCAGGCACATCGAAGATGAAAATGCTTGTGCAAAGCTATGTCTGGGGGCCAGGCATTGATAGTGACATTGAAAGCATGGTCTAGTGCTGCCTCCATTGTCAGCAACAACAAAAGTTGCCTGTTTCAGCTCCACTGCATCCATGGGAATGGCCTGGTCGACCCTGGGTTAGACTACATATTGATTATGTAGGACCATTCTTCGGTACCATGTTTTGATTGATTGTAGATGCGCATTCTAAATGGATGGATGTGTATGAAGTCAGATCACTGACATCGAGCGCAACTATCGAAAAGCTGTGTCATAGTTTTAGTATACATGACCTACCGGAAGTGATTGTTTCTAATAACGGTACAGTCTTTGCTGGTACAGAGTTTGAGATTCATGAGGTTAAATGGAATCCGATATATTACAACAGCACCATATCATCCTTCATCAAATGGTTTAGCTGAAAGAGCTGCGCAAACTTTCAAATCTGGAATGAAGAAGTTATCAGAAGGTACTCTAGAAACTCGACTTGCCCACTTCACAATTATCATACGACATCTCATTCAACTACATGTTCAACAGCGTCTGAATTATTGATGAAACGCCACCTACAAACAAGGTTAAGTCCAGTTTTTCCAAACTTAGAAGGAAGGTAGAGAAGAATTGGATTAATCAAAAATTGAATCACAATATTCATAGCAAAGCTCGAAAATTCACTGTAAGAGATACAGTTTTAGCGCAGAGTTTTGAAAATTGACCTTGTTGGGTTCCTGGTACAATTGCCTCAGAAACAAGTCCCTCGTCCTTCCAAGTGGAAATGGAAGACCGAATTGTTCGAAAACATGTAGAACATCTTTGGAATAGAGAGACATTCCAACAACCAGCTATTCTGCCTGTGATTAACGTCGAACCATTAATCCCTGAGGTGACAGATTGACCTGGAATAGGCATGACCAATGTCTCTGTAGAGTTGTCAAACCCTGAACTGCCACTTTTTAATGATGGATCTGATGTTGCAGTCCCTGATCATGTCGATCCTGTGGCAGAACCTCAAGTGGTAGAGCTATGCTGCTCTAATCGAATAAGGAAAGCACCTCATAGACTTAATTTTTAATCACCTGAGTTGTATATATGTAAATGTTGTGGGATATTCAAATTTTCTCTGTAAATAGAAATTGTAAAGAAAACTAAAGGGGGAGGAAATGCAGTAATTGAAGGTATACTGTCTATCAGGGGTCACGTGATTGTTCTTGGAGGCCCCGACCTGTGAGCCCTAAGCGTGGGTAATCTGGGGGCGCGGAGCTTCTTGTTGAGGACTTAGTTCAAGCAAGTAGCATCTGTAAAGTGCTCTGTAATAAAGTTAACTGTTTCTTGTTGAAACCTGTCTGGTACATCAAGTCATTACACCAACATTTCCTGGGTAACTATCCAGGTAAGTCATGCACAACTGTCCAAAGTCTCTGACTCTGAGCTACAGTCGGACATTTTGGACAGTTTTCCGCGACTTACCTGGACATTTGTAGAGGGTCCCAGTAAGCAGGGAAATTGCCCATCGGAAGTTCAGATTTCCTGGGAAATTCCCACAGAGGTCAGTGCGCCGGGGCTTCCACAGGGTCCCAAATGCCCATCTTGGGCCAACCGGATCCGGAGACAGGAAGATCTGGGCCATTATTTCAAATAACGACTTTGAGGAATAAATCAGCAGATACTTCTCCTTGTCTGCTGTATAATTGAAAGGAATGTTTGGAGCCATGCTCAATAGAGTGGAAACAATAGTTAAACATTAGCATTACCAAAAACTAAACTCAATCATTGACTCTTCAGAGCTGAAAGATGATAAACGAATCCTATAAAGTTCCCCAATAGATCAAGTTCACTTTGTACCCCTTGTGGTTATGTTGCAGCTTGTGTGACGCCAGTGCAGCATGAGACCCTTTCACACAGACTTCTTGCTTTATTTTCCCTGTTTGCTTTGGGTATTGCATATCTGAGTTGCAAAGCACTTTTGTTAACCTGATGGTTTTTTTACAAAGCCAATTTGCGTCTAACTAATGTGTCTGGTAAAATAGGCCTCTTGGACTCGGATGTTCCCTAATGCTGCACCTGGATGGTTATCAACTGGCTGGACTGCAAGGGTGATTTGGTGTTAACCGGCCAAAAATGCATGCAGTTAGCTACTCAACAAAACATCAGTGGCTTCTATCCACTAGATCCTGGATTTTTTCACTTCACGTACATAACAGTTATTCAGTAAATTCTTCAATTAGTTTGATTTATATCAACAAATCTCTTGTCAACACATACCGATTTGATAGAGGATAAACAGGAAGAGAAGCATACATATCCTGCCCACCCCTCTCTATCTATTAACCAAATTCAAATAAGGGAGATTCATCTAGCAGTTTCTTTATCAGTTTGGAACCATTTAAAGGTGATATTCAGTAGTTCAGGGGATCTCTCCTTTTTCAGTTATCTTTCGTCAGCCCAGTTCTTCTTCCTTAAAATCTATTGTACAATGATCTTTCTTGGATATATCTTTGCTGCCTTAATAATAGATGTTATAGCTGATTCAGATTTCATCCATAGTCTCCAACCATTGTAATCATTCTTACCTTTTATCAACACTATAATGGTTAGGGCTTCTCTGAACTTTCCTCACTTATCACCCCACCAGCCTCCGCATTCAAAGGATCATCCTCCGCCATTTCCGCCAACACCAGCATGATGCCACCACCAAACACATCTTCCCTTCACCCCCCCACTATCAGCATTCCATAGGGACCATTCCCTCCGGACACCCTGATCCACTCCTCCGTCACCCCCAACACCTCAAACCCCTCCCACAGCACCTTCCCATGCAATCGCAGAAGGTGCAACACCTGCCCCTTTACTTCCCCTCTCCTCACCGTCCAAGGGCCCAAACACTGCTTTCAAGTGAAGCAGCGCTTCACTTGCACTTCCCTCAACTTAGTCTACTGCATTCGCTGCTCCCAATGCGGTTTCCTCTACATTGGAGAGACCAAACGCAGACTTGGTGACCGCTTTGCAGAATGCCTTCGGTCTGTCCACAAGCATGACCCAGACCTCCCTGTCGCTTGCCATTTCAACACTCCATCCTGCTCTCATTCCCACATGTCCTTCCTTGGCCTGCTGCAATGTTCCAGTGAAGTTCAATGCAAACTGGAGGAACAGCACCTCATCTTCCGATTAGGCACTTTACAGCCTTCCGGACTTAACATTGAGTTCAACAACTTCAGACCATGAACTCTCCCTCCATCCCCACCCCTTTTTGATCCCTTTTTTCTATATTCATTTTTATTTTTAAATTTGTATTTATTTTTTCCCACTTATTTTCATTATTAATATTTTTAAAATTTATTTCCATTTTTATTCATTATTTTATCCCTAGCTTTTAGCCTATTTTCGATCTTTTTTCCCACCATTGTCCCCTCGCCCCAACCCACCACCACTAGGGCCATCTGTCACTCTCCAGAGTGCTTACCCTGGTCCGGCCATTATCACATCCTGCTTTCCACTCTTAATGTCACAATTAGCATCTTCTTTAGCCAGTACCACCACTATTAACAACCCTTTGACCTTTTGTTTATGACATCTTTTGCAATCTCTCCTTTGCCTCCGCCTATCACTTCTATCCAGCTTCATCTGTTTCACCCCCCTTAAACAGTATATAGTTCACCACATTTCTACTTCCCTTTAGCTCTGAAGAAGAGTCATACAGACTTGAAAACGTTAACTCTGTCTTTCTCTCTACAGATGCTGTCAGACCTGCTGAGTTTTTCCAGCATGTTTTGTTTTTGTTTCAGATTTCCAGCATCCGCAGTATTTTACCTTTATCTGAACTTTCCTCCCTCCTTCTTTGCACCAAATGTGTCTCGCCAACTCCTGTCTCTCCTCTCTACATTTCCTTTGTGTTCTATGTGATGTAACAGAGTGAGGGAGTGACCTTATGTAAGACCTTATTGAGGGCTTGTATCCAAAATCAGGATACAACTTTAGTAAGTTATTTAAAGGCAGTATCACTTTAAGAAATCATTGATCTTAATTGCCTTTAATCAGAAACTGCTAATCTGTTTAAAAAAAAAAACAGGCAGAGAAGTGGCTCAGTTGTGGAGAGGAAGGAACTGAGAGGTAAAGTTGAAAATAAGTACTTATTACTGGCTTGTTTATTAGTGTAAGTAAAGACACAACATGGTGAATAAAGCTCATTTGTTTTAAGACCTAGCCTGCATGTTGAATTGATCATTAGGTGCTGGATCTACATCAGCTTGTTATCGTGAACTCTTAGCTTTCTCCTAAATGTTCAGGCTTATAAGCTGAGCTTGGTATCATAACCCTGATTTACTGCAGCTTTGTTTCTTTTCAACCTTGGAGGATTTCCTACTCTGTGGACCTTGGCCTTTCACCTTAGTTTCACATGATATAAGCTTTTTTTCCCTAATTTTATTTTTAATCAGGCTCAGCAGTTGTAAAATCCTCCCATCTGTTACAGCTATATTTGGACCTCCGGTGACATTTGCTATAAGATGTTGGGGCATTTTTGCAAAAGAGCAGTTTTCAGCATCACTGCGTCATCAGTACTGATAGCAGGCACGAGTTAAAACGCAATCTTGTGCAGAAGGAAAGCCTGCAGCTAAAAATAAATTATAACAAAACCAACAGTAATGTTGTAGCCAGTTGCTCATGTTGGCTAAAAATTGGAATGTGTTTATTAAATTGTTCCAGAGCCTGGTGTCTTTCGATTTGCGATTATGTAGCCACAATTCTTATTTTCTTCTGAGGGAGAGAAAATAAGAACCTCTCATTCATATGCCCTCATAATTTGCATTTCTCTTTTTTGGAAGCCTAACCCTGTTTTTAAGCAAACAAACTTGGGTACAGCAAGATCCCACAAACAAATGAAGTCCATGATCCAATAGTCCTGTCAGGATAGTGTTGTTTGAGGGAGAAATACCATGCGATCTCTGTGTTGTTCTTCAAACTTTTCATAGAATCTTTTACATTTTTTATTCTTTCAAGGTGTGTGGGCAGCATTTGTTACCCATCCAGATTTATCTTTTCCCTATTGTTTATTATCCTCCCTCTAGAGAATCACCTCCCAGATCCTTCTGTTTTGAGGCTGAAATGGTAACTCAGACCTTAAAGACTAGGGAGTAGCCTTGTGGCTCTGCTCTGCACTGCCTCCAATGTTTAAATGTCTCCCTTATGTCTACATAATGAGCTGAAGTCTTGGAAGTGGGTTGGAATCTATAACATTGGGACTCGGAGGCAAACAGATGCTAAAGAATTTATCTTATGATTTTTAAATCACTATGATTTTCATGAGATAGGAAGTCAACAAGCAAAACCTTGTTTAAAGGAAAAAATACTTATTGGGAATTTCCTTAGGAGTTCTTCCCATTGGCTGCAGTAACTTAGGCAGTAGATTGTGGAAAAGCAGTTTGTGCATGTATCCCGGTTTCCAATAAATCTTTAGCCAATCCAGAGAACTTCAGAGGAAATCCCTGGCGACTGTCTTTTTAATTTTGGCTGAGGTAAAGATTTATTTAAACTAAAGCTATCATTGGCACACTTACCATTTGCATTTTCCAACAAGAAGATTCATTTCTTACGAAATATAGATTGTTAGCTCTTGTTACAGACAGGGCTGGTAAAGAATTGGAACCCTTGCACCTTCCATTTATTGTCTGTAATTAGTGTTTTTTGTAAAATAATGTGTGTATGTTTCTCATCCCCTGAGTGGTCAATTTTTAAACAATCAGCAGCAAGCTTTCATTGGTTTAAATAAAGAGGACTATTTATCCACGCATTTACACTGAAAGTCTAAACACTATCACTCACACTCTCTCTCTCTCACACACACACTCCGCAGCACCCCCCCCCCCCCCCCCCCACCCCCACTTTCAATAAAGATACATTTCAAGAGGATAGTACACTTTCACAAGCTGTAAACAAAGAATCGTTCATAGTTCACACTTTTGGTTCTTCATAGGTAAAAAACAGTGATAGTGGGTGGCTTTTTCACTCCAAAAGGATAGTTTAGGTGTTTTTAATAGCTGGAGTTGTATATTGGGGATTAATATAGGATTCCCTCAAAGAGATGGATGTTCAGCAGGTTGCAAAGTTAGTCATTTGTAGATTTTCTTACAAGGAGGTCAAGTTTCTTTACAGGTGGGCTTGAAATAGGATGGGGGTGCTTTTAAGATGTAGCAGTGTCCAGATTTTAAAAAGTATAGGTTTAATTGCTTTATTCTGCAATGGGTGTTCATGGCAGACTGACCAGTTTCTCTCTGGTTCTTGGAATGATAGATTTGTTACCTGCAGCTGGTTTTGGTCACATGACGGGGAGCGTCAGTGCCTCCCATTGTCCACATCATGGGTTGGAGCCAAGGTGATTGATACACAATGGAAGAAATGATTGATAACATATCAGCATGCCAGCTATGATTAGTTACCTGGATGAACTTATTTGATATCCCATCCTCACAGCTCCAACATATCTGGCAGCGATTATTTTTTAGATCTCTTCCATTGAGATGGTAAGGATGGTTACTTGCCCCCAAGAAACTCATTTGCATTTGAGAACTTTCCAGAGGCATTCTCAGGCATGAGTTAAATCGCACAAGTCACCTGACCTCCAGCAGCCATTTTACCTGTCTTGTTAGTGCCCATTTTCAAAGAAAAGACAGTTCCAGAAAATTATATACTGAATGCAGCCCAAGTTTAAAGTTTTGAATTGGACATGCCTTCACTGGGCATGACACTGCCTGGTGGGTTTGAACAAAGGAACATGACAGGAGTAGGCTATTTAGCCTTGAGTCTGCTCTGGCATTTAATACGATCATAGCTGATCCTCAACCTAGACTCCACTTTTCTGATCAACCCCCATATCCCTTGATTCCCTTACAGTCCAAAAAGCTTCCAATCTCAGCCTTGAAATACTCAATGACTGAGCATTGACAGCCCTCTGAAGTAGAGGATTCTAAAACTTTGCAACCTGCAAGTGAAGAAATTTCTCCTCATCTCAGGCCAAAGTGGCCGTCCTCTTATCCTGAGACAATGTCCCCTGGGTCTAGACTTTCCAGTCAGGGGAAACTGTTAATTGTATATCAGTTGTGGTAACAATATGCAGGTGGAGTTGGGTTGTTACTTGAGAACACAAAGAGACATTTACTAACACTGAGGTGAGGGTTGAGTTAGGAGGTATATACTTGTAATGTTTCACTGTGCATAAGTCTTGACTGAGTAAAGATTGGCCCTGGTTTCATCCTTCAACTGGTTATCAGGAGTTTAACAGAAACAGCCTCTTCTACCCTGTCAAACCCTCTCAGAATCTTATTGTTGCAATGAGATCACCCTTCATTCTTCTACACTCCGGACAGCGTAGGCCCATTCTTCTCAATCTCTCCTCATTAGACAACCCTCTCATTAGCCTAGTGAGCTTTCATTGCATCGCCTCTAAAACAAGTATATTCTTCCTTATGGTTTGGAGACTAAAACCATGCAGCTATGATCTCACAAAAGCCCTGTACAATTGCAGCAACTCTTCCTCCCTTTTGTACTCTATACAACACACCTAAATATTCTAGGAATGTGTATGCTGCTAATGATTGTGTAGTCTGGGTATAAGTGAAGTGGAACATTAGTCCCAGTTCCTAAACTTTAATAAAAATATTTCAACTGAATATATTTAACTCCAAATTTTACCCCTTTCTCATGAAGGCAGGGATTCATGCTCTGACAGTATGTCTCAGTAGGCACTGGCAGATGTCTAGTAACCTACTCAAATGATATCCTTGATGAGGGAGCCTAGACAGTGAGAGTAAGCAGGTTATTAGACTCTTGGCGATATCTGAGCCAGGTCCTTACCCCCTGCTCACCTGACTCATGCTTCCAGGAAGGGTGAATGCATAATACCCAGGAATCTAAAGCTGAGTATAAAACATCCATTGGTGTTCTGGCTAAACTCAACAATATTGAATGCGAAATGTATGTATATATTGTGTTATCCACCCCCCCCACCCCCCCCCCCCCCCCCCCACCCCCAACACAGACGCTCTGATATGGCATTGTAAATAAAAGTTTTAAAACCCAATAAATGGACATCTATTGTGTTATGCCCAAAAGCGGCCCACAATATTCTTTTAGTTCCAAGGGTGTAGTCAGGAGCAATTTCTTCAGCTTGTTTTCAATCTAACAAGAAAGGAGGCATTGCTGGACCTGTTTCTTGGGAAGGAGAGTGGTGCAAGTGGATCAAATGTCAGTAGGGGAACACTTAGGGAAGAGTGATCATTGTATCATAAGGTTTAAGTTGGCCTTGGGAAAGGACAAGGAGCAATCCTGAGTGAGAATTAACTGGGGGGAAACCAACTTCAATGGGGTAAGAATGGATAAATTGGAATGAAAGATCAGCAGGCACAGCTGTAACTGAACAATGGGCTGTCTTTAAAGAGAGAGTTTGAATACAGTCAAGGTATATTCCCATGAAGTGAAAAGCTAGGAGAATCAAATCCAAAGCTCCCTGAATGACAGAAGAGATGGAGATTAAGAAGAAGCCAAAACAGTGTACCTATGACAGACATCAGGTGGATAATACAATTGAGAATCAGGCTAAATATAGAAGGCTCAGAAGGAAAGTGAAAAAATAAAGAGAAACAAAGAGAGTATGAGAAGAGACTGGCAGTTAACATAAATGGAATCCAAAAGCCTTTTATAGGTATTGAAATAGTAAAAGGGTGGTAAAAGGAGGAGTGGGACCGATTCGGGACTACAAGGGGGATTTACGCATGGAGGCAGGGGATATGACTGAAATATTAAACAAATAATTTGAATTTGTCTTTACCAAGGAAGAGGGTGCCCAGGTCATGGTGAAAGAGAGGGCAGCTCAGACACTGAAAGGGTGTAATATTGATGAGGAGGTATTGGATAAACTGTATGTACTTAAAGTTGGTAAGGCACTTAGGACCAGATGAGATGCATCAAAGGAGACTGAAGGAAATGAGGTGGAAATTGTGGAGGCACTGGTCATAATCTTCCAATCTTCCTTAGACTCAGAGGTGGTGCTAGAGGATTGTTAGGAAATGTTACACCCTTGTTTAAAAAATGGTGTAAAGTTGCCAACTAAAGACCAGTCAGTTTAACCTCAGTGGTGCAGAAACTTTTAGAAATGATAATTTGGGACAAAATTAATAATAACTTGGGCTAATTAAGGAAAGCCAGCATGGATTTGTTAAGGACAATTTCTGTTTAACTAACTTGCTGGAGTTTTTTGATGAGGTAACGGAGAGGGTTGATGAGTGTAACACTGTTGATATGGTGTACCTGACATCCAAAAGGCACTTGATAAGGTGCCATATAACACACTTGTGAGCAAAGTTGGAGCTCATGGAATCAAAGAGACAGTAGTAACATGGATACGAAATTGGCTGAGTGACAGGAAACAGTACTGGTGAGCAGTTTTTTTTGGACTGGAGGAAGATTTATATTGGCGTTCCCAAGGGATTGGTCTTAGGGACCCCTGTTCTTCCTGATAGATAGATATATATCTATAGATTAATGACCTTGACATTTTTCAATTCAAAATTTGCAGATAATACGAAACTTGAATGTATTATGAACATAAAGATAGTGTAGAACTTCAAAAGGAATAGATAGCTTGGTGGAATGGGCAGGCAAGTGGCAGATGAAATTTAATGCAGAGAAGTGTGAACTGATTCATTTTGGCAGGAAGAACGCAGCGAACATGTGTACGTACGAACATATGAAACAGGAGCAGAAGTAGGCCATTAAGCCCCTTGGGCCTGCTCCGCCGTTCATTAAGATCATGGCTGATCTGTTTGTATTTCTAATTCCACACTCCCATCTACCCCCAATAACCTTTGATTCCTTTGCCTAACAAGAATCTATTTACCTCCAGTGATTTGATAGCAATATTCCAAATCATGAGAGGTCTGGACACAGCAGATAGGGAGAAACTGTTCCCAGATACTGCGAGAAGGATCAAGAACCAGAGGACACCGATTTAAGATAATTGGTAAAAGAAACAATGGCGACATGAGGAAAACCTTTTTCACGCAGCGAGTGGTTAGGATCTGGAATGCACTGCCTGAGATTGTGGTGGAGGCAGGGTCAATTGAGGCTTTCAAAAGGGAATTGGGTACGGGGAAAAGTCAGGGGAGTGGCATTGGGTGAATTGTTTCTTCAATGGGCCAGCACAGACACAACAGGCCAGATGGCCGCCTTATGCGCTGTAACCATTTTATGATTCCAGTACAATACTCTGATCTGTAATCACAGTTATCTTTACAACTCAATCACACACCAAGAATGAAATGCCACAACGGCAGAAGAAAGAAGCTGACAGTGTGAATAGCTTGTGTTAACTCCAAAATAAAGCTTGTTAACTTGGGGCATAAGTAACAAAGAAGAGAAAACTAGAACCATGTCTAAAAGATCCCAGGTTCAAATGGCATTTGAAAGCCACTTCAACTTCACTTCTGTGGCTTCTGACATTGTCTGAACTCTATGAATATGTTGTAGCCTTGTAATGCTTTCATGGCCATCTGTTTTTGCATGTATAATGCTCCTCAAAATTTTCTCTCTTCCTTTTAAGTTGCAAATATGCCTTCCTTCATGTTTCCCCTTCTCCTACAATTGTAGCTTATTGTGCATCCCTAATTTTCATCATTCCATCATTGGCGGCTGTACCTTCAGCGGCCTAGGCTCCAAGCACTGGAATTCCCCCTCCGTCTCTCCATCTCTCTCTCTCCCTCCCTTTCAAGATGTTACTTAAAAGCAGCTACTTTGACTAAGATTTGGTCACCTGTTCCAGTATTTCCTTATGTGGCTTTGTGTCAAATCATGTTTGATAATGGTCCTGTGCAGTGCCTATGAATGGCTTACCAAGCTATATAAATGTAATTGTTGCTGTTTTGTACTGAGATGGAAACTCAACACAGCCTCTAGTACTCATTCTTTGCTAGGATCCCAATTGCAACTCCTTATGTGATTCCTTCCCCCTGCAAACATCAAGCTGTGAAAAGTCAAGTTCGGTTTCAGCTGACACTATTTTCCTAACTTTTCTCATTGTCTTATTTTGTTTTGGTTTCACCCTGCACCACAGACTTTCCTTCATCTTGGTTTATCAATGTAGATATTGTGCCTCTACAAACCATCTCATAGTATAATACAATAGATATAAAAAATATATATATATTTTAACCTTTTTAACCAAACAAAGCTTTTTCAACCTATGTAGTAGATAATCATGCTGAGGAGAATATCAATAACTAATCCTTCAAATTGAATGCTACCTAAATGACATGTTCTCTGAGGTCAAAGATTATTTTAACCTGACATATTGGACTTAAAGCTAGTGTTTATTAATATCATTGTTTAGGCTCTATCACATGAAATCACTGATAACCATGTTATTGGGGTTAACAACTCTTAAAAGGGATGTTTTTTTCCAAATGTTCTGAAGGTCTTATTGCTGGTTCTTGAAGCAACTTAGAATATCAAGTTAGAAGCTTTCTGACAGATGACATGAAACCTTAGATAGGGCCGAGGGTTGTCTAGTTATCAATGCCTAGCACCACTGTCATGCTGGATTGCTTACAAGTGCTCTGTGATATCCTTAATGGATTTTTTTTTTTATTGTAGTTGTTCCTGGGTTGATCTATTACTGCTTTTTATAATTGCATCACTTAAGGTCAAGAGGTTTTGAGTTTGGAAGTATTCCGTTTGCTGACTATGCATGAATTCTGGGTTGATGTGTAGTTGCTGAAGGGGACATTTTGGATTGATGAAAATCTGCTGTTTATTTCATATTAGGATATTAATTGCTGATTTTTTACAGCTCATTTGTGAGAACATGAGCAGAAATCTTGCATTAAAAAATCCATTTGGCTCACTGAAGCTCATTACAAACTCTCCCAATCTAGAATCCAACAGCATTATGAATGTCTATCTTGATGGAGAGTAGGAGAGACCAATCAGAGAGCTTAATCTGAGCTTATCTCCTGACAGCAGTCAAGCAAAACAACAGAGGACTGAGAACAGATGACTTGTTGGCTTCTTTATTTGAGAGTGACAGATAGCAGGTAACTATATCTAAAATGGTCTTAAAAAAATAAGGAAAATAACTTAATTGCATGGAATTTTTCCCTTTCTGGTTTTGGCACAGTTGACCACACCAACCTCTTCCCTCACTTCACCTCTGTTGTCTAGCTACCCTTGCTTGGTTGCGTTAATTGAGCATAACTAGAGCATATATAGTTGCTTCTCTTCCCTCCCCACATTGTTGCCTCGGGAGGCGGTGGCGTAGTGGTATTGTCACTAGACCGGTAATCCAGAAACCCAGGGGTGGTAATGCTCTGGGGACCTAGGTTCGTATCCCACTACGGCAGATACTTGAATTTGAATCCAATAAAAATCTGGAATTAAAAGTCTAATGATGAAAGTCTAATGATGACTGTGAAACCATTGACAATTGTCATAAAAACCGACCTGGTTCACTAATGTCCGTTTCCTTCCATTAGGGAAGCAAATCTGCCGTCCTTACCAGATCTGACCTACATGTGACTCCAGACCCACAGCAATGTGGTTGACTCTTAAAATGCCCTCTGAACAAGGGCAATTAGGGATGAGCAATAAATGCTGGCATAATGTGCCAGCGATGCCATTATCCCATGAACAAATAATTTTTTTAAAAAATTTGTCATCTGTTCCATTGCCCACAAGTCTGGAGTCAACTTCAACACGTAGGCTGATAATTGCTCTGCTCTCAATCCTTTCACTCTCTCCGTGCCAAGGTACTGCTTGTTCAACACCTTGTCTTGGATGAGCCAGAATTTCCCCCAGCCAAGCATTGGGAAAATCAAAGCTTTGATCCCTGTCACAAACTCTATGCCACTCCCGGCCACTGTCTCAGGCTGATCCAGACTGTTTACAAGCTTGTTATTGAGACTTGCTGGGATACAGGTGATCACAAGATAATTGTGGATGAGGGTGGACCAATGAGCCATCCACAATGACCATAAAGTCAGTCCAATTGGTTCTTTAATGATTCCAGCGTTTTCACATTCATTTCTCTATCTGGGAGATTATTCCATATGTTAATCACCTTTTGCAGCTCCACATGCAGTGTGTCACTACCTCAGACGTGTGACCAATCAGCGAAAGTCAGCAGTTAATTGTGTCATTTAAATATCCTTAATGAGGGCTAAATTCTAACTAACACACACGGGTGATAGAGAGCGACAACCACTGAAATCAACAAATGCTCATTGTGGCATCTGGGCTTTTTCTTCTGGTCAGTGTAATTGAATATGTATGACTGTTCTTGTGGTATCTCACAGCAGCTCTGAGTTCAAAATGTGCTCGCTCTCTCTCTCTCTCTGATATTGTAAGTAACTGGAAAATGCAGCTGAATTTTACATAGGTTTACATCAGGGCTGCAATTTTAATTATACCACTCCTACTGGGATGTACGCTGCTTAGCTTATTAGGTGTGTAAAAACAATGATGTCTCTAAGGCCCGTTTCCTCTAGTTAATGTGCCTCTGGTTAATGGTTTCCCAGCCAACTCTGGTCCTTCGCCTCTAATATGTCGTCTTTAGATGTCAGCATTGGCTCAGTGGTAGCAAACTCAGCTAGAGACTTGAGCACATAATCCAGGCTGATGATTCTGTGCTGTACTGAAGGGTGTGCTGCACAGTTGGAGGGTGCTGTCTTTCGGATGGGATGTTGAACCGAAGCTCTGTCTACCCTATTGCATAAAAGATCTCTCAGCACTACTTGAAGAGGAGCAGGGGAGGGTTCCTGGTGTCCTTAATAACATTATCCCTCACCTAAAATTTTACAAAGCAGGCAATCTGGTCATTTATTTCATTGCTGTTCGTGGGAGCTCGCTATCCGTAAATTACCTACTGCGTTTCCTACACTAAAACAGTGACTTCAATTAAAAAACAATTAATTGGGTTTAAAGTGCTTTGGGAAGTTCCGAGGTCGTGAAATGTGCTTTATCAGTGGAAAGAGCAAGAGAGTGCAACTAATCGAGTAGCTCTTTCAAACAGTTGGCACAGCTGCATTGGACTGAATGGCTTCCTTCTATGCTGTATTATTCTATGAAGTCTTTTCTTTTTGCCTTAATTGGGGAGATGTCATAGTTTATCTCAGGAGAGTAGGAAGTGTTCTTATGAAATTTGTGAACCTGTTCTAAGGCACTAAGGTGCCTTTATTCAACGTTCTATCAGAAAATTATTCCAAAGACCAATTGTATTGTAAACTAATTTGTTTCATACGAGTTTCAACTGTAGCTAAAATGAATGGGCACAGAAATGGATTTTCTTTAGGTTATAGTAAACAAATTCCTTGTTTATTTTTGACTGTTCTCTGGAGTATATATTAAGTACTGTTTTTTCTGTACAACTACTGTCACTTTTTAAAATTAGAACACATCAACAAATATTTTAAGAGAATTTCCCAAATCTAGTTCCACACCAAGAACAGTTTGTTATATTGCACCATTCAGCTTGTTTGTCTTTTCCATTCAGTGGATGCAGAATTCAACAATTGTGCCATGAAATTCTGCTGTGCAATGTTAGCAATTCAAATGTTAACATGTGCATTTGACATTTCTCTGCCGCTTTAACACGGGTTTTCACCTGTTCAAATTAAATGTGCAATTGTGGAATTAGGAATTCCATGTAGACACACAAACATTTGTTACCAATATTGTACAGCACAGTTTCAAGGGATTGATATAAAAAGAAAATTAAACTTAAATGACCTTCTCTGCACACAGATCAAACTGAACTTGTTTTGCATTTTGATGGTATAGATACGCTTACGCTGAATAAAATAGTCAGTGATCCTGATCAGGGAACCAGTGACTTACAGAAAAGAAACACAAAGTGGTGTCTACTGCATAATTCATGAAGTCACATGCTGCATCATTGCTGTCATGATGTGATTATATTAGTGTCCTTTTTCAATGTAAGTCATGGCCACGTGTTTTGCACAATGCTACTGCTGTGATAATTAGGGAAGTGGTTAGTGTAGAACAGAGGTGGGTGCATGCCCCCAAACTGGTTCTAGCCAATACACTTGACAAATTCACGTCAAAAATGGGCCTCTTCATGTTGTTGAGAATTGCTTCCATATGACTAACCCACCACCTGTCTGCCTGTTCACTTTTAGGTTGGTACTGCGTTGCCCTCAAAACACACATTATTTATGAAGATGTTAGCAACTGCCTGGGATACCAAACTCCTCCTGTGTCCCCAGAACAGCTCCCTCCCATGTAAGAGCATTGAAAATTAACTTCTAGGCTGTTTATCGTGCCAGTATTTACCCTGAGCTGACCTTTGAACCGTTATGTGGAACGGTATGGGTGTGTTTTGTTCCACACACACACACACACACACACACACACAGCTGTGTGCCCTCCAGCTTCTGTGAGTGAAGGAACGTTGATAAAGGCCAGTGGTTATTCCATGTTTTACATGCTATCTCTCTAAAGTTGCAACAGCTTAACATTTAGATTTGTTCCGTGCCTTCGGTGACTCAGTAATGGGATGTATACAAAGGTGTGTACGCTTACTTTGGGCATCCTTAATGTCACTGAACTTCTTCCCGACTGGCTTCCAGATTTTGTCATTTGTCATGTCACAGGAGGATGGCTTACATCTCAAGTTAGGGCCACCCTTCTTTGCTGCACATCTTGCAGCAAGGCCACAACAGCCTGTCCATGGAGCTGCTACTTTACTGTGTTCTGCACTGTGCTACATGTCTTCCTCCTTGTGTCCTGTTTTCACACAGAGAACACATATGGGGATAAGTTGCAGGTGGCCTTGCCTCATGGAATTTGTAAGGAGAATCCAGTTCCTGCTGATCAGATATTTGAAGCTATCCTGTCGTCATTTGTATCTGAGCAGACACTGAATGTAGGCAGTTATCTAAGGATTGAAATTCAGCGCTAACATATTAGTGTCGACTCCATCCTTTCTTCACAACCAAGTTGTTTCCTCTATTTTCACCTTTCTTTAGGCCCCAACCTTGTATTTCTGATTGCCACACATTCAATCAGGTTTATGTGCTTAATGCTTCCCATGGCTTAAGCAGAGTTTTCATCAGAAGCAGAAAGATTATAACTTTCTTATGACCTTTTCAATCTACTTATAGTTTCTTCTTTCTATTCTGGAAGACTTTGTGAACTTTTGAATGAACTGCTTGTTCTGCTGCTTTCAATAGGATATCTTTCAAAAGGTGCAACACAGAAACCAGAAAAAGCTCCTTTTCATTTCTCTGGAAATGCTGTTAATTAATGTGATTTGTGGTGGGTTTCGCCACAGAGCAAGCCATAGATAGTGGGCAAACTAAGGATTGCGCTGCACACTGCTGTATCTTTGAATTTCTTTGTCTAATCATATCATTGCTTTGCTCAGAAGCATTTCCATGATGTGCTCATGTTTAATAAGTTATGGAATGTTGAAATTTTACAATCCAAACTGCTTTCTACACAAATACCTAATTGAAAGCAGGGCCGAAAGAGAAGAGAGCCCCAAGGACAGTTGGTGTCTGAAGAATTGCCAAGCAATGGTAATATGGATGAGATGGATTCATAAACTTAATGTTAAACTTACCAGAAGGAGTGGAGATGATGAGTAACGCACTTGGTCCACCAGCTGGTATATTTGAGTCACTCATTTTTCTCATCCGTTTTTTCTTCTCTATACATATCTGGATCTCACTCAGTGGGATTGATTCTTAACCCACCCTGCCTGGAATTTAAAGGTGATGGGGTGTTAAAATGGTGCTTTCTGCCTTACCGCTCTTTCCCTCTCACCTCATTGGCTGCTGCTCACTGCGATTTGGGTGCCAGAGCAACCCATTGGAAGGAGTCGAGAGCCTCATGAATGATTTTTTTTTATTATTATTTGTTCATGGGTATGGGCATCGCTGGTTAGGTCAGCATTATTGCCCTTAAGAAGTGCTGAGCTGGCTTCTTGAACCGCTGCAGTCCATGTGTTATGGGAACACCCACAGTGCTGTTATGGAGGGTGTTCCAGGATTTTGACCCAGCAACAGTGAAGGAACGGCGATATGTTTCCAAGTCAGGATGGTGAGTGACTCGGAGGGGAAATTGCAGGTGGTGGTGTTCCTACGCATCTGCTGCCCTTGCCCTTCTAGATGTTGGAGATCATGGGTTTGGAAGGTGCTGTCAGAGGACTCTTGGTGAGTTGCTGCAGTGCATCTTGCAAATGGTACAAGCTCCTGCCATTGTGCGTTGGTAGTGGAGGGAGTAATTGTTTAAGGTGGTGGATGGTGTGTTGATCAAGCAGACTGCTTTATCCTGGATGGTGTCAAGCTTTTTGAGTGTTTATTGGACCAGCACTCACCCAGGCAAGTGGAGAGTATTCCATCAGTATTCCATCACACTCCTGACTTGTGCCTTGTAGATGGTGGAGAGTGTTTGGGGAATCAGGAGGTGAGTTGCCAGCCTCTGACCTGTTCTTGTAGGAATAGTATTTATATGGCTGGCCCAGCTCAGTTTCTGGTCAATGGTAACCCCCAGGATGTTGAATGTAAATCGGAGTCCTATTTATATCTGTAGGATTGTATTTAACCTGGCCTGAGTGGAGAAGCTGGCATAGCTTTCTTGCTGGGTAAAAGCAACTGCTGGGAAGGAGGGGGAGGGAGCAAGTGTGTTCCTGTGCACCCACCTGCAAGGAAAGTCATGGACTCCCCTGTGGTGAAGCTCTCCGCCACCCCCACCCCCGATCCTTATACCCACTCATGCGACACCCACTTCCATTGACCTCCTTCCTTCTGGTGAACCTTCCAGCGGTGCCAACCAGCATCTCCAGCCTCCTGAACTACTTCTGCTGTCACCCACCTGCCTGCTGCTGCTTTCCATCCTGAGAAATACCTCGAGCCTAAAGCTTAGACCTAACAATGCATTTTGCATTTGTCCTACTTGGGGTTAAAATTGATCCTTCGGAGTCTTTGGTTGGTTGAACTCATCATCTTTAGCTAGCTGATGCTATAAGTTGATGACGAGCCCCCTGCTGTCTTCATTCATTGTTGCCATCCTTGATTTTCAGGTGTAAGTGTGTGACATTTTAAGCCAAGAAGTAAATCTTTGGATTTTGCTCGCTACCAAACACTTCAAACATTAATACTTTCCACTGCTGTCAGAATTCTGTGCCATTTTCTGGTTTTTTTTGTTGTCCTGCTGAGTAGTGGTCAAATCATGCAGTTGGCTTCCAGGTGCTTCTGATTTTTCTGCTGCAAAAAAATTAATGATGTCAGCAAGAGTTATTGTGTACCAGACAAATGACTTTTTTTTTAGCTGAGAACCTGTTGCAAATCTGCCTTCGACCCAGACTAACACATCCAGTGGCTTTGGATGTGAGGTGGTGTGTTCCATCACACTCCTGACGTGCTTTGTAGGTAGCCAGGGTTCACTAATCCAATGGAGCAATCACTGGCCAGGCTGGGGAGACAGAGTGAGAAGGTCATTCCACAGTTGGGATGGAATGACTGAAACCCTGGAGAGGAAGAAGTGATGGTTGGCTGCATGGGAAAAATTGATGGGCAGTTTGAGACAATTAGCTAACTGGGGGGTGGGGGCGGACTAAAAATGTCACCATCTATAAGGCACAAGTCGGGAGTGTGACAGAATACTCCCCACTTGCCTGGATGTGCATCTCCAATTACACTCCTGAAGTGTGACACCATTCAGGACAATGCAGTTTGGTTGATTGGCACTCCATCCACAAACATTCACTCCCACCACCACTGACGCACGGTGGCAACAGTGTATGCCACCTACAAGATGCACTGCAGAAACTCACCAATGCTCCTTAGGCAGCACCTTCCAAACCCACGACCACTCTATTTAGAAGGTCAAGGGTGGCACACACATGGGAACACCACCACCTGGAAGTACCCCTCCAAGCCACTCACCATCCTGACTTGGAAATATGTCACTGTTCCTTCACTGTCACCGGGTCAAAATCCTGGAATTCCCTCCCCAACAGCACTGTGGGTGTACCTACATCACATGGGCTGCAGTGGTTCAAGATGGTAGCTCACCACCATCACCTCCAGGGCAATTAGGAATGGGCAATAAATGCTGGCCTAGCCAGCGACACCCACATCCCATGAATGAATAAAAAAAATTATAGCATTTCACTGCTGGGCAGTGGGGTAGTCACAGCGAAATGGCTTCTATCCTGCTCCACTGGTATATCTTCGTCCCAGCCTCAAACAGCATCCTCTGCATTGGTGTCAAGTTTCATTCCAGTGGCCTTTGCCATTAACAAAGCATGGACAATTTTGCAGTGAACTAAGGAACTGACTTGATACTTCACTGGGCACTTTGTACTTGGGCCTCAAATTAGGCCACCCAGCACTGAAGGGTGTCCTAAGCCTCCAGCATGGCAGGCAGGATACACGCTCACATCTCCAAATGGAAATGCACAACCTGCATTATTGTATAAGGTGATTAGATTGGTATCCAGAGGACAGAGAACATTAAAAGGTAGAAATCATTTAATTAAATTTGGGTCCTTTTTGCTTTAAGCAGGACTTGTCCTTGATTTTCGGACAGCCCGATACTGGCAGGGCAGACCCTATACTTAACTCAACGTGGAGCCAAGAGGGTACCACACCTGACCTCATGTAAAATAACGTTGGCTGCCTGGGCCTTTCATATCCCTGCAGCCCCGCCCGTGCCCACCCACACTTGTTAGCTAATTGTCTCAAACTGCCCATCAGTTTTCCCCATGCAGCCAACCATCACTTCTTCCTCTCCAAGCCTTCAGTCATTCCATCCCAACTATGGATCGACTTTCTCCACTCCATCCCCCTAACCCTGGCCAATGATTGCTCCATTGGGATAGTGAACACTAATCACCCATTACTTCAGTTGTACAGTGCATTAGTGAGACCACATCTGGAGTATTGTGTACAGCATTGGTCTTATTATTTAAAGAAAGATGTAAATGCATTAGAAGCAGTCAAAGAAAGTTTACTAGACTAATACCAGGGATAGGCGGGTGGTCCTATGAGGAAAGACTGGACAGATTAGGCTTGAATCCACTGGAATTTGGAAGAGTAAGAGGTGACTTAATTGAAACCTTTAAGGTCCTGAGGGGCCTTGACAGGGTGGATGTGGAGAGGATATTTCCTCTTGTGGGTCACTGTTTAAAAATAAGGGGTCACCCATTTAAAACAGAGATGAGGAGAAATTTTTTCTCTGAAGGTTGAGTCTTTGGAACTCGCTCCCTCAAAAGGCGGTGGAAGCAGAGTCTTTGAATATTTAAGGCAGAGTTAGATAGATTCTTGATTAACAAGGGGGTGAAAGGTTGTCGGGGGTAAGCAGGAACGTGGGGTTGAGGTTGCATTCGGATCAGCCATGATCTTATTGAATGGCGGAGCAGGCTCAAGGGGCCGAGTGGCCTGCTCCTCATAATTTGTATGTTCATTGCACCTCGCTCCCTTTGTCACCTCCCTCCCTCACTTACGTGAGGATCACTGTTAGCGGTTCAGCTCCTGCTCTCCTCAGCTTGTTTTCTTCATGAAAACAAGATTGATTCATCCAGTATTGGGTGCGCCCCATGCCTCGCCATTCAGCTGCAAGGTTTCTATCCTGCATGTTCTGTGTGCCCAAAAAATGGAACACCCAAATTTCTAGGCCGCAGAACCATTCAGAGTTTCGTTCAATATCGAAAGGCTGGATTGGAGCCCTGGAGGATATAAACAGTTCTACAACTTGTCTGATATTGCATTGATTTTAATGACAAATCTGATACACACTCATCAATGGGGATGTTATGATTCTGTTTTTGATATTTTCCAAACTTGTGATTATCTCCTGGCGGTTCACAGAAGATTACGGGCAGAATATTGCTGTTGGCGAGTGGGGGCGGGCCCGACACGCCAACACATAAAATAACGTGAGATGATGTCGGGCATGCGTCCCGACGCCATCACGCGTCATTTCGATATTGCGTTCGGCGGGCGCACGCCGGAGGCAGCTGCGTGCCTGTCGAATTGTCAATGGCCATTAAGAAAGTAATTTACCTTATTAACAACACTGCTCGTCCAACCTTAAGGCCGGCGGGCAGGCGAAAAGCCCAAGCAGCCTTCGCGTTTTCCAGGAAACCTCATCCACAGGCGGGATGAGGTTTCCTGAAGGTTTTATAAAATTAATAAATAAGTTTGGTAAACTTTACAAACATGTCCCAGCTCATGTGACACATTTAAATAATTTTTTACTTTATTTAAAAAAAAAACTTTTTATTATCTACTTAATCCCCCTGAGGCAGTGCACGAAAGAGCGCAGGCCCTGACTCTCCCCCCTCCCCCCCACCGCACAGGTAGAGTTGAGTGCTACCAGCCACGCATTACCAATGCATGGGTGGGCTGTGGGGTTGGGGAAATTGTAGAGCCATGTGATGAAACCTCCACAATTCATCTAGCCAGGGTTGGCAACCCAGTTCTGCAAAGTTAGACAAGGAACAGAATGTCAGGAGCAGCACACCACACTCAATGATATCCTTATGTTTAATTCTAGTCGCCAAACCACAAATATATATACACATGTGGCCCAGACTAAATCTCCAGAGACATGAGTTCAAATCCCACTCCAACAGCTAGGGCAATTTAAATTCGATTCATTAATAAATCTGTAACAAAACACTAGTTTCACTAATAATGTTCATAAAACTACTAGATGGTTATAAAAATCCATTTTGTTTACTCATGACCTTCAGGAAATCTAAATGTGACTCCAATGTGGTTGCCCTTTTAATAATCCTCTGAAATTGTGTAGCAAACCACTCTATTCTATCAAACCACTACAGGAAGAAAAAGCACTTTGGGTGTACCTGCCACATGGACTGCAGAGGTTCAAGAAGGCGGCTTTTCACCACCTGTTAGGGATGGGCAATAAATGCTAGCTTTGCCGACAACCGTATCCCAAGAACAAATAAAAAAAATACATTGATATACGTTGGAGAGGCTGCAGTGAAAAGGGAATTAAGCCCATTTCAAGGGTAAATTCAAAAGGAAAGATAAGAGGAGTTCGAGCTCTACAGAGAAAAGGAAGGTTAAGGACTATCTTACTGTGGCTTACATTATAGCAAATGGTAGAAGCAAGATGAACCAACAAGCTGAGCCCCGAACATTGCAAGTAGATAGGAAGGGAAGAACGAAAATATACAAAATGAATGGAAAGCAAATCCAGGACAGGGACTGAACTAGGAAGAGCATTTTTCCTGAGTGATAAATGCTTGGGATAACATTCCATGCAGGGATATGTTATGAATGGCTCCCGGGCGAGGTTCCCCCAATTTATGATCCTGGACGAGGTATCCCAAATGATTATGCTCTCGGGTGCGGAGGAATGAACTGGCTTCCCTTCTTTATTCAACCCTCTCAGTTGGTCGCAACAAGGTTAATTTAAAAAGGGATCCCTTCCCCCATGGATACCTTTTCCCAGTCCAAATGTATTTATGTTTTAAAAGTAGCCAATTTAACCAGGCTGCCTTGAGTCAAAGAGTGAGTTTATTAGTTACTAAAATGTGAGGAAAAAAATAATAAAGACGTAACACAGGTGTACACAGATTAGAAATGAGAAGTGAGTCTAGAGGTAAAGGTTTAAAAAAAATATGAATCAGTCTTCAGCTTATCTGTGAGGAGTAGATGGTGAAATGTTGCGGCCGTTGAGTTGGATGATTCCGGTAGAGCTGACCACCAAGAGATTTTAAAAATTAAATTAAAATATTTCTTAACAAAATATAAAAGATTTCAAGCACATACACAAGACTACAATTACTACTATAATAACTCCTAGAATTCCTAATTAACCTGACTCCTTTTTACACTCCCTTTAAGGCAACGGTCCAAAATAGATTTTAGATTTAAAACAGACTCAGCAAGTTAACACAATACCCTGAACAGTGGAATTCCAAATGGCTTTTTTCCAGCTTCAGTTCCATTAGACAGCAGATTTATGCACAAATGTCGGAGGCTTCATTAAGGCTTTTCTTACACACCTGTTAGATCTTACATGGCCTCCTGACACACAATCTTTCACTCTCCTTTATATATGTTTCTCTCTTTTTTAATATGTAAATTCTATTGTCCCATATGTCTTTGAAACTGTATTTTCCTCACAATATAAAAGCTTTCATGTTGCTGCAATTTCCAGTAACCTTTGGGAAAAATAAACACATTCCTTAGCCTTGCTTATCAGGCTAATTGTAAACAGACTGAGATCCCTTTGAAATCCAAATATCCCTTCATTTATCTAAAAATGCAAATTCCCTTCACACCTTGCATGCTAAACCAGCATCTATGTTTACTCATTAGCACATCAAGTACCTAGCTTCTTTTGATGATTTAAAGCTTGCAGTCTACTTGACTCCAAATGTAATTAAATCTCACAGACCCAATTATACTCACCCCCATAAACCTACTTCACAATAAACCAGAAAAATATTATGAAAATTATACTTTCACGACAATGTCCTTTTTTTAAAAAACACATGTCTCAATTTAAAAGTTCAATATGCCTGTAAGTAATTTGGGGCTATGACCCACTGTCATGACAAATAGTAGAGGCAAAAATACTAGGGTCATTAAAAATGCAACTCCATGTTATAAAAGCAGAGTCACTGAGTTAATTAAATGAGCTTCATTGAACTGTCAGGTCTTTCATCCTTAAGTTTTCATGTCCTGGCAATCAGTTTTGGAGCATGTGTGACAGAAAGATAGCAGAACGTCTCCCTATCCTTAAACCTGTGACAAAGGGAGACTTTAGGCTGGGGCCAGGGTACGGGAGCTGTAGGTGAGGTGGCTGGGGATACACATCTTTTAAAGGTCTCAAATGTTAGTTGCAATTTATTTTAAAACATATACTGCTTGTGAGGGATGCAGATTTATGTTGTCTTTTTATGTAAATGAAGTAGAATAGGTGGAGATTCTGAAACATGAGCCTAGATACAGTATTGCCCCCGTGCCCAGACAAAACAGTAGCAACAATTTTGTTCATGAACGAATTGAAGTCAACTGGGAGCTTGCATAAACTCAGTACAATCCACTGTGATAACAGGAAAGCACATTAATAAAATTCTCCAAAAACTGTAATTTGGCAGTTAATCAATTAGCTCACTAACACTCTGGGTTCGAACTTGTCAGTGGGCACCTCAAACTTGCACTAACGGACCTTGAAATATTGTTCAAGGTTGTTCACAGGAGCATTAATGACCAAAATTTGAAGTGCCTTGGGGCATTTTCCTCCGTGAAGTGAGCTATATAAACACAGGTTGCTGCTCTTATGTGCTTCCAGGAAAATCTATTCACTGGCTGACTCTTTGAGGTTGGTTCCATAGGCACTGCTGCCTTTCAGTACCTATCCAAGTGGACAGTTTTCATTTGCAAACTTAAGATTTTGAATTGTTGAGCTATTGAAGAGCTGAGGGCATCACAATCCAATCTGATCTTGATCTTGCTCTCAATTGAAGTCCAAATCCTCCTATTTCCATTGGGAGTCACTGGGTAACAATCTCAAGCAGTAGACTGAGGTGATTCTTCCATCTCCACCATGCCCCTATCCAAGGAGACAGACCAATCGTAGCAGACCTATAGTTGCCCGGGCTGATCTCAGCTAGCTCAGCACAGACTGGGGCTACATGTATCAACTGCTAAATATTCTCAAGCAGCTGAAGCAATGGGCAAGCAGGGAGCATTTTTCTTCCACTTTTCAGGAGAGAGCATGAGGCCAAATTTTCATCCTCATGATGGGCACTAGCGACTGGGGTTGTCAACCTTCCCAGATTGTCCTGATCTTTCCTGAAAGAAAGACTTGCATTTAGTTAGTGCTTTTTTTCACAACGACTGGATGTTTGGAAATACTATACAGTCAATCAAATAGATTTTTGAAGTCTGGCCAGTGTTTCAATGCAGGAAACACAGCAGCCAACTTTGTACACAGCAAACTCCCACAAGCAGTAATGAGATTCAAACCAGTTGATCTGTTTTTGTGATGTTGATGGAACAATATTGGCCAGGACACTGGGGATAACTCCCCTTCTCTTCTTTATATTAGTCCACCAGAGCAGGAAGATGAGACATTTATTTAATGCATAATCCAAATAGCATCATCTCTAACAGTGCAGCACATCCTCCGTACTGCACTCTATGACAGCTTTGTTTTTTGGTGTTGAAGTCCTGAAGTTAAAGATTAATCTTCCAGGCACACTCCTGCAAGCAATCTGCGGTTGGGGGCACATTCGGGGCATTTTCTCCTCTTTGTTTTAATGAACAGCAGGGCTGAAACATGTTCAGGATGCATTGTGGCCCTGGCACATGGAGTACTAAGTGACATGATAGAGTGGTTTCTAGAGTGTGAAGGATTATGGGAATTGTAGCTGACATCTCCAGCAACCGATTGGAATGTGGGGACGTGGCGCCTGGACACGGGTGGCCACATACTGGGATCTCCCAGAATGCAGCCCATGCAGAGTTGGCATGCTGATGTATTTCAATGCAATTTATGCCATTGACAGTGTGTTGTGAAAGTTTCTCCCCCCTCATTTTCTTTTTTCCAGGAAATCTCTGCACCTTTAATACATGAGGGGGGAAGGTTATTCCTGTTGCACAGCAAAATTGTTAATGTGTTTTATATAAACATTCTGCTCTATGTGTTAATGAGATGGAAGCTCAGGATAAATAATTTGTGAAAGGATTTATTATGATCGCTTCACGGTAGGTGAGGATTGGGGCAACTGAGTGGAGAATTTATTAAAAATTAATATTTAGTTTCTGCAATCTGTCTTTCCAGAAACATTCAGTAATGGAATGATACAGAACTAGCAGTTGCCCCATCCCCTCATCACCCTGGCCCCTCATCAGCAGCAGACCTAAAAGAATGAAATATATTGGTTTTTTTTAAAAAAGCACAAGCTTATAAATTTCCCTTGGTTACCAGTTGGGGGACCAATTTTCTTTCCCTTCCCCCAGAACAGACACCAAAAATAATCACCTGTGCTCGGGAGGGAAACATTTCTCAGAGGCTCCCTTGAGCACTCCAGAGATCTTATAGCTTCCCTGCCTCCATGTGGGTTCAAATCCCATTCCAGGCCCTGTTGGCCATTCATGACGTGGTTCAACAGATGGAAAGTTTGGCAGGCTGATTATCAAACACTTGCCCATTATTCCCCAAAGGGGAAAAAAGTTTGTGTGAAGATATGAAACAAAGGAAGAAACTACCACTCCCACTCCCCCTCCCAATCTACCTCTGCTACGGAGAAACTTAGTTCAACAATTTTTGTTTTATAACATGATCACAGGTGATCCTTGTTGGCTTTGAAAGGCAGCAGAGTAACACTCTACAATGTTTGGCCTCATCAGGCTTTGCTTATCTGGGTCAGTATGTTGGCGACAGCTACTCTCAGACAACAGGACCTTAATCTCATCTGCTGTAAAGTGCCTGGGGAGCCCAAAACAAGGGGGTATAACCTGAATATTAGAGCTAGGCTATTCAAGGATAATGTCAAAGGACACTTGTTCACACACAAGGTTTTGGAAATCTGGAATTCTTTCCCCCACCCTCCGCCACCCAAAATTGGTTGAGGTGGAAGTTAACTGAATATTTAAAATCTGAGATTGACAATTGTTTAGGTAAGGGTTATCAAATGTTACGAAACAAAGGCAGGTAGATGGATTTAAGATACAGATCAACCTTGTCTAATCGAACAGAACTCGCTTGTGAAGCGGACTGACCGCCTCCCATTCCTATGTTCCTGTTTGTCTGTGGGAACACAATTTGTCTCGGCTATGATGCATCCCATAGTTGAATAGCCAACCAATACTCACTGCCTAATCTTGTGCATAAGGAGTGGGCACTTTGCCTGAATGGGGGGAAGGTACCTGATCCCCTTGTACTCTAGTTCAGCTTTGGTCACTGGCTTCAGGATAGGTTGTAGTATATATTTTTAAAAGTGAAGAAAAGAAAAAGACTTATTTATATAACGCTTTTCATGACCACTGGACAATAAGTGCTTTATAGCCAATGTACTTTAGAAGTATAGTCACTTTTGTAATGTAAGAAGTATGGCAGCCAATTTGCACACAGCAAGCTCCCACAAACAGTAATGTGACAATGGCCGGATAATCTATTTTTGTGATGATGATTGAGGGACAAATAGTGGTCAGGACACCGGGATAGCTCCCCTGCTCCTCTTTGAAATAGTGCCATGGGATCTTTTACATTCACCTGGGCAGGCAGATGGGGCCCCGGTTTAATGTCTCATTCAAAAAGTGGCACGTTTGACTTACTGCGCTGCACTGGAGTGTCAGCCTTGATTTTTGTACTCAAGCCCAGGAGTGGGAGTTGAACCTGGAACCATGTCATTCAGAGGTGAGAGTGCTACCAACTGAGCCACAGTTAACACACACAGTTAAAATGAAGTTCAAAAGAATCCTTTGACAGCTTCCAAACTGGAAATATAGCTTCAGAGGTCAGGGTCTGGGAGCGGTGGCCGGGGGTGGGGCGTTGGGGGTGGGGAGGTGGGGGTGGGTGCAGATGGTTCTAATCACCGGGACCCGTGTCTTCAGGGTCGGGGGGGGTGGTTGGGTGGTTGGGCAGGGTGGTGGGGGGGACAGGTTCGGCCAGCACCTTCCTCTCTCAAGCGCCCATTTCACACTCCAAGAGGAGTGAGTGAGTGCTGTGTGCCTTCAGTGGCACTTTAGTACCTTTAGTGTGCCTACTAGCAGCACTGCCCCTTCTGTGCAGACGACCATATCTGCAGGCCGCACTGAACTCTGAAACCCGATTCAATGAGGCTCCTGGTCGCAGCGTCCCAATTGGCTGCCTTGAGGGAGATCTATCTGACGGATGCGCCAGCGCGCTCCCTCTGCCGGGCCTTGACCAGCCCTCTTGCTTTCAGAGCCCACAATGAACAGCTCGGATGAAGAGGATGCAGCACTGCAACTGCCTTGGGCCAATGATGCAGATGAAGCGGGTAGATAAAAACCGCATGGCCCACTCCATCTCAATTGGCATGGGTGGCGGTGTGTCACCCGAATAGCAGTATCCACCCGCCCCACCACCCAAGAAAACCCCACTTTTTTAGCCCATTTTGATGGGGGGAACAAAATTGAAAACAATGAATCAGTTTGAAACTGCTAAAAGAGAGAAAAATCAGCTTGAATTTCCAAAAAAAAAGCGTAGATTAATTAGGCTCCTATTATGGGAAGAAATTGAAATGAAAGAATTGCTTCATCGTTTAAAAGTTATTTATGAAGATTTAGCTTGGTTCTTAAAGTTCCATTATAATATCTTATAAGGTTGTAAAATGCTGATGGTTGACGTGTGTAAGTAATATTAACAATACTGGAGAAAGTAGTAAAAGGAAAGGTCTTGAGACTTGAGGGCATCAAAAAAAATTAAGCAGGTTCCTGTACAAAGCACAGAAGAAAGATGAGCCACATTCTTCTCAAAGCTTGTTGTTCAATGTTGCAATTCAGGTAGAGTAGTTTCCAAGCTACCAGTGACTTGAGTGGTGTCAGCACCTGGAAATGATCCCACTCGCAATTATTTTCTAAGTCAGGAGGAGGAGGAGGAAAATCCATGCTGAAAGGCAACCTCCTTCCAACCCCCACTTTTATATTAATACCACTGAGACCAACTCTGAGTTTGCGCCCTAGAGGCGAATGTGAGGTTGGTGGTAGCTAAACCCAACTCCTTAGCTTGGCTCCAGTCCCCTCTGCCATCCCTGGTGACCAAGACTTGGGACCTAGTCTGTTTCTCTCTAGCTCTGCTTCTTAAGTAAAAAGGGGCATCATTAGTTAGCTCTGCTGCTTGGCACTTTATCATGGTCATTTGTATTAATTACTCATTTTTTAAAGTTAGCAATTTATTGCTTTTAGATTTTTTTTTCAGCAAATTGTTTGTTATCTTCATACAAAATTCAGAAGAAAAGTTAACGTGTTTAATGTCGTTGCCAAACCAGATCTCAGGCAGTCGCTGCTGGGTTTCTTGCTGAAGGGGAATGAAAGACTCACAAGTAGTCTCATTGCTTTTTGAAGGGCTGGAAAAAGGGGTTAATTTTGCTCCAGTAGAAACTGGAAGTTGCGGAAACCTGTCTGTGCAGAGAGAAACAGAGGTCAGTGACCCTTTGTTAGAACTAGTGCAGATCATGGACCTGAAGTGTTGACTCTGCTCTCCCCACAGATGCTCCCTGGCTTGCTGAGTAGTCCCGGCATTTTCTATTTGTATTTCAGATTTCCAACAGCTGCAGGATTTTGCTCTCCTGTTATATGCTTGATACTGGGCAATTGTAAGTGTGGTTAGTTTTATTTTAAAATGAGAAAGTATTTATTACTCAATGCAAAGTGTTAATTTTCTGTTTAAAGCCCACTTGCGTGGATAGAAATAGCACATTACCGCAGATGAATTGGTTGGTGCTAGTTTACTAGAAGGTTTGGCCATTTTTAAACTTGGAACTGAAACCAGGATTCATGTAGCAATGGAATATGTCACTGTTAGTTCAAGATATTGTCATTTCTACATGAGATTATTGTCTGCGGTGCTTGTGAGGTTCAAGTTGTTGGACGTCGCTCTCTGGATATTTCATAGAAGCGGACCTGGCATAACATAAACAACCAAATTGTGTGTAATTGGCTGACAAAGCCGTGGTTCTAAAATGTATCATACTGAAACCTGAGCTTCCTAGGGGCTTTATAAGTACAGGCATAAGAGTACAAAAGGGAAAACCTATTTAAAATATCTTAACCCCACTGTGACTATGGTTCCCAATTCTGGACACCCAAAGGATGTGAGGGCTTTGTAGAAGGTTCAGATGAGATTTACTAGATCAGCTCCAGGATTGAGGGATTATAGGGAGCTGAGGTTCCTCTCCTTAAAGCCAAGAAGCCTGAGCGGATTTGATGGAGGTGCATAAAATTATGAATAAATAGAAACTTGTTTCCAATAGCGCAAGGATCGATAAACAAATGGCCCAGATTTACCTCCATTTAAGTAGGTTGGCAAGATAACCAGAGGTGACACAATGAAAACCTTGTACACAAAGAGTGGTTAGGATTTGGAATGCAATCCCTCCCTGATATTGTGGTGGAGACTGATTCAAATGAGTGTTCAAAAGGAAATTGGATGAATACTTGGAGAAAATAAATATAAGGAAAGAACGGGTCGGGGAGGGGGGGTGGGCAGGAGGTTGTAGGACTGACTGGTTTTGTTTTTGAAAGAACAGGTGCAGTTTTGATGGGTTGAATAGCCTCCTTTCCATGCTGCATCAACTTGCATCATTCGATCATGCTCCGCCCTCTGCAATGAAGAGTCCAGTTCATCAGATCTTGACGTACAATTAGGAAGCCAAGTGCATACAAATTTGTTGGTCTCATTTGCATAATTATTCATGGCTCTGAATGCAGTTTTGATTTTTGTGCAACCATTTAACCTAAGAGGAGAACCTGAGGTCTTAATGTTAGGTGAAATATAAACAAATGAGACAGCAATGGAACAAAAAATGATTACAGCTTCCATTGGTAGCATTTTCCAAGACTAAGGGGAGAACGGAAAGAAGTGACAGGAAAGTAAGTGGCCTGAAAGGAAACCCACGTAGAAGAACAAAATGAAGTATACAGGCAAATGATGGAGAAGCCCAGCACCTAATTCCACAATTAATGGTTGACAAAGTGGATGTGATAATGTGTGACGTGGCTTTTTTGTGCACTGCATGACCTCCCCTCCCCAGAAGACTTCAGCGCAATACACCTGGAATGCACGTGAGACACATAAGAGCAAGAGCTAAAGTGATTCCACAGCATCTGACAATGCTGTACATCTGTTGGAGTTTGGCTGCCAGGCAGATTACAGCATGCAGGGCAACTCTGCTACTGCCTCCCTGGCAAACTGGAAACACATTCATACACAGAGTACTATGAACAAATTCAGGCAAATGACTGTGTTTACGAGTGAGTGGGCACAAAACCACCTACGACACAATCTTATCTCTCAACCCTCTGCTGCCCCTCCTTTTTATATATATATTTGTTCTTGGGAATGCACGGCCAGCATTTATTGCCCATCTCTAATTGCCCTTGGAGGTGGTGGTGAATCGCCACCTTAAACCACTGCAGCCTGTGTGTGTATGTACACCCTGAGCGCTTATTTCTGTGGCAGTTTGATATAACTGAGTTGCTTGATATGCCACTTCAGAGAGCAGTTAAGACTCAACCATACTGCTGTCATACATATGCCTGACTGGGTAAGAATGACAAATTTCCTCTGCTGAATGACATTGGTGACCCAAATAAATTTTGTTTCTGACAGTCTGGTCATTGCATGATCGTTATTAACACAGCTAGCATTTATTTCTGATTAATTAATTGAATTTAAATTGCCCCAGCTGCTATGGTGGGATTTGAACTCCAGAGCATTAGTCCAGGCCTTGGGGTTACTAATGTAGTAACATTACCAGTACGCCACCAACAACCCCACTCCCACTTGTTCTCTCTGTCTGACCCCTGAGTCAGGAACCCATAAATACATACCCTACTGCAGAACTTAAACATGTAACCTGGATTGACACTCAAATGCTGTGTTGAGGGAGCCCGCTACACTGGCAAAGTTCTGTCTCTTGGATGAAACGTTAAACTCGCCTCAGGTGGACTCAAAACATCCCATGGCACCATTCTGAAGAATGAAGGGAATTTCTCCTGGAATCGTAGGCACTAATTATCCCTAAATTACCATTGGATTATCTGACCATTTACTTTCATGGTGGGACCCTTGCAAGTCGTCAGCTGTATTTCCACAATGACTACACTACAAAAACACAGCTGTGAAGTGTTCTGGGAGGTCTTGAGCTAACGAAAGGCAATGTGTTGGTATGTTACAGTTCATCCAGAGTCCATGTTGCAGTCGCAACCTGCACTTCTCCATGCACACTGTAATCTGGTGCTAGGATAGTGACGGTAGAGGCTCCAATTTTCTTTCCATCACATGGCTAAACATGAATCTCTCCCGTTCATACCACCTGCCATTGGCGGTTGGTGTTGGAAGGATTTTCAGGTTGATAATCAACTTGTTTGGCTGCATAATGAACGCATCTTCCTTGGCCATCAATTCCTGGAGTGGGATTCGAATCCAGAGCTTCTGGCTTAGAGATAGGGATGTTACCAACTGCCCCACAAGACCTTCTAATGAAAGACAGTATGTAGGTGCAAATGCAAGTTCTTTTCTTTTTTTCCCTCAAAAAGAGGAAGTCCCCTCGCTAAATCTACTCCCAAATTTTTAGAAGCTAACTGAAAAATGGCAATGTCAGACCCGTTGGTATAAAGGGACATGTGCGCGTAACATCTAGACAGCTTTAGGCATGACTGCTGAGTCTTAAACATTGGAAATTAGCTGGAACATAAATATCATGCCATATTGTAATAGAAAGCAAGACATTAAAATTCAGCTTATTATGTATTACAGGCTTAAGCCCTTCTACTCCGCAATGTATGTGTACATCTGGTTATTTTGCATACTGAGCTAAAAATCCCAGTTAGAATGCCTTATCTCAGCATTGTATTCCATCTAGTGGACTGATTGAGAACTGGCAAACCTCATCTGAGCAAAGCGAGCAACAACAACAACCTGCATTTATACAGCACCTGCAAAATTGTAAAAATGACCTGAGGGCCAAGTGACAAATGGTAGAGAATGCCATCGATCTTGTTGTGATGTATTGTTAAGGATCATATGACACGTTTTGATCGCACTTCCCTTTAGAGAGACAGCTAAGAATGATGTTCTGAAAATGTTCCTTTAAATAACTTCTGCCTGGCCCCGACACTGTGGTCGGGCACCACTTAGTGTTTTTTCTCTCCCCTGTGTAAGTTGGGTAACCCAATGGTGCCATCAATGATGCACATGATTGCCTAATCCATGCAGATGCCTCTAACTTTGGAATGGGATCAGGAATGCAACTAGTGGAAAGGTAGAAGTTCCACCCCAAACCACAATTCAACCCTTAAGGTACTGGCTCGTGCTGGGATGTGGAGTGACAGGTGCTGCCAGTCCGCCAGTACTTTGGCAAATTAGCAATTGTTCTTAATGAAGTAGATGTTGAGTACAATATCTGAAAACTATTTTCTTAACATTTGCATGACTACATTTAAGCATAGACCAGTGATGAAGAGCAGGAACTACAGGCTGATTTAAATCCTCCCCAGCTTAAGGACACTGAGGCCTCTTTCAGTACGTCTGCCACCAGCCAAGCTAAGGTGGCCACAGACCAGCGATTGAAGCTGAGATCTTCCAGGTGTGGCTGTTTTAGTACACAATACATTTATCCATTGTACTTCTGGTGATACTCCCATGGCTTCAACGTTTTAAGAGTTACAATAAAAGGCTACTTGCCCATCATTGTATGTTCTGAGTTAGCCATTCTAATCTGAAGACTTTTTATTGCCTTGGTTGCATGGCACATGCCTTTAAAGTTGCTCCCAAACTGTACAACAAAAGGGGCTTTTGATTCTGTAGAAAATACTTGAGATTGTGCGTGCATTTTAAAAAAATAAATTGGCACAAAGTACCAAGCTATCCTTTACAAGAAGACTTGCGCTGTCTGGATATGATGCAACAAGACACTCACCCCCACTGGTTTATTCTGTTCAGGATCCATTATCTGCAAAATAGCCCACCTCCTTCTGGAATGTGCCTTTGCAAAGCAGGTCTGGAAAGAAATGCAGTAGTTTTTGTCAAGGTTCACCCTGCGAGCAGCTCCTTCATGCAAGCCTCTGTACTCTATGGGCTGTTCCCAGGGATGCACATTGAGACAAACATCATCTGCTGCTGGAGGACCATCAACTCAGTGAACAATGTTCTTTGGCCTGCCCGGAACATGCTGGTTTTCCATTGCAAAGAGCTGTTGATGACTGAATGTTGCAGACTGGTCCTGTACTACTGAGGGATGCCTAAAGCTTTGGGCAGCCACTATAAAGGTTCAGTGGGGAAAAGCCACTGTCTAAGGGCCCCCCACCATACTATATGGAGTGGCTGGAAACTGCATGTAAAACCTCTCCAGCTGAGAATTGTTGACATTAATTATACATTGTAAATGTAACCTGTAACGGCAAGTGTAATGAGGCACCTCATGTACTGTATTGTAAGAAATTGATCTGTATTGCATTTTACATAAGTCCAAATTTGACTATTTAATGTAATTTTACAAATTAAATGGATAAAGTACACTTGTGGAAATAAATAAGCAAGAAAGATGCAGACTGCTTTATGCTGTTTTAACTGTGTTTTTCCTCCAAAAGTTGTAGTCACATATCTCAAGCCATTAAAGAGTACCTCGTGAACAACTTAATGACTCAGTTGCTTTAAGCAAACAAAATTGCGGAAGCAAGTTCAATACAGCTGTCAAACACAGCCTTGCTACCTCTACAGTGTGTATGACACTTCTGCCATCCAGCCAAGCGCCTGCTTCCTAACAACCACCATAGTAACCTGACACAACCCAACAAAAACACACCATCACAAAAGCAGTTCAGAAAGTTTTACCTCAAGATAATTTTTGGACTACTCCCACAAGCCTTTGAGCCAACCATAAAACAATAGCTTTCACGTCCATCTAGGAATGTTTCCTTCAAATCACTGCAAACTTGTAAAAACTAGTAGCTTTTAGATTTCCTCCAAAAATTACCTTGTCTTGAAAACTAGCTCCACACAACACAGGAGCCAACACACCAGTGACCTTTCAACATTACCGAACCCACTGAGACCTCTCAGCATAAACACACTATCTACTATCTGAATTTTTCACTTTAACTCAAACCACACAAAACAATTTCTAAGCTCATTTAAGGAGGCCTAAAAAGATTGACATTTTTTCCCTCCTCCAATTAGTTGTCTCTTTTCTCCTATATGGAAGTCAGCCTCCAGCTGGGATACAGCTCCACGAGTGTTGGCAACCTTCACTATTATGCTCAACCTATACGGTGAGTAGCAGGATTGTCAGCTTTTTTTGTCTAGTTTAGCACTCAAAAGGGCAAGTCATTTAAAAGAAAAGACCAGTGGTCCCTATATTTGAATTACCCACTAATGTTCACTAACAACATTCATACATCAATAACAGGCTAGGTGCTTCTGGAAGGCAACTGTTGTGTCTATACCCATACACTGGAAAGAAATCAACATTCTCAGGACAGGAGGGGAAAACATTGGTTGAGCGAAAGCAGATACTTGATAAATTTGGTACCCATTAGAGAATGTCCTGGGTTTCAATTTACAAATTTATTGAAGATAATTGGCCAAAACTCTAGGTTGGAGATGAGGAAAATTTATTTTTTTATGGGCAACTTGTTACAACCTGGAATTCACTGACTGAAATGCCGGTGGCAGCTGATTCAATAGTAACTTTCAAAAGGCAATTGGAAATATACTTGAAAAGGAAAAACTTGCAGGCCATGGGGAAGGAGCAGGGGAGTGGGACTGAATGGATGGCTCTTCTAAAAGGGCTGACAGAGGCACGGTGGGCCCAATGGTCATCTGTTCTGTATGATTCTGAAATATATAGACTGCAGGTGGAGAATCTGGTGACGAGCCCTACCCTCATCTAATAGGCACTGATGTTAAGTAAGAATTCTCACCCCCACACGTACTTGGACTATGTATCCTTAAGTGATCAAAAGCAAATGGGTCTGTATTGAAAAAAAATTGGATTACTGTCGAGAGATAAAAGCAAAACAGCTAAAGGACTGTTTATAAAAACTGTTTTGCAAACGGTTTTTTGTTTGTTTATAAATGCATTTGGCCACATTAGCATATATTGCTTGCACAGACTGTGGCTGAGTATGATGGTTTAGTTCTCTTCCTTTGAGGGGGGAAAAATTGCTTTACCAGTTCTCAGATTCACTAGGGGAAGTTGACACACAACTTGTCATTGGTGGAAAGCAATGGTTTCATTGCCTTGGAGACTTTTAAGCAGAACTGCTGATGTGGCCTCTTGACATGCATTATCACTTGGCTAAAGTAGTGGAAGGCTGTCAGTTGCTGTGGAATTGTACCCAGTAAAGGAAGGAAGAAAGGGGTGGGGAGAGCATGAAAATAAAGTAATGTTTGCGGAATACACACACATATGCTTCTAATTCAAATTAATTGTGATCAGGCCAGGATGGATGATGTCGGTCGAACATTTGTCCACCTACTCATCTCCTTTGCCATACTTAACCACAGCCATCTGCAGTCTAATACTACCAATACTCATTGTCTTGCTGTTTTTGAAATAAAGCAGTTCAATGGCCCTACAGGAACATTTAGGAAATTACTTATTCTTCCAGCTTGAGGGCTAAAACCCGTCATTTTACTACTGAATAATTCCAGAAGATAGGCACTAGTGCCCTAATCTTTCCCCTGGTTTTCTCCCCTTCTGATGGTGCTGACTCTTTTGCTAGGCTGGAGTTGCATGGGCACTAATCTCTCTCCAGTATTATGCCCAAATAGTCATCATTAATGTGTGAGCTTTGACAGTGTGTCAGAGACAATTTGGCTGCAGGGCACATCAGTAGCAAGCTTGAACCTGTCCTCACCTGATGTCCTCAACAGGACTACTGTTAGTAGTAACAGTAAATAGTAATTAGGAGTGAGTTCATTTTCCCCTCTCTAAGCCAGCATTACTACAGAAAATGGCACTTTTCCTATAGCTACCCTGACCGAGACCTGCTAACTCAGCACAGACTATGGATCAAAGCAATGTCCTCCTTGTCTATACTGCACGCTTATTGGATAAAGTCATTGAACCATCCGAGCTAGATTTCTCCTTTTTAACATATTGTGAGCAATTTTTTCCCCTATCTATTTTTAAACCAATAACTGCAACCTCTACACACTGCATAAAAGCACTAAAAGTACCATCAGCATTATATAGCTGTTAGCTTAAAAGAGGGAACAATGGTTGGGCCTGACTTTGAGTGCCTTACAAGATTAAAAGTTGATCTTGCTTCACAATGCTGAAACTACTGCTTTTTTAAAATGTATCTGAAGCTGGGACACTTGTGAAGCTTTTCTGTGCTGTTACTCAGCTGCGGAACAGCATTGTCTTCTGCCGTCATTCCAAATCAATCTTGGCCATGCTTTCTCATCCTGACTTGGATATTCCTGGAAGAGGAGATGTGAAACCATTTTGTTTTTCAACTAACATGCAGCCGAAATATTGACCATCCTGGTAGGGAGAAAGTTACTTGGGGCATCTGAAGAACAGTGGGAAAAGTTCTGATGTTTAATAGCTATAGAAGAATTCTCAATTAACAATTTTCAATAGAAAAGCGATCAGGAGTGTGGCTGATGAACGGGAGAAAATTAGAAGTTTTACCCTCAAATTCTCTTTCACTCACATTCACACCCAGCAGAAAATACACACATGTAAAATGAATTGCTTCTTCGAGTAAAGCCTTTCTAAGGTAACTAGTGTATGGTTTGTTGACAGCTACAATTCTCTTTATTTATGTATAATAATATATGTTAATACATGTACTACTTATTATTCATTTCCTGTTTTCCCACTGAAATGTCCTCTGGCTTAATATAAATTGAATGTCTATCATTATTCCAAAATTAGTTCTTTTTGTTTTTTATTCATTCATGGGATGTGGGTTTCGCTGGCTGGACCAGCATTTATTGCCCATCCTAGTTGCCCTTGAGAAGGTGGTGGTGAGCTGCCTTCTTGAACCGCTGTAGCCCATGTGGTGTAGGTACACCTACTGCACTGTTAGGGAGGGAGTTCCAGGATTTTGACCCAGCGACAGTGAAGGAACAGCAATATATTTCCAAGTCAGGATGATGAGTGGCTCGGATGGGGACTTACAGGTGGTGGTGTTCCCGTGTGTCTGCTGCCCTAGATGGTAGAGGATTTGGAAGATGCTGTCTAAGGAGCCTTGGTGAATTCCTGTAGTGCATCTTCTAGATGGTACACACTGCTGCGACTGTGCGTCGGTGGTGGAGGGAGTGAAAGTTTGTGGATGGGGTGCAATCAAGCGGGCTACTTTGGCCTGGATGGTGTCAAATTTCTTGAGTGTTATGGGAGCTGCGCTCATCCAGGCAAGTGGAGAGTATTCCATCACACTCCTAATCTGTGCCTTGTAGACAGTGGACAGGCTTTGGGGAGTCAGGAGGTGAGTTACACACTGCAGGATTCCTAGTCTCTGATTTGCTCTTATAGCCATTGTATTTATATGGCTAGTCCAGTTCAATTATTGGTCAATAGTAAGCCCCAAGATGTTGTTAATTTCTTTCATTGTACCTCACAGATTCTAAGCTTTGTGCAGGATTATCAAATTATTTGGGACAGTGAACTAAAGAAAAATGTAATATCCAGAGTATAACATAGTTCAGATTTAGCTTCTATAAATCAATGTCATCATGGATTTTAGAAATAATAATGAATCACTGAGTAATGCTTTAGCAGGAGAGAATTGGAGTATGGCCTACAATAAGGCAACATATGGCTTGGCTTGTTATTTTAAACAGTAGCTTCCATTACTGACTTTTTTTCTCCCTCTTAGCCATCGAACCCACCTTTTTAAGAAAAAATTCAGGTGTGGAAGTTACAAAATTTATTGCAAAAGGTGCCAAATATATGAAATAAATATCTGAGAAATAAGCTTGAAGGTCTGAATGGTTGCATCTTAACTATTATGTTCTTAAATACTTCAGGGTTGCTGTGGTAATTGGCTATGCCAACTCTTAAAATGAGTAAATTTCCATGGAGGGAATTGTATTAATGAATCTGAGTGCATATTAAAAGCATCAAGGATACATGGAAATCCACAGTAATTAGTTTTTAAAAGGTCTGCATATGAAATTATCATGCCTTCAAAATGTTGTAAATCTTCAAAAGACAAACTAAATAAATTATACAGAGCAGATTTCTATCATATGAAAAAGCAGTATACTACAGATGATCATTGTTGTAATGCTTTCAAAGACAGTTTAATGTAGAATGTTAGGAGCAGTGTCACAGTAAAAGGTCCTCTGGAGAATTGGCTGCTGAGAAGATTGTCATCTTATCAGTCACAATGGCACAAACTTGCTGGATATCAGAGCATTTCAAGGAGCTGTCTTCCAGTGCAAAGAGTTGTCCCCAACCGAGTGTTGCAGACTGGCACATTCCAAGGTCCAGGACTACGTGCTGAGGGACGCACTAAAGTTTGGGGCAGCTGCCGCAAAGGCCCAATGGGGAAAGGTCGCTGTCTAAGACCTTTCTGCCATAATGCACCGAGGGGAAAGGTATAGACCCCTCGGGCTGTACGGCTCACAATGAATGTGTGCATTGAATACTAATTGTTTTATAATTGTATTGAAGCACCTCAGAGTGCAACATGATGTATGTTGATAACTCCAATACCAATGCACTGTCTGACTCTCTGTAATGACCATATTGAAATGATTGTAATATTCATTGATTGTATTGAAGCACCTCGTGATTCATATGTAAAAGTTGGATCTGATTGTACTTTTTGTGATGGCGATTTAGAAATGTTTTGTACTGTTCTTCCAGATATTTTATGAATAAAGTATATTTTTCAGCAAAAAAAATTTCAAGGAGCTCTGACTGCCAACATCCACGAACTATGTGGAGGCAGTGACTTGTTTAAAGATTTTCACCTTAAATGAGGGTTCCCTTCAGTGATAACATGATGTTCTCTGATTTATGACCAGCTTTGGCTCACATCCAGGAGGTCAACACTCTTATGTGATAAGGAATAAACTGTTGATCAAAGGGAAAAGTATATTCCCAACGACTTTGGAAGGAGAATAAAATGCTTGGTGTATAACAGAGTGAAAAGCTTTCCCATGTAGGTTCCCTCAGGGGAAGCCATAGGAAGGAACTCACAAGGCAAGGGCTTTAGAAATATTTTACTATCTGCTATGCCTAACTATAAATAAATATGTTTCAAATATTAAACTGTGAATATTCAGTGATACTCTAGGGGTTAGCTTTTGGCTCAATGATAACACTCTTGCCTCAGAGTCAGAATCCACTGCCTCTCCTTCCACCCCTGAATGCCTCATAGGTGTAAATGCACTGACTGATTAAACACTAAGGGCCAGGTTTTGGCTACCAGGGCGGGTAGTTGAGGCAGGAAATTTACCTGAATCGCTGAATCCACCTTGGTAAAAAATATCCTGCTCTGTGCAAGTTTTGCTCTTGTGGGTGGGGGAGGGGGGCGGGGGGGTCAATAGAATGGGGGAAATACAGGGTGGAGTTGGGCCCGCCAATCCTGTAGGTGGCCACAGGGGCAGGTGAGTGCCAAGGTGGCCTGGTTAGAAGGCCTGTCTTGGTTCTCTGGGACTTTGTCTCACTTGTTTTAGAAATTGATAAGTCCTCCAGCCCTCATCCCTCTCAACCCCTATACAACCACCACATGGCCCATCATACCCTCCATGTCAACTCAATGTCAGCTCATGCCCACAACACAACCCCATTCCCCCTCATACCCTCCATGCCAACTCCATAGCCACTCACCCAGTATCCACTATGGGCAGACCTCAGGGTCCATATGGAGATGGAAAAAAAACCTTCTAACAACTTAATACAGCTCTCACTCCTACATACTTGATAGTGGGAGAAAAGCTCCCATTCATGAAAGCCATTCAAAACTTTTAAATCCCTTCAAGTGGTTAATCTCATAAAAACAAAAATTTCTATTCAGACTCTCACATCAAAGGCAGCTAATCCTGTAATAGTAGTTTAAACTGTCAATCAAACTGTGAACTCAGATCCCCCTGCTGAGATAATTGTAGCTTTTGAAACTTAGCTTAGCATTCATAATGATAGCCCTTGAGGAAACATCAACAAAGATCTCTATTGAAACTGTACAACCAGGTGCTACTTCTTTTCTCTAATCTACACCTATAAATCAAAGCAGTCCAGCAGAAGGTTTCTTTTAAATCTATGACAACATCCTATTTTATTTAAACATTTAAAGAGCTGGTGATTTTTAAAAAACTTCAGATCATGATAGTTACACATACCTTATCCACTCTTTAAGCGTGTTTATGTCTGCTGCATCTATTCCATTAATTTGTGATTCCTACATTGTGGGTTAAGACCCTTGCCACAGCAAAATGGGGTCTCTTTCAACTCTCAAATTATTTTAAGTGGGCCACCAGAATCGTGATTCAAGCTGGTGCGAATCATCCCCTGCCTCTTTTTCCCTACTGGCGAAACTGCCTTTGGCTGGAAAGTAGAGGCGGGCCTTCTGAATCCAGGTCATAATTTTTAAAGTTGCTGGGGAGTTGGGAAGACTCCGTGAAAATATGGCCTTCAGTCGCACAGGCTTCAAGGTGCCCGGTTCAGTTTTCGGTCTGTGTTGGGTTGGCTTATTTCAGCCAAGCCAGAGGTGAGGGTGGTAAAAAATCTACATTAACGTTCAATGGACTAGGGTAAGGAAATATCAACCATTATTCCGCTCCTGATTGCCATGCAGTGAGCTGCTGAAAGGTGCACGTGTTTGGTACTTGGGCTGAAGAGAGGACTGGGCCTGCCTGTGATGATGTTCATGACGGAATGGCTCGCATTTGGATGACGTACCAGAGTGCCCAGTTCTTGAACCAGTAAATGTCAACAGCTTTATGAAAGCAGAGAAACTTAGGGGGAAAAATTAAGCTTGGAGACTACCTTTCCTCAGTTAACAACAGTTGACCTCGCTTGAAAATAATCCATTAGCTGTAAAATACTTTGGGGCATCTTGAGAATCATTGTATTCTGAAGGTCACTCAAGTAACTCTGAGTTTGTAGCTGTGCATTCACATCATTGTACTCCAATAAAGGGGCAAAACCCCTCCAAATACCTTTTGAAAATAACATATTATTAATATGAAATATCCTTGAGGCAGCGAAGTGGTATTCAAAATACAAAAGTGATAAATCTAATTTTTTAAAAAAATAAACAATATGCTTCACTGTAAATCTGCCAAAAATAAAATCCTGAATGTCCCCATAGGCCTTGTAAATAAAGCTTCCTGCAAACTGTAAACACATACACAAAGCATGCTCCACATTATTGTAAAATATTTGCTTCAGAAATAAGATACACAAATTCAAAATTGAGAGAATTTTCATCCACATTAGTTCGGAGGAAACATAATTTTTTTTATTCCATTAGACCAGAATATCTGGAATAAAGTCCTGTGCATCAGAGGTTGTTCCAGTTGTAGAAAATCATTCAAGCTGCTAAAGGACTCTGGTTGTGGCAGGGTTAAGAAAACATCTGTTCCGATTGGTCAGAGAAGTCCGTGATATGAGATCCCAACAGGCGATACAAATACAGGCTGTCACTCTGTCCATGTAGTGGATATGAGCTGTACTTAACCCTGTACCCGATGCAATTCAAGATAGCTATCGTAAAATAATTGCAATAGAGTCTTGGTAATAGCATAAAGAAGTCTAGCACACCATGCAATTGCCATTCCTCCCCAGAACTGTGTTACTGAAAGTGCCTTTAAATAAAATACAGGGTTTTCTGATGCAGCAAATGAGTATTTTGCAGGAAGTTAGAATTGAACAGTTGCCACAATGGGGGAAGCTTCGGTGTCTTTCATTCTTCTTAAGTGTCCCTGTGCTATAGTCTAGACCAGAAAACCCCATTCACCATTCTGAAGCACTGGCTTTACTGGGTATATAGAGTGGTATATGCGATGTATACAATTGCTACAAATGCATTTCAAGGTTGGGTTGGCTGTGGCTGGGAAACCAATCAGATTGATAAAGATCATCGCTCCTAATTAGGCTGATGATTCCGTTTAGTTTGGTTGCCATTGGCAACCGTACTATACCATCAGCTCCCAAGGCCACAAGCTCTGGAATTTCCCCTGTAAACTTTTTCACTTTTCTTTCTCTTTGTCCTCCACCACCGCCACTCTGCCACTTCAAGACAGTTCTTAAACCCTACCAAGCTTCCCTAATATCTCTATGTAACTTGGTGTAAATTTTTGTTTGATAATGCTGCCATTGAAGCACCTTGGTATGTTTTACTACATTAAAGGCACTATAAGAATGCAAATTGTTGTTGCTGTAGTTTATGTTGATCCTAAGGATATAGAGCAGCAAGGAAGGTGAAGTCTACATGGGTTTGTGTCTGCACTCAATTCCCAGGGACAGCAGGTTTGGGAACAGAACAATACGTTGGCATATTTACAAATTTCTGAATACTAGTTACAGCCCTGAGTGTGTGAAAAAGGACTTGAATAGCTCACCCTCTGGTTTGTCATTTTATTTGTTCCCATGATACGCTGAAGCATTTGGTCTCCACTTAGTTAGCCTCCATCAAACCTGGATAATATGGCAAGATTGTGAACATTTTACTTGGGGAACCCACATATATGTGGCAACCTGAATCTGGGAAGAACCTGTATATAGGAGAAAAGTTGTATCTACGGAGAACCACTATGTAGGAGGGAACTTATATCCAAGAGTAACTTGTTCATTGAGGAAGGATGCAAATCTAAGGAGGGATCTATGTACCCTATTTCTTGAGGGGAACTTGTTCTTGGAGCAGGAGACTGGTGTGGTGTTATGTCTGGAAGGGGGAAGTCCTGTAATAGCTGCAAATCCTCTTGAACACTCTGGCTGGCAACCCTTATCTATTTTGAAATGTATGAAGGTGTTGACCCTTCTGAAGAGTGCAGCCATCACAAGCTCTCCATAGCCGTGTGCTGCGGATTGTGACAGACCACACAGATCACCAACAAGACCCTGGAAGGAAACTGAGTGAAGGAAACAGTCAGTTTCAACGCCACTAGCATTGGGTGCCCACCTACACAATTGGATGGAATTTAGGCCCTATCATCTCACAGATTGAGGTTACTGTCTCCCTTGAGAGGTGGATCTTTCTTCTGCACTGAAGGTCATCTCAAGATAGCTGGATCTAACTCTGTAGACTCTTCCAGCAGGGTAATGGTTCCTTCTCCTGCCCCTTCTCCCTTGCAAGTCTTGCTGGCCTTCAACCCCTTCAGGTTGTGCTGCTTGGTCTTGAGGGCAGATTCTATGATGACATCTGCGGCTGGCTGGCCCCCTCTCCCTTCTTGCCCTCTCCTCCTCATCTGAGGAAGTGCCTCCAGATAAAATGACAATGCCTGTTTTTCACCTTCTGCTTTGTAGAAGTTCTACCTTAATGTTGATGTGACCAGTCTGTAAAAGCCTCTATAAGGATTTAAGCCTCTTAACTTACATGATAAAACAAGACTGCCCAGGCTTTCAAATAATGTGTGTACATCTAACTCCTCATTTCTCCATTCCTCCTGAGCCTTATATCCTGCCCTGGATGTAGAAAGTGTAAAACATGCGATCCCCGCTTGCACGTTTTTCCCATGTGTGGACCATAAAAATGTACGGGCCTCTCAAAATTGCAGTGCATTGCCCCTTTAATTGGCTCAGTTGGCCCTTTGATTGACGTCAGGCGGGCTGCTGACATTTCAGGCATGTCCGGCCAGCATAGTATCACAATGTGGCGTGATGACGTTGGGAACCCCTCCCGATGTCATCACGCTCTATTTCACACGATGTCAGGAGTACCGGCCACCCCTACAGGTGCCATAAAATTCAGACCCACGTGCTGCACAATTTGCTGACCTGCTACTAGCATGACAAGTTCCACAAGCAGTGAAATGTTACTGGCCAGATCTGAATAAATCATTTGTCCTATAGCCTTCCATGTGCTGATGCAGTGCACTGGTTCTTCTCGATCTTGGGATTAGATGAATAACAGAATAACAGAAATGCCAATTTATGTACAAGTGTTTTTTTTTCTGTTAGTATGAGCCTGACAACTACATCCATCAACAAACTCTTTCACTTTGTTTTATATAAAGCTGCTTCCTTCCCACCACAGCCCTCCAGGATATTTGCCTTCAGGGTTCTCTTTCACATTCCTACCCCTTTACTTCAGGTCCTTTCCAGGTCACACGACTGCTGAGATGGGCAGCTGTCCCAAGGTTATTGCTTTGGCTGTTCATTGACCAGGTAGCAAGGAATGTCTGACAACAGCCGATGGAAAGGTTTGTTCTAACTCCTCCCTGATTAGCCTATCTCAAACGGTCTGAGTAGAGCGAACGATTGGACTAACTTGCCTCGCATTCTGTTGAGGTGCCTTTTTTGCTTCAAGGGAAATTTTATTGAACTGATTTGCTTTATAATGCTACACGATTGTACAAAAATATTGCCTTTTCAATATAACCCTGTATTTTTTTTTTGTGCTTTAAAATAGCTTGCTTGAGGCAGTGTAGATGTTTTGTTTGGAATTTTCTGTTCGTGCATTGGGAGAGCTGCCCACAGTCCTCGGTCCACATCCGTGATGTCAGTGAAGGGGACGACGCCCAACCACACTATCCTCTCCCAGTTAGTCTCGGTGGAAACGGCAAAGATAAGACCACAAAGCACAGACAGAAGGGAAGACTGAAGTTCCATTTTATCCAGGGACCTCCCTCAAACAGGTTAGAATTATGCAGCAGTAAATAAATGTGAAACATCCCTATTTTTTTTACAGATTATTCCTCTGTTTTGTTTATAGTTGTTTGGTAGTACAGAACTTGAGTATTGCTGAAAAAAGAGACATGTTTAAGCTTTTCATCTTGCAATCATCAGGACACTCTCAAGAATGCCAATATAAGGGCCCGAGTCATTTGCTTACCATGCAAGCTCGATACTTAAATAGGGCACATCAAAAGCATCCTGCAGGATAATGGCAACCCTGATCAGATCGTTTCGCACTGTATATCACACAAACTCATGAACAGGCCTAAGGCCATCATTTTCAGCCCTGAAAAGTGCCCAGTCCACCTCACCTTGCCCTTCCAGGGTAATCAATCTCAAAAAATTTGAACAGTAGCAACATGAGCGGTGTTCACCACTAACAGGATGCTGCCGTCAAACCAAAAAGCCTATCACACAAATCAGTGAGCAATGTGGTCTATGAATTTCACTGCCAGTGTGATGCTAGGTATGTAGGCTGTATGTCCCAGAAACTGGGAGATCGTATCAAACAGCATGTCCCAACTGTTCACAATGGGCAGGGTACAGACCATACCCAAGCAGCCTGTGCTTGAAAAACTCAAAACACAGTGTCCAACATTAGATGTGATGATTCTGCGATTGGACAACATTTGCTAAATAATCTTCAATGTGCTAAGAATTACCCTGACAACCAATTTAAGATTGACAGTTGGGCTCGCAGTGTGGTGCATTTGCGTGTACTGGAAGCTACAGATATTAATACACAGGGGGTCCTGCTCTTTGCAAACATAAAGAACATGTACATACATTGCGCCTGTTTCAGCTAAACAAAATAAGTGACAGCCATTCACTGACTCATTCCTCAGGGCAATACCTTGACCAATCAGAGTCAAGCTGCCTGGTTTAATTTTCAAACAATGCTTGGCAGTTAACTGTCAGTCAACATCAGTGGTGCATTCTCCATGGCAATGCCACTTGCCAGCCAACCAGCACGCTCTTCACATACAGTATAAATTGTTGTTTTCCCCTTATATTGTTAGTTTTGTGAGTGTCCTGGTGAGAGCAGGACAAAAAGTTTAGACATGCCTCTTTTTCAGCAGTATTTTGTTTATATTAAATTATTCCACACTCCCATGGCAAGTCAGCCACATTCCATCAATCCAGCTTCTTGACTTCTAACAGGAGGGGTATAACTACATTAGTGAAAGCTTGACACACTCCATCCCAGTTCTGATAAGTTTGAAGGAAAGGATTTTAAATCATTTTTTAAAAACTTCAGGAATTCACACACAGGTTTTAAAGTCACAGTATTAATTGTTCATTGACCGTTGCTTCTTGTAGTAGGGGTCTCCCAATTAAGGCTGCAAAAAAAAAAAAACATCAGTGTAAAAGTGCTGGGCTTATTTTTAGACCCATTGTTCAGCTGGCTTCCTGGCTGCTGTCCATGTTGCGAGGGCTATTAAACACATTTTGGTGGTAGTGTCATTACATTGCATCATGATGCATCACACACAGACATCGAGGCAGGATTTTCATTGTGGTCTTCTGAACCCTGCTGTCAGGTTCAAATATGGGTCAAAAGCCTGTACTTTGGGCAACAGTCACTCACCTGAGACTTTCTTCCATTTGACCAATTAATGGCCAGAGCATGATCTCACCGTCCAATTAAGGATGGGCTCATGAAGCTGGGCCATGAGAAGGCTGCCTCCAGGTAGTTAAACTATCTCTTGCTGTCTGAAGGGATTTGAAGACCGACTGGAAAATCTGAGCAGTCGGCCTCCAACAGTCGACCTTTAATTAGCTTCTAGGCCAGCCGGCACTTGCAGGCAGGTAGTCCAGCTGCCTCCTTCCCTGTACCACCTCAGGGAAAATGGCCCACATGCTGGTCCATCTCACCGCACAGCTCCCCAACTACCCACCTCCATTCCCGCCTTCAATGGGGGTTAAAAATCTATGGGCCAGAATTTTATGCTCCCGCTACCACCACCACCCGTCCCCCTCCCCCCACCCCAGGCAGATTTTTAGGCGGGGGAGGAGCGTGAAATTGCAGGAACGGGATTCCCTCCAGGTTCCCGCCAGCCCTGACCTCGCAGTAATTTTACATTGGGGCAGGGGAGGCCCTGGATGGGAAGCCCTTCCTTGCCCCAATTGAGACCTTTAAGTGACCAATGAAGGGCCATTTCCCACCCAGCTTCAATTTTTAGGCTGGCGGACAGACTGAAGCTCCGTGGGGGAGAACTGAAAATAAAGAAAGTTAGATCTTGGGTGGGAAAGAAGGGCGGGCAGGGGGGAGAAGCACCTCCATCAGAAGCCTTCTTCTGACTGGAGGCGCCCTCCCCATAAAGCCCAGTGACCTCTGGACCATCTCATCCCACAGCCGCCGCCCCCACTCCGACACTCGGCCTATCCCCCAAGACCCTTATTAACCCCCCAGGTCCTTCCCTAGACTCCCTGCCCTAGGACCCTTGACACTTACCTTGGTCTCCAGTTCCCGGGGAAGAATTATACCCTTGGCGTGTGGGATCAGTGAAGGTGGGCAGGGGTGGTCGGGAAACCCACAATCAGCAGCGCTCCGTGATTTTATGCAGGTGGGCCAATTAAGCCCCGCCCAGCATGATCCGTGGCCTGGGACTGAGCGCAAAGCGGCGGGCGGGGGTTCACCTGGCGGCTGGTTCAAACGTGGCCTTGGCAGCCACTGGAAGGCTGCCACCGAAGGATGCGGAAATGTTGTGAATGGAAGCTGTAGCAGGTGGACACGGCAGGCGGGAGGGCAGGCCAGCGGGGCACTCAGCCCCGTGTTTTTCGGACGAGTGCCTTGCAGCCCTCCTGGAGGAGGTGGCATCCAGGGTCAGCAGCCACAACGTGCAGTGCTGGAAGCACTTCAACATTCTCCTGCGATTGGGAAGGGTAAGTGTTGTGTTGGCATGGGTCACTTTGCAGAGCAGTTAAGAGCTGCCCATCCCCACCGTGGACCTCAGAGGTATTAGAGTGTGAGTGGCGAATGTCAATGAGGCCGGAGCTGGCCAAGAGGTGAGCCCTGGCTGCTTGGATTGAGTGCCTTGTGGCTCCAGGGTCATGAATCGGCTGAGCCCTGCGAGGTGCTCCTCAGGTCAGATTGGCCGGGCTGAAAGGTGCTGCAGGTACAGGGTGGACTAATCAATGCTCCTCTGTCCTTTCAGGAGAAAACATCCCATAAAAATGCTGAGAGGTCGTGAACTGGCGGGGGAGCCCCACACCACCTCATCCTCACACAATACAAGCAGGAGGCCCTGGAGCTGGTGAGGCATCATGCACCTCAGTCAAGCGGCCACGGTGAGGTTGGGGTGCCAGAGGAAGGTAAGAGTGCGGTGCACTGAGGGGAGAATGTGGCTTTTTGCAACCATTCCAGTGTAGTCTGTATATTGTTATGAGCCTCGAACCTGGAATACCCATTGATAATCGAAAGACAAGGGCCCCATGATGCATATCTCTGTCCCATCAGGGTGCCAGGGTGCCTTGGACTACCTGCTGACCCTGTGCCCCTTGTGCCTGTACCTCTCCTCCTACAGGTCCCTCCCCCGGAAGCTTAATAGGGACACCCGGCCTCCTCCCCCTTCTGCCCCTCTCTTCCTCCTCAGAGGAGGTGCCTCCAGTGGAGACCACAATCCCTATTACCAGGGTAAGGAAAGGTTGTCTGATACCTTGAAGGCCCTGTGCTGTGTGAGTCCTCTGGGGGCCTGGAAAACAACACTGAGTCCTGAACTGGAGCCTCTAAAATCTCTGAATTGAAATGAAGCTGTCCTATTCACAGAAGCAAGTGATATCCCAAACTCCCGACTAATCGCATTGACAAGGCCACTGACCCCTCTTATCCCGACCGTGGATGAGGTTTTGCAAATTGTGGCCTGCCTGTTTTGCCCATGCAACGGCCTAAAAATCACACGGGCTACATAAAGTCGGAGACAATTTGTGTCTCAAAGACCTTAACCGGCCACTTAATTAATGGAGGGCGCGCCGCCGTCTCCATCGCGTGCCTGCCTGGCGAAAAACGCGAGAGTGCACGTTGACATCCGCACGCTTGGCCGACGTCAATGCGCTTTATTTAATGCTCAAGCGGGCCTGGCGTGCACCCGCCTGCCAAGCTAAAAGCTGTGCCCCAGGAGTTAGTCTCAGGCAGCTCCATGCAGTTCCTCTTCTGGCCACTGCAGCACTGTTGCTGCAGGGACTGGAGAGCTGCTGGCCAATCTGATTGGCCGATAGCTCTCCAAGGCAGGGCTTCCTCCTGAGTGAGGAGCGTAAGTCCCGCCCACTGGCAATCAATGCTCATTTGAGCTTTAAGTGGCTGCGGGACAGCCGGAGTCAACGGGGATGTGTTCCCCATCGACTCTTCGGATGGCGGGTGCTGAGCCCCTGCCATCCTAAAAATTCAAGCCATGATGTCAGTGCTCTCTACATTTGACACCGTCAAAATATCACAGCCTGTACTTACTCTTTGGCTGCCAGCTCATAGGGAAGCTGTGGTACAATTTAAAAGAAAGTTTGGGAGAGCACTGTTATTTCACTCTCCCTATAAGCCGGCCTATAATGTAAAGAAAGCTTTAAGTTCAGGGCTGTCTGTCACTTGTACACGCTCACCATAGCTGGTTAAATTTAATTGTTTCTCAGCTGGACTACTGAATAGAGTACAAAATGAATAAGAAGTATTTATTGGCGGTGGAAGGGAGAGGAAAAGTTGACCCTCTCCACCTTGCCCTACTTCAACTGCAGCTGCTGCCAAGCGACAACCAGTCAACTTTGACTGTGGTTGTGGCTTCCTCTAGCACAAGGTTGCATAGAGTAGACCAGGGTAGAGCCTGATTCACTAGGACACAGAGACAAAGACAGAAACATCCAGGACTAAAAGCTCTATTACTCAAGGCAATTTAAGCAAGCTAACTATTCTAGCACGTAACAAATAAAATCTAAACAGTCTGAGCTTCTAAATGATTAGACAATTTACATAGCGGAAGAAACTTGTTAATTGAGCCTAGATCCAGGAATCACATTTGTGGGTAGCGTGAGTGAAAAATTATGGTATCTTGTGCAGAGTCAGCTGTACCGAGGAGTAGAGTTTAAGGCTGTGCTGAAAATCTCCAACTGCACTTCAGAAGTAACCCATTGACTGTGAAGTATTTTGGCATAACCAGGATATACCAGCAATGTGTAAGTTCTAGTTTGTATATAGGTCAATTCTGATTCAGCAATCATTTCTCTAAGTAATCTAGTATACAGTGGGCAAAAAATCAACCTTCACTCACGTCTGCTATTGCATGTCCAGTTGTCCAATCCTACATCAAGAGAGAATCTAACCATCGCCCCTTGACATTCAATGGCATTACCATTGCTGAATACTCCACTATCAACATCCTGGGAATTACCATTGACCAGAAACTGAACTGCACTAGGCATATGAATACTGTGGATACAAGAGCAGGTCAGAGGCTAGGAATCCTGCAGCGAAGATCACCTCCTGACTCCCCAAAGCCTGTCCACAATCTACAAGGCACAGGTCAGGAGTGTGATAGAATACTTTCCACTTGCCTGGATGAGTGCAGCTCCAACAACACTTAAGAAGCTTGACACCATCCAGGACAAAGCAGCCTGCTTGATTGGCACCCCATGCACAAACATTCACTCCACCAACACCGGTGCACAATAGCAGCAGTGTGTACCATCTACAAGATGCACTTCAGAAACTCACCAAGGTTAATTCAACAGTACCTTCCAAACCCACGACCACTACCATCTAGAAGAACAAGGACACAGATACATGGGAACACCGCCACCTGGAAGTTCCCCTCAAAGCCACTCACCATCCTGACTTGGAAATATATCAACTTTCCTTCATGGTCTCCGGGTCAAAATCATGGAACTTCCTTCCTAACAGCACAGTGGGTGTACCTACTGCAGCGGTTCAAGAAGGCAGCTCACCACCACCTTCTCAAGGGCAATTAGGGATGGGCACTAAAAGCTGGCCTAGCCAGTGAAGCCCACATCCCCTGGATTAATTTTTTTTAAATCTGTTACCAAAAACCAGGTTAATCTGTACTCGCCAAGTGACTGAGATGATATCTGAGAGTGGATTATGGGTGATGTAGGTGTGGCTCAGTCTGGCTTAGCAGGAGAGTATAGAAATAAATTCTGCACCTTTGCTGATCCTGTGCAAGTGAGCCTGAATGTCAACCCAGAATGTCGACTCCCTGAAGGCTGTTCTTAAAGTTGGATTCGTTGCTCAATCCCGTTTGCTTTCTTTACATTGCAGACCCATTTCACTAAGAGGCACTTCACCAAACGGATTGACAATATGGTCTGAGGTTACCTGTGCTGCAGAATCTTTTCCCTTTTATCCATAAGATTAGATTCCATAGCACAGGAACAACAAAGCATTTTGGATCAATTTCAACTTCAGATGAAACTTGGGAACTGAACACTGTGAGCCAATATAAACAGAAATAATCTGTCAATCTACTTTTAGAAATTTTGCACCTTTTGTTACCAGGTTCTTGACCTTGTCAGTTGACATTTTATCAGACCCGCTTAGGTGTAATACTGGCAGCGATGTGCAGGATGAACTGACACAATTTGTTTTCATCTCCACAGGGCTGCTGAAATCAATTTAGTTTGTGTTGTGTTCTCTTGAGAGGGGCTGAGGTTTATTTTAAGTGTGTGTCTTGCTGGCAAACACAACATGTATCGCCCATCATAATTAAATGGTTTGCTAGGCCACTTCAGAGGGTAAAAGCAAAATACTGTGGATGCTAGAATCTGAAATGACAACAGAATGCTGCAAATGCTCAGCAGATCAGTTGGGTTTGTGGAGAGAGGAAGAGAGTTAATGTTTCAGGTCGATGATCTTGCAGCGGAATAGTTCTGGTGCCCATTTTCAGGGCACAAAGAGGACCTATTAAGATGGTCATCCTCCCGTGCTTGAATATCATCAGAAACCCTTCTGATGCCATGTTGGTTTGGCTGCTGTGGAGATGTCGATGATGGCTTCCCAAAACGGCCATCAGAGTCCCTTCAATATGCTAATAAGGAGTCTGAGGCCAGCTTTCCCAGAAGGAATAGTAAAACTTGGAAATGACTGGCACTGGTCCAAACCGGAGTTCCATTTGAAGGTATACAAGACCAATTTGGACCAGTACCAGTTATTTATCAACTTTTGCTGCTTTTTCTTTCTGGGATTAGGATGCTAACCAGAAATTGGTTTGCGCTGAACACAACCAGCATTGGACCTGCTACATCCAACATTACCAGGTCGACATTCAGGCTTAAAAGGACCACTCGAGGCAGTGGACAAGAAATAAGTTTGAGAAAAATACTTTTAGCTGGGAGGAGCAATAGTGCTTCTCTCCAACTCCACATTAAAATACTGGATCCCTGCCACTCATCACTTGCCCCCTTCCATATTGCCTCCCCCTGAAAATACATTGGTCTTCATTTCTCTCTGATCAGAAAACTGCCAATGGTGCACGGAGTGGTGCCCAGAGTTGGTCAGTACAATTGCAATGAAGCCAGCAGATCATTTTACTGTGGTTCTGCCACTGGCTTAATGTTGCACTGCAGCCAAGGCACTAATTCAATAATGCAACTCAACTGCACCTGAACTGGACCAGCCATATACTGTTCCTACAAGAGCTGGTCAGAGGCTGGGAATTCTGCGGAGAGTAACTCAGCTCCTGATTCCGCAAAGCAGTTTCTGTTTGGCAATGTAGCCAGAGCCAGAAGACCTGTAGGTCGCCAAGAGCTCCGCTTCAAGGATTCTTGCAAGCGTGACATGAAGGCCCTAAATATCAATTCGTGCACCTGAGAGACACTACCCGCTGACAGAGGGAAATGGTGGCATCACTTGTTGGCTGGTGTGCGCCACCATGACGATCAGTGGCTACAGCAGCTTGGCAGCAGGCGCCAACACCGAAAACAACAACAGCCCCTAACAACACCTGATGACCACTTCATATGCAGCACTTGTGGCAGAACCTGCCTGTCACGGTTTGGTCTCTTCCGCCATCAGCAAAAGTGTACCATATGAAGCTACTCCCACCCCAACAGATTACCTGCAGGTCTAACACCTCATGGATGGAAGGGCGTTGATATGGAAGACCCTGGGCAAAAATAATTCAATCTGTTCCTTAAATTATGAAAAAAACCTTAAAGCTGACATTCTAAAGCTGCAATATTCCTTCGTTCAAATATCAGTCGTGGTAAGTCCAGTGTTGATTCACTGCTAAATGCAACACAAACTGGGGATCAAAAGTGGAAGCTCAGTTCCTCACCAGGCGGTCCATTCACGAATTGAACCACCAAGGATACCCTCTGTAGAAACACCCTCTGGGAGGATTCTTAGTCAAGCAAAACAAACTTTATTTACACGAGAGCTTCTGTGGCTGCTTGTGTCCAGCCAGTCCCTCATACAGCCATCTTTCCCGGGAAACCCCACCCTAGAATTTATTGCCCCATGCTAGCCACACATTGGTTGAACAAATCACGTGACCCCTACTCAGTTGTTCTAGTCTTAAAGTGACAGTGATCACACCCTCCATCTTTTTAATCACTGGTTTATCAGCAAGATGTTAAAAGCAGCGAATTTACATGCCAGCAAAGCATCCGGCAACAGACGCCTTCAGTGTTTACAGTAAATATGACCTGACAAAGGATCTTCTAACTTTAGAATTCAATGGAATGCTTACATTTTGTGTCTTCAAACAATGGCATCAGCTTCTCTCTCTTTATTTTTTTACACATCTTACAGCAAAAACGACTGAACTATTAAGGGTACAATTAGTTTGTCGAACCTCTTGAATCTTTGGTCCCTGAACAACAATTGCAGCAAAGCTAAATAAGTATTCTTTGATCAAGAATTACTGTTAGCTAAAAATAACTTTGATTTTAAAAAATACATATTCAACCAGGGTGTGTATCTCAACAACTTATATTCGTATTGCACCTTTAACATGATAAAATGTCCCAAGGTGCTTCACAGGTGCATTATGAAACAAAATATGGCACCAACCTCATAAAGGAGATTTTAGGTTAGGTGACCAAAAGCCTGGTCAAAGGGGTAGATTTTAAGGAAAAAGATTGGAGGATTGGCTTAAGGGAAAAGCACTGTAGCAGCTGCCAGAAAAACAGGCACATGGTTTCATGATGCACTGTGGTGGTCACGCATTCATGTACATTAATGGAGTGGACGTCTTTACAATTCACGAAGGCAGAGGGATCAATTAAAGGAGCCCACAAGGTCAAGTGAGTGCAGGGGCAAAAAAACACTTTGCACACAAAGGGTAGTAGAAACCTGAAACTCTCTCCATAAGGGGACTGTGGACTTTGGGTCAATTGGAATTGTCAAGACTGAGATTGACAGATTATTACTTTGTATGGGTATCAAGGGATCTGGATTAAAAACAGAAAATACAAGAAATACTCAGCAGGTCTGGCAGCATCTGTGGAGAGAGTTAACCTTTCAGGCTAATGCCTTTTTGGCGGAACCCATTAGGGGTAAACGGAGTTGAGGTACAAATACCTATTTTCTAACTGAATGGTGAAGCAGGCTTCGGGGGGAGTTGGGGGGGGAGTTGGGGAGGTTGGGGGGTGGTGGTTGGTGGTTGCAGGATGGTGCTGAAATGCCCAAACCTTTTCCATTATCAGATTCCCAACATGTCTTTGGTCTATGTGGATTAAAATATTACACAGATAGAAGATAAAACAACCGATTAAATGATTAGAGTTCTAAAACACAGCATATTAGACATGCACTGGTAGAGAGCATTATTGTGATTTATCACATATAACTTATCAAATCTCTCAGCAGCTGTACTCCAGTCGCTAGAGTGGCCCCTTGGATTTAATCAAAAGTCCTGAGGTGACACGTTGAATGTTAACAGTCCAGTATCTCATAACACTTGGTAATAGAATGTTGACCTCAGCCATAACCCTCAGGTAGGGAGCTTCACATGAAGTATGTGAGTCACATACTGAGCAGCCTGCAAGATCCAACCAAATAATCGACATATAGGCGCCACTTTTATCCAGGGAAGCAGGCAATTTTTAAAGGTTTTGCTAAACTAAATGCAATGGGATAATGTCCATAGCTTCATAACAGTTTGCAGTCACTTTCACACACACACACTCACTCACACACACACACATCAATTGGATTCAAATGAGATTTCATTGAGCCTATTTGATAAAACTTGACTGACATTATACAATAATGAAATTTACATGAAGAAATGCCTAATGCTGAATTGAATAAATGGGGCCAATTTACAGGGCCTTGTTTAGTTAACACTCAAAAAATACACAGGCTCTTGTATTCTACTTAGCACATTAAGCTGCTTTTGTACTGAGAAAGATCCACACCAACGCAACTGGTTCCCACAAGTCTTGCACAGTTCAATGCAACCAGGGCTAAACCTACCAGAAATGCTGAGATAAACAAATTGGAAAACTCTTTTTAATTAACCAGGTCGCATGCTAATTTACCTTCAGCTTGCAGTTGGGTTTGTGATTCTCATTGGTTGAGAGCTTGGGACATCTTACTGTGTTAAAGGTGTTTTATAAATGAAACTTGTTGATGAACACCTAATGCTAACACAAATCACAGATAGTATGAAAGCATCTATTTTTAAAGACTAATTTAGCTAGTCTAACCAAAATTAAAACAGTATAATATCACAATTTGTAAGAACAAGAGCTAGAAATCTGAAATAAAAACAGAAAATGCTAGAAATACTCAGCAGGTCTGGCAGCATCTGTGAAGAAGGAAGCAGGGTTAATGTGTGGAATGTTGTTGAGGTGTCGGTAGACATGCCTACTGGCAGGAGAGCTGGCGAGAAACCCATGCTGCCTAGGGAAGGCTCAACAAACCAAAAGCCAATCCATGTAGTGGTGAGGCCAGGGAGGAATCAAGATTCTGGGGGCTGAAGTCTCACCTACTGGGATAAGAGCTGCCAGACAATCAGGGGCTGGCAGCTCTTGCGCTCAGCACTCCCACTTGGGAAGCCGTGGCTGCTGCCGGAAGGACAGGCACCAGAGTCCCAGGGTCGCAGAACGACCCAGGCCACAAGTAAGTTATGTGGGGGTCGGAGGCTCACAGGGTGGGAGTCAAGGACAGAGGGGTGCAGGGAGGCCAGGAGTATCTTTGTAAATGGTCCCAGGGTGTGTTTAACATGGACTCTGAGAACAAGGCCTCTAGGAACTTGCAAGCCTCTGTTAACTATGTACAGGGATAGATAAGCTCAAGGCTTCTTCCAGAACCATCTCTTTCTGAGCTCTGGTCACATGATCTGACATCACTGATGTATATTAGCTATTAGCAAAATAGCTATTAACCCTTTATATAACATCTTTCCCCAAATCTTTAATGCTACCCATTAAACATTTACACATTATCCTGCATCCCCCCCTGCTCCTCATAGAGTGTCTTGTGGTGGTGGTGGCATTAATCTCCTACTGGGTCCTCAGCTCTATTGGACGATGTGGTAGGAAGTATACCCTCCATATTCTTCCTGGAATCAGCCGGCTCCTGGTTTGCTGTGGAAATTTGAGGAGTAGACGTTCTCTTTTTTTCCTTTTCTTTATGGAAACCCCTTTTGATGCTATGGTGCTAATTACTCCGTCCTGAAGGAATAAGATTTTGCCAGCTTCTCCAGGTGTTTGTCCAGCTGCAGAAGTATGCATTCTTCCAATCCAGCAAGTTCCTTGTCTGGCAAAAATACCTGCTGTTTAAGTGTATTCAGTGATTCCTGTACCTGGGATGAGGTGTTGAGCGTATTCAGTGATTCCTGTACCTGGGATGCGGTGTTGTACAATTCCAAAGTCACATTTGTGAATGAATCAGGTGGATAAACAGAAGAGTGAATATTATTTTCAAGCAGGGTTGGTGCGTTCTTTTATTGGCACTGTAGACGTTTGTGTAATATGTGCACATTCTGCTCTCACATCAGTGTGTTTCCTCCCACCACCAGGCCTTGACACCTCAGGAGCTCCAGCAATCAAATCAATATCTGGAGTAGAGTTGGATTTCACCTCAGTTTCTGTTGCTAGGTAGTGTTCTACCTGATTAGCTTGTTATTCCCTTGCTTCTGTTCCTTGGACATTGGAAACGTGTGCGAGATCAGTGGGTGGTACCTCAGTTACTTATTTAGTTTTGAGATTTATTTCCTACAATTGTTTCACTGGGCATTCTGAGAGTTTCAGTTTCTGCTTTGTCTTCAGGCAGGTCAGTTCTTACATCAGGTTGTTCTATGCCACTGGTATCCTCACCAGAATTGTCAGGCGGATTGGTATCCTGGTCACCTTCCTCAATGACAATGTGGTCAACTCCACATTCGTCATCCACTCTCTCATCGAAGAGGTGTGCAATTTTTAGAATTCCCTCTTGCGGTTACAGGTGAGGAACTTTTCCAGGAAGACTGGCTCGGATCATCCCAGCTCAACTTGGGTTTCTAATGCAACAGGTGAATAAAGGAACTGTAACTCTATACAAGCTTCTCTGCTTAACAAAGAGCAATCTTGATTATGAATAATGTACTGAGTGTTGGTAAGTTCTCCTCTTCCATCACATCAAAGTGTAGCAATCATCTGCCCTTACACCTTCAGTGGGATGCCTCCTGGACCATGGAGTCAAATGGTAATTGGCTGGAAAAACTCAGGGTTCAGCCGCTGTACTATATCAGAAAGAACTGAAGTTCCTGCTCCCCTGTCTCATTTAAAATTCATCTTGTGGCCATTGATCAGAATACCTGTGCTCCAAAAATTTTGCTTGGACTTTGCAACCTCACCCAAGAAAGGCACTTAATGTTCATCAGTGTCTTCTATTTCTTGGATACTGGTTGATTGGACTTGTGTCTCTAAATTTTTGGACTGGAGTTGAAAGCTTTTGGCATCCCACTTTAAAATGGGCCAGCCTCCTGCAGGAATGTGGCACTCTGCATTTATAGCGGGACAGTATTTGCACTGATGAGGTTTCCTCGTGCCACAATGAAGCACTCGGTATTGACAGAGACTGCTCCCTCTTCGCTCTGGGTCTGCTTTTTAGTGGCTGCGCTGGTACATCTATTGCTCGCAAACTGGTCAGAGTCAGTGGTCTGACTCCACAAAGGTTCTCTATCACCCCAGATTAAATCTCAGTTCTGCTTCCATAGCTTGGCCTGCCTCACTAATAACACTGCCTTAGACAATGTTAGACCCTCCCTGGACTTCAGAAAATCAGGTAAGGCTTCATCAAGCATGCCCACCACTGTGCACCTCAGTTAAGCTCAACCTTTACAGTCCCACAATTGCAACTATCAGCCAAATGATACAGGTTATGAATGAAAATATCAATACTTTATCTGGATTTCTGAGTGCACCTGTTAAACCTCGCCCGATCTAGAAAAATGTTCCTCCAAAGATTGAAATATGAATCAAAGGCCTTGAGAACCTCTTCATAGGTTGCTGTGTCCAACACCACCCTGTCTTATTCAAATGTCGTCTACCCTCCTGCCAACGGAATAGAGGAGTGTGTTGATCTGTTCTTTATCAGGTTTTTTCATGCTAACCCCGAAGGGGTCCTATGCATGTTGAATCTGTAATGCCAGTTTTGCCAGTGTGCTGCTTAATCGGGCCCTTCCATGTGGTCAAAGGATTTAGGTAGAGGTAGGACTTTCTCCATGATTGTCTGTTACTTCTGGTCAGCGGTCTTGCTACTCTGTTGATGCTTTTCCCTCTGATTCTCAGCCACAGTCATTCCATTGGCTGCCTTCTGTTTGATGGTTTTCACTTCCCCACCATCATCGGTTTTATTGGGGAATCCATGCTATTCAGTAGGTTTAACACTGCCATAAGTACCATCATAAATGGTCCCAGGCTGTGTTTAACATATATGCTGCTGGAAACAAGGCCTCTAGGAACTTTCAAACATTTGTTACCTAATGATGATATATATTAGCTATTAGCATAATAGCTATTAACACTTTATGCTACAGTGGCACTTGGCACCCCTGCCCACCCCACCACCCCCCTCATTTCCGATGTCCCGTCCTTACTCAGCACCGCCCCCCCCACCCCCTTCCCCCTCCCCACCGAAAGCAGAGGTGACAAGCTGGCCGTACAGTTTTAGCTGTCGGGCACGCTGCATGGCACCAGGCCCACTGGCAGCTGGATTTACACCAGGGTGAGGCCCTTAATTGTCACCAATTGGCCCCTTAAGAGCCTCAATTGGTGGTGGGGCGGGAAGATTGACACAGACCTTCCCATCCAGAACTTAATTCTGGCAGAGGTGAGAAGGGTGTGAGGTTCAGGTACGCCGCCTGTCCGCCTAATTAAATGGTCCGGGACACCATCCATTTTTCCCAGAGGGCTGGTCTGTCGAGCGCCTTCCTGTCCCTAGACCAGGAGAAGGCGTTCGACAGGGTGGATCACGAATACTTATTCAGGACTTTGTGAGCGTTCGGGTTTGAGACGCATTTCGTCGCCCGGATCTGACTTCTGTACACTGCCACAGAGTGTCTAGTTAAGGTTAACAGGTCCCTGACGGTGCCCCTTCACTTTGGGAGAGGAGTGCGTCAGGGCTGCCCCCTGTCTGGCCAATTGTATTCTATCTGTGTGGAGCCTTTCCTATCTCTTACGGAGGAGGTTGTTGGAATTGGCTCCGCACGGGCCGGGCATCGGGATGGCCCTTTGGGCTTACGCTGTTGATATGCTTCTCATGTTACCCAGCCCAGCTGACCTGCGGAGGATGCGCGAGTGCCAGGAGGTCTACTCTGCCGCGTCCTCTGCCAGGATCAACTGGAGTAAATGTTCTGGATTCCTGGTTGGTCCGTGGCAGATGGATCCCCTACCCGAGGAGCTCAGGCCTTTCACCTGGAGCAGGACCAGCCTCCTCTACCTGGGGGTCCATTTCTGCCCTGCTGAGGAATCCTGGCCGGTGAACTGGCAGGAACTGGAGACCAAAGTCACCACTCACCTGCGGCGCTGGACAGGACTGCTCCGAGTGCTGTCTTACCGGGATCGAGTGCTGGTCATAAACCAGCTGATTGCCGCCACATTGTGGTACCAGCTGGTCACTTTGACCCCTCCCCCAGACTTTGTCACAAAAATCCAGAGAATACTCATTGACTTCTTCTGGGACAAAAGGCTGCACTGGGTCGCTGCTGAGGTTCTGAGTCTCCTGCTTGAGGAGAGCGGTCAGGCGCTAGTGTGCCTACGCACCCAGGTGGCGACCTTCCGCCTTCAGGCCCTGCAGAGATACCTTTACGTTGAGCCCCCTCTGAGATGGTGTGCCCTGGCGACATATTTCTTCCGCCAGATGCACGGCCTGAATTATGACGTGCAGCTCCTGTTTCTAGACTGGAGGGGCCTTCGTGGCTCCTTGAAGGCGTTGCCCATCTTTTACCAGGACCTGATCAAATTCTGGAAAATGGTCGCCTCACGACGCAGCTCTCCCCCGTCAGGAGTAGCAGCTATCGTCAGAGTGCCGCTGCTTGGGAATCCGCCCCTCTGTCCTATTCAGTGGCTGCTGGAGAGGAGGGCTGTGGCTGCCGGGGTGATCAGGATCGGGGACGTGCTGGGTGGCGGAGGAGTGGGCTGGATGCTTCCACAGGAGTTGGCGCGTCTGTGGGCGTCTGGCTCGCGGCCGATGCCATTCAAGGCCTCAGGATGGTCGTGCTCAGACCCAATGTAATTTTAGGTCTCAAGGTGGCGCAGGTGCGCGGTGGTCTTCCGCCTGAACGTACCCCTTTTCGGATGGAATTCCACATTGGCCCCAAGCCCCGAACCCTCCCTCGGGAGCCGGTGCCCCGCAACCTGAGCCGCCTTGGGGAAATGCCCTCCGTGTCCTTTAACACGATGCGGAGGGGTTTCCTGTACGAGCTGCTGCTGCACACCTTTCACTTCCTCGCCCTCGCCCTCCGCCCGGACACGCCCTGGCATGCCTTGTTGCCATCCGACGGAGGATGTCCTCTTTGGGGGGCCCTTGACGGAAGTGTCCTCCCGCTTTCCATCGGGGACCTGGGGTGGAGGGTGTTGCATGCAGCAGTCCCCTGCAACCACAGAATGTGTCGGATCACGGACTCCCAAGAGACCTGCACGTTTTGCGGCCTTGTGGAGTCCGTGGATCACGTTTATGTAGGATGTTGTAGGCTGCACTCCCTTTTCAGTTATTTAAGTAACCTTTTATTGATGTTTAGTTTGCACTTCAGCCCCATGCTCCTGATTTATGGGCACCCGGTGTGGAGGGGGGCCGGGAGGGAGGAGGACCTCCTCGTGAACCTGCTCCTGGGTGTGGCCAAGTTGGCCATTAGCAGGTCCAGGCAGCGGGCGATTGAGGGGGTCATCCGACCCGACTGTCTGCCCCTTTTCCACGGCTACGTTCGCGGCCGGGTGTCCCTGGAGAGGGAGCACGCAGTGTCTGCCTGCACCATCGAGGCCTTCCATGCCCGGTGGGAACAGCGGGGACAGGGGTGCTTTATCGACCCCCTTAATCACATTTTGATTTAATGTTTGTAAATTTCCTTTAAAATTTGTCTTTGGTTTACAGTTACCTTAATTTAGGGGCTGTGTTTATTTTATCCCTCATTTTGTTAATTTAGTTTATTTGATGGACTCTAAAAGAGTTACTTAAATGCCTGTCCTGCCTCCAAGCTCGCCACCAGAGAGAACAGAAGATTCTGCCCAATGTTGTGGATGACACAAGGATTGGCCGGGTGGTTAAACGTGAGGTTGAGTGTCTTGGGCTACAGGAAGATATAGACGGGATGGTCAAATGGGCAGATAAGTGGCAGATGGAATTTAACCCTGAAAAGTGTGAGGTGATACACTTTGGAAGGAGTAATTTGACAAGGAAGTATTCAATGAACGGCATGACACTAGGAAGTTCTGAGGAACAAAGGCACCTTGGTGTGTGTGTCCATAGATCTCTGAAGGTGGAGGGGCATGTTAGTGGGGTGGTGAAAAAGACATATGGGACACTTGCCTTTATCAATCGAGGCATAGATTACAAAAGTAGGGAGGTCATGTTGGAGTTGTATAGAACCTTGGTGAGGCCACAGCTGGAGTACTGTGTGCAGTTCTGGTCGCCACATTATAGGAAGGATGTGATTGCACTGGAGCGGGTGCAGAGGAGATTCACCAGGATGTTGCCTGGGATGAAGCATTTAAGTTATGAAGAGAGGTTGTATAGACTTGGGTTGTTTTCGTTGGAGCAGAGAAGACTGAGGGGTGACCCAATCGAGGTGTACAAGATTTTGAGGGGCACGGACAGGGTGGATATGGAGCAGCTGTTCCCCTTTGTTGAAGGGTCAGTCACAAGGGGGCATAAGTTCAAGGTGAGGGGCAGGAGGTTTAGGGGGGATGTGAGGAAAATCTATTTTACCCAGAGGGTGGTGACGGTCTGGAATGTGCTGCCTGGGAGGGTGGTGGATGCGGGTTGCCTCACATCCTTTAAAAAGTACCTGGATGAGCACTTGGCACATCATAACATTCAAGGCTATGGGCCAAGTGCTGGTAAATGGGATTAGGTAGATAGGTCAGGTGTTTCTCACGTGTCGGTTCAGACTCGATGGGCCAAAGGGCCTCTTCTGCACTGTGTGATTCTGTGATTCTGTTTCAGGTCGATGATCTTTCATCAAATGTTCTGACAAAGGGTGACCGACCTGAATGTTAACCCTGTTTCTCGCTCCACAGATGCTGCTAGGCCTGCAAAATATTTCCAGCATTTTCTGTTTCCTGTCACAGTTTGTAACACTGACACAGACTTCTTTCCTGTTGCATTCGCTTCCTTTATTTTTTCCTCTGTCTTTTTCTTTTTAATTGACCATGGATCTATTTTGCTCTCTCACATTGGAAAAACGACCATCCATTTTCCTTCACAAAGCTAATATAAAGAATATCAGCTGCAATTTACACCCCACTCGCAGTAAATTGGAAGAATAATACAGCCACGGATGATAAGTTTCATTTGGAGAGATGCTGACACAAAGCATAATTCCTCGTGCCATGGCAGAAAAAATAAAAATGCTACTTTACTCACAAGCATCAAGTGAAGGGTTGCGGTGCAGATTTGTCTTCAAGCATTCAATTTGCGTTAATTTTCTTGTCAGTGTGTTTCCTCTCCAGGTATTGGCTGAGGAGAAATCAAGAGACTCTGGTAGTCTTTGAACTACACGACATGGTTCAAATGCTATTAAGCTATGGCACAATGAGAAGAATTGAGCCTAAAGAGCAGTTTTATCTGTACTAATGGATGTGAGTAAGACTTAACAGTATTTTGACATGTGCTCGGTGTTGGCTGATATAAGATTTATGTAGTGACTTAATTGATGCTGCAGGGTATTTGGACTTGCAATCATAAACACCAAGTACCGAGGCAGAGACAGGATTGTAAGAGAATCCAGATAGCTCCATGTTGCAAGGCTATCTGATGATGGTGTGTGAATTAATGTTACATGTAAATAGCTGAGGTCCAATAGTTCATGCGCTGTTGAGTACTCAGTTCCTATCCTGAACGTCAATGAGTTTGAGTCCCACCAATGTCCATAATTTGAATCTGCCTGTCTTAGTGAGAAGATCTGTGTTGGGTAACAAATGTAACCATTTTCTGCAGCCTGTTTGGGGCAGGATGAGCTGGGAACACAAGTTTATAATCCATCATCCAACCCACAATCCATCCCATCTGTGATTGAACATGGTGCCAAAAAAAATTACTTGATACTTGAAGACACAACCAAAGAGAGAGCGCTAGTGATGAGTTTTGAGATTTTGTGCTCCTGTGTTCTCCATATTGTTGGTGCTGAAAGGCCAATCCAAGGTCGGAAACTTAATTATCAACTGGATTGTCATTCGAGTGAACTTGCGTCACTTTGCCATGCTGGGAAGCACATTGGCAAGGCACGCTTGAGCTGCCCATCCTTTCATTCTTTAAACTTTCTTCAAATGATCGACACTTATTTCCAAATATTGGAGCTTGTTTGAAAAAAATGTAAAAATAACGTGTGATTTTACTGCTGAGTGAGAAGTGTAATGTCAGTGCTGTGGCTGAACACCTTTCCTCCTTTATGGGGTCATATTCCTATACTGGCTATTCATTAGCACTCTGAGGGGCAAAGTTTCAAAACAAAACATTTAACCCTTGGTGGAGGATAGTGCTTCCCAAACTTTTTCCACTTGTGGCCCCATTTTAATTCCTCAAACTCTGTGTGACCCCAGAACTAAAATTGGTGGGGTAGAGGGGGTGGCGAATTGTTGACCGGGATGGGGTGTGGGAGGTGGTTGCAGAGTTCTTGAGTGGGTGGGGGGTGGGTAGAGTTATTAACCCAGGTGGTTGGGGGGTGGGGTGGGGGGGTGGGGGTTAGTATTTGTTGACTGGGTGTGTTTAAAACTTTTCAGGTTCGCCCTGAAACAAGCGAAGACCCTCCCTTTTTACAAGCTGTGGTTGTAGCAGCAATCAGGCCGCAGAGAACACACAATTAAGCCACGCCCACCAACAGAAAAAAAAACCCCAAACATTTAAAGGGGCCTCACAGCTGTCACGGCTCAGTCTGAGCTCCATGGCCGCCATTGCTGCCTCGGAGGTCACGACCCCAAAATCTTGACCCGTGACCCCACAGGGAGTCACAATCCACAGTTTGGGAACCCCTGGTGTAGGAGGTCCCAACTGTCTAGTTGTCCATTGCCTGGTCTGGCTGGACCACATGAAGCTCTTGATGTTTTCTGCTAACCCATTCCAGAATAAACTTGGGAAGCAAGATAACCCTTTCCTCCACTACCAACCATCTCATTAAATCCGTCTACTCTGTTCCTCCCACCCTCAACTCCAACTAGCGTAAGGAGCTCACGGGCTTGATTCTCACCAAGATCGAGACCAAATGTTCTGTTACCTCTGCTGCATTCTTTCTTCCTCTTGCCCGCCAAGCCAAGCCTCCAACAAAATTCCCTCTTGTCCTATTCCTGAACCCATGGGTGGAATTTTACAGTCCCTCCCACTGGTGGGATTTTCTGGTACCATCGAAATCAATGTATTTTTAAACTGTTCGTTGTGTTTCCTGGCCCCACCCCCGCCGCGACAGGGCCATAAAATTCCACCCCGTGTCTTTCATTAGTTTTTCTTTTCTCTGCCCTCATGTCCTCTCTGAGCTCATCTTGTCTAAGAGACACCCCTTATGCTCTCTTGATGCCATTCCCACTAAACTGCTGGCCAGCCAATTTCCCTTCTTGGCCTCAGAGCTGACAGACATTGTAAGTTCTTCCTTCTCCTCAGGCACTTCCGCCTTCTTTGTCAAAACTGCAATCACTTACCCTCTCCTCAACAGCACATACTTGATCCCTCTGTCCTTGAAAACATCACCCCATCTCCAGACTTTTTTATTATTCATTCATGTGATGTGGGCTTCGCTGGCCAGGCCAGCATTTATTGCCCATCCCTAATGGCCCTTGAGAAGGTGATGATGAACTGCCTTCTTGAACCACTGCAGTCCATATGGTGTAGGTACACCCACAGTGCTGTTAGGGAGGGCGTTCTAGGATTTTGATCCAGTGACAATGAAGGAATGACGATATATTTCCAAGTCAGGATGGTGAGTGGCATGGAGGGGAACTTCCAGGTGGTTGTGTTCCCATCTATCTGCTGCCCTTGTTCTTCTAGATGGTAGTGGTCCTGGTTTGGAAGGTGCTTTCTAAGGAGCCTTGGGGAGTTTCTGCAGTGCATCTTGTAGATGGTCCAACACATAATTATGTGTTCTCTGCGGCCTGATTGCTTTAGCCAAACAATACGGTAGAAATAAATTTCATTGATATTAACGAGTGCTTTGCTCATTCATATGACATTCCTCTATCTGCTTTTTCAGCATTGGCAGCAGTAAATGTAATAATAATGTGTTGAAATAGCAGATAGAGGAATTCAATACAAACCCAGTAGATAGTAACTGTCAGCAGCATCATAACATTGAGGCTAATATGCACTAACTCTAGCCTCAGAAAAGCATTGGGAAAAGCATTGGATACTGCTGCAGGAGGTAATCTTGCAACGTGCATCATTAATAGACTTTTTCCTGCACCCTTCAGCTCAAAATTTGTTTTGAGCTGGAAGTGCGAACTGATAAGTGTTGCAGTGGCAATGGGGCATCTGGGACTCTGCTGAATGATGGGATCAACAGCACCAAATATAGATGGACTGGCCCTTCATCTTATGGCTATTTGTGGGACTTTGTCCTCTGCAACATAATGCCATATCTGTTAAGACAGCAATTCAAGGTAATCCATTTTATGTGAAGTGCTGATTATAGTAATATAAAGGCAAAATACTGCGGATGCTGGAAATTTGAAATAAAAACAGAAAATGCTGGAAAAACTCAGCAGGTCTGACAGCATTTGCGGAGAAGAAAACAGAGTTAACGGTTCAAATCCGTATGACTCTTCTTCAGAGCTAGAGAGAAGTAGAAATGTGATGAAATTTATTCTGTTTAAGGCGGGTGGAGCAAGTGAAGCTGAACAGGTCAGCGATAGGTGAGGGATAAGGAGAGATTGACAAAGATGTCATGGACACAAGACAGAGGGAGGGTTAATGGTAGTGGTAAGGGCTAAAGAAGGTGCTGACAGTGGCATTAAGGTAATAAAGCAGAATGTGTGAATAGCAGAACAAGAGTCAGCACTGTGAAAGAATAACATGGAACAAGTAACAGGCGGCCCTTTTGGGGGTGGCATGGGTGAGGGGACGGAGGTTGCAGAAAAAGGATAGAAAAAGGGATTTAAAAAGGGGGTAAAACAATGAATAAAAATAAGTGAATAAAAAATAGAAATACATTTTTAAAAAGGGATTAAAAATGGGTGAAATTGGAGGAGAGAGTTCATGATCTAAAGTTGTTGAACTCAATATTAAGTCCAGAAGGCTGTAAAGTGTCTAGTCGGAAGATGAGGTGCTGTTCCTCCTGTTTGTGTTGAGCTTCACTGGAACATTGCAGCAGGCCAAGGATGGACATGTGGGCATGAGAGCAGGGTGGAGTGTTGAAATGGCAAGCGACAGGGAGGTCTGGGTCATGCTTGCGGACAGACCGAAGGTGTTCTGCAAAGCGGTCACCCGGTCTGCGTTTGGCCTTTCCAATGTAGAGGAGACCACATTTGGAGCAGCGAATGCAGTAGACCAAATTGAAGGAGGTGCAAAGAGAGTTTGGGCTCTTGGTTGGTGAGGAGGTAAAGGGGCAGGTGTTGCACCATCTGTGATTGCACGGGAAGGTGCCATGGGATGAGGTGTTGGGGGTGGTGGAGGAGTGGATGGGGGTGTCCCGGAGGGAACGGTCCCTACGGAATGCTGACGGGGGCGGGGGTACGGGGATGATGTGTTTGGTGGTGGCATCATTCTGGAGTTGGCAGAAATGGCGGAGGCTGATCCTTTGAATGTGGAGACTGGAGGGGTGAAAAGTGAGGACGGGGTGAGTTGGGCCAGTTTGGTCCACAAGCATCATTACCCTCCCAAATCAGGAAGGGGGATCCTGCAGTGCTGGCTGGGAAATGTAGTTTCTCTATCCCTACACGGCGGAGAGCCGGGTACTGGGTGGAAAGCAGAGTACAACTCCCAGAGGACACTATGTCCAGGTTCGCGGGGGTGGGGTGGGGGAGGAGGCGGCAAAGGCGGTGATGTGACTTGTCACAAGTGAAATACCAGAAGTTGAGGTAACAGGTGAAAGTAGTGGCTGGATACGGCTGTGACAGAGGGTAAGTTGCAGCTCAGTTGAGATTGAGATTTTCTTGTTTCCGGTATCTCCCCCCACCCCTGCCACAATTATTACACATTGACAGCCATAAGAGGACGTGACGACAGGATTTTTATTTATGCATCTCTGTTTGTACTCATAACTCAAACCTCGTACAGCCAACCCGTAAATGTTGACATAAAAAATGTTATTCAAAAATTGTGATAATAAGGAATAATATTTGTGAACAAAGAGTGCAAACCACACATAGGGATTTTTAATAACATATCAATTGTTTGTACAGTGCATTTATGTTTAAACCGTATCACCATTTCTATTTTCTGCTAAAATTAAATCTCTGTTAAAATGTAATATTTTCTTCAATTAAGTCACATTTGATGTGCCATCTTTACAGGTTGCTTTTTTTCTCAAGTAAATTGCTTTCAACCAACTCTTCTGAACGCAAGAAAATTTTCAAAGTTAACTGTTCCCTATGAAGCTATAATAAACACGACCAATTACATCGGTCTCGATCACTATTATCAGTGAAATTACTTTGAACAGAATACATGAATCCTGTGATGTCACTTCCGCTGACTCCTCCTAGAATATGTCCAGCCAGAGTTGGCAACCCTAGCCCTGTTAGACGTGTTTGTGCATGTTTAGGGGTTAAAAAAAATTACCCATAAAATGGCTGAAGCTGTGCACCGATAATGGCCCAGCGAGGGGAACGGGGAGTCTGGCACCATGGTGAACGGTGGGGCAACCAGTGTATCTTCCTAACCAATGCGATTTAAAGGTTGAGAAGTAAAGAGTGGGTGCACTGGGAAGGAAGGTGATTTTAGAGTCAAATCAGGTACAAAAAAAAAATACAATATTTTAAAAATGCTAACAAAACACTGATTTATTTCTAGGGCTATAGAATTTAAAAGTGGCAAAGTTATGTTAAACTTGGATCTTAGTCTGGCAACACTTAGAGAACTGTGCCTAGTTCTGGTTTCCATGTTGTAAAAGGGCATAAAAGGATTAAGATTTACACTGAACACTGTGGGTTTTATTTTGAGGAAAGATGACTTAGGAGTTACCTGATAGAGATCTTTAAAATTATAGGATAGATGTGGAGGGAAAACTAAGCGCCACAAGATAGTTGCTAATAAATCCAAAAGAGAAATAAAGGGAAGCCTCTAAACTCAGATGGTGGTAATAATCTAAAATTTGCTACCAAAGGAAGTGGTTTAGTTAAATAGCTTAGATGCATTAAAAAGGAAACTAGAAGAGCAAATGTGAGAAAATGGAATAGAACAACATTGAAAGGTTGAGGAAGAATAGGCAGAGACACCAGTACATACTAGTTGGGCTGAATGGCCTATTTCTGTGCTGTACATTCTATGTAAAAAAGAGAGGGAAAAAAATATTAGGTTAATAAAAGAGAGAAAGACAAAAAGGTAAAGTAACAAAAAAAAATTTTTTAATGTTAAAAATCCCCAACTAATGAGATTTAATGCTTTAACTTGTTCCCTTTATGAGCTGGAGAGATAACTGGAAGTGCCTTAATTATCCTGTTGTTAAAAGATTACTTATTGTTTTCGGCTATCCCTCACAAGCGAGGATGATTGCCTTCCACGAGTCCAAAGATGGCCGCTGAGGGCAATTTGGGATCTGCAGATTTAATGGCACAAAGGGCATTTGTTGTCATGTTGGACGTCTAGTCTTGTATTGAAAAGATTACTTGTGCTCTAGCCTTCCAGATTTCTGAGATGAGCTTAATGGACAATTAATTTGCAAATTCAGCAAGTTCTTAAAAATAATGTTGAGGCTAAGTGATTGCAAGATGTGCTTGCTTTGGGAGACACCAGTACTTCATTTATCCTCCTGGTGCCGTTGAAACAGTGGCAGGAAAATTTGCAGAACAGAGACACACCTAATGGAATTAATTCTCTACCTTCCTCTAATTTCCCCTGACGCCTACTCCTGTGCCTAATTCGTATGTTCATAACACACGCAGCAGAATTGCTAGCTGACATCCCGAACATTGCCGAAGAACTTGAACCAGATGCCTGGATAGTGTGCATTGCTGTGCTTTTCAACTGCAGGGGCATCACTGCCAAACCCAATCCCGTCTTTCCCATGCTTTTCTCACAGCAGACACCGAATAGCAGTTGTGAATAGGAACCTTAGCTGCTTTTTCTCTCTCTCTACTCTCAAGCTAAATTTAGCCCCTGTTCTGCCACCTAGAAGATATCAGGTAACCTAGTGCAGGCCAAGATCAAATCCCTTTCTATTTTATTTATCTCCATTCCCGAATAGGAATTGACCAGATAAGGCATGGTGGAGTTCATAGTGACACTTAATCACAAGCCTTTTACCAGGGTTGATTCTAAAATCAGGCAATATATCAGTGCTATGAGTTTTTAGACAGTAAATGCAGGGCACAAGCAATAGTGCAAAGTGAAGTGAATCCAATTGTTCTGTAGCCATTTTGAGTGAAAATCTTCTTCCTGCAGACCCATGCAGTGATGCTGCAGTAATTAAGGAGGCCTGCGGTTCTACACTTGCTCTACCTGATGTTATGTAATGTGACAGAGAGACTGAAGAAATGCAGAATGGATTACCAGCTTCTCACATTGTGTAGTTTGTGTTATTTTCATTATTAAAAAACCTTAACATTTGCCCATATTAGGAGTAGATTCATAAACAGATTTGAAGGTATCAAATGAATAAACCTGTACCAATGGTATTTTTAAAAAAATCCAAAATATCGAATTAGAATGCTACCGTGTTAATGTGTGAAGCCGTGATGATTTATGTCTGTGCACATCGTATTGACTGAATGGCAACAAGACATTACTGTTGCGTTTTTGCAATATAAATTCTAATCCCATGGCCTTGCTGCAGCTGTTCAGACCCTACCGCTTGCATTTGGCCAACATTAAACTATTTCAGTTGCTTAAATAGGTACTCATGTGATCAGTTGTGAAGCAGTTTAGGTCTCACTTGCCCTCTAGTGATACATGCTGCACACAGCAATGCTTTCCACAGTTTCCACAATCTGTAGCCGCACTTATGGCAACTTGTGTTTACGTAGCACCTGTAAGGTAGTAACATTTCTCAAAGTGCTTCACGGAAGCAAAATTGACTCCCGAGACATACGGGAGATATTAGGACAAATGATCATAAGCTTGGTCAAAGAAGCAGGTTAAAAGGCAGCAGATGCAGATTCAATTCAGGCCTTCAAAGAGAATTGGGTAATTACCTGAAGAGAAAAAATTGCCAAGGCTACAGGAAAAAGGCAGGGAGTGGGTCTAGCTGAGCTGTTCTTACAGAGAGTCGCCATGGACAGGACAGGCCGAATGGCCTCCTATGTGCTGTAACCATTCTATGATTCTCTGAATTCCTTAAAGGAAGAGAGAGAGGTGAAAAGGTTTAGAGAGGAAATTATAGAGCTTAGGGCCTAGGCAGCTAAAAACAATGGAAATCGGGGTTGTGCAAAAGGTCAAAAATTGCAAGAGCACAAACGCCAACTGTGTTCAGCACACAAAAATAAAACTGGTGCCTTTATTTTGTGCAGAACAGGCTGGTGCAAGTCTCATTCGGAATTTGTTCAGTTGTGGGCCACTCGTTGGATAGAATTTAATGCCCTTCCCTATGAAAAGTTTCATAGGGGCATTTAATTGGGCAGGGCAGCAGTGTGTGGGGACCCTGCTGCCTTCCCAGCTCACTGCCAATTAAGGCTCTTAAAGGGGCAATCAATGCCCACTTAAGGTCCTCATCGCGCCACTACTTGTATTGGCCGAAAGACAGGCGGGGGATTCGCTTTGTGGGAAACTCAAAGTAAACCCTTCCGGGTGTGGGCATCTCGTTGAAAGGCACTCATTGCCTGGTGGAGGGACCTGGTATCGGGAAGGAAGGGGCCTGCTGAGGCCCACCACCCTGCCCTTGCTGCCAACTGCCATCCCCCTCGACCCTCACCCGGCAACCCCCGTCCCTTGCTTGTGCCTGGGTCCAGCACAAATCTGGGCATCGGGTGAGTGTAGTACTGGTAGCAGCCACTGCCGACCTGATGGCACTGCTGAGCAATGAAGAGCTGCCAGCAGCTCTCGGCGGGTAGAACCTCCACCCTGCTTGGATCGCATTAAACATGGCAGCGGTGGGCCTTCCCGAAATGAGGTGACATAGGACACCTCCGTTAAATACTGCCCTTTATGTCTTGTAACAGCAGTCTGGATTTTCCCTTTTTATATAATGATGCATTTGTCCAGAGTCATTAATAATTGGGAGGTTATGAACAAAATTCACTTCATTCAATATTGAAAGTTATTATTGCTTCTGATACTTAAAGGTCAACGGAATATTAAAGTTATCATTATGGGCCAGAAATGAAAAACTCTCTTTTCATCCAGTTCCATTTTTACTTCATTTGAATCCTTGCAGCCAATTCGACCAGTATTGTGATAGGAGTTTGCATACAAAAGAGGAGGGGGAGCTTCAAATTGTATGAGTTGGATGCTACATTGATCTATAAACCAGAAAAGAACAGGTAGATCTCAGCGTGTCAAACTGCATTATCTGTTTTGTCATTTAATCACTCCCACCCTCCACACTAGCACAGACTGTTCCCTTTGTTCTTTACTCCACCCCACACTCCACCCTTTCTCCTGGTTCTATGCTTAAATCTCTTGACAGAACTGGAAGAAGTTATTAACCTGAAACTTTATCCTTCTCTTCACAGATGCCTTCTGACCTGTTGAGTGTTTACAGCACTTTCTGTTTTCATTGCAGAATATTTCTCCTTTGCCCCATTCATGTTTTATCCTGCCCTAAACATGAGAATTAATGCTGAATTTATGCATTACAGCTTGCATCTGTCTGAGTTCCAGTGCATGCAGCTACTCCTGAGCTCTCAAGCTTCGGTACGTACAGTTTCTGACTACATTAAGACCACCTATTTCCATCGCTGTAACATCGATGACTCCGACACTGACTTAGCACATTTGCTACTGAAACCCTCATCCAGGCTTTTGTTACTTCTAGAATTGTCTATTCTAACGCACTCCTGGCTGGCTTCCCACAGTCAACCCGCTGTAAGCTTGACATCAGTCAAAATTCAGCCATCATCCCTGTACTCGCTGATCTACCTTGGATCCTAGTTAAGGAAGATTTTAAAATTCTCACCCTTGTTTTCAAATCCCTCAATCACCTCCCAGGCTCTGTAATTTCCTTCAATCTACCACCTCCCTGGTATTTCTGTGCTCCTCCAATCCTGATCACCTGAGCACTCCTGATTTTAATTGCTCCACGATTGGTGGCCATTCCTTTGGTGGCCAAGGCTCTTAGTTCTGAAACACCTTTCCTGCATCTCTCCTCCTCTCTACCTTGCTTTCTTCCTGAAGATGCTCCTTAGAATCTACCTCTTTGACAACATTTTTTGTCATCTGCCCTAATGCCTCCTTAGGTGGCTCGGTGTCAAATTTTGATTGATAACACTCTCGTGAAGTGCCTTAGGATGTTTATTCCATTAAAGGCCTTATATAAATACAAGTTTTTGGAAGTAGAATTTGAATTGAATTCCAAACTGGTTATGAATTCCAAACTGGTTTATCCTTTAAAAGTGATATGTAGGCATGGAGCAATAATCTGCCCTTTGCACCTGTGTGTCTCCAATTTCCTATTTTAAACATCCTCCCCATCATACAAATAATCTAGCTGGTGGCGTCCCATTTCTACACTGGTTTCATGGGACTCTCTAATCCCAGGTATTCCAAGTATAAAGCGTGCAATTAATCCTTGGCAACACTGACGAGTAAAATAGCGGTAGTTTGTTTTCACTATTTAGTGAGGAGATGCCTCCCTTTTTTTTGACTAGGAATACTTTTATCTGAGCCACGAGAAATCTTCAGATTCAGCTTCACAAACAATGGTTTCTCATTCCTACCAGCCGTTTCTAAACACCTATTAGCAATTATTTTCGCAAAAAAAGCCACGAGTAGCTCTCATGGAGATATCTACATGTCTGCCATTTGAATGTTTCTGTATTCCTAACTGAACACTTTTAGACCCCCACAACCCACCAAGATCTGCACTCCTCTGATTCTAGCTTCTTGAGCATCCCTGATTTTAATCGCTCCATTAGTGGCTGCACCTGCAGTAGTCTTGGCACTAAGCTCTGGCATACCCTCCCCACAGCTCTCCGCCACTCTACCTTGCTTCCCTCCTTTAAAACACTCTTTAAAGCCTACCTCTTTAACCAAGCTTTTGGTCATTTGACATAATATCTCCTTATGTGGCTCGGTGTCATTTCTTAATAATGCTCCTGTGAGAAGCTGCCTTATGCTAACGGTGCTATATAAATATAAGTTGCTGTTGCACTATCATCCACCTTCCCCTAAACCTCAATTTTCCAAACATTTTAGGGAACAATAGGAGATAATAAACAGGAATGATTTTATGTGATCTATTAAATTTACTTTAGCTGCTCTTTAATTGATGCAGTGTATTTTTATGCTACATTTCAAGCCGGTGTCTATTAAGATACAGCAAAACCCCAAAACATTCCAAGACTGAGCATGGGTTATGCAAGTGACTGGGGTAAAATACATTCAGCTTGCAAGATAACTGACTGAGATTTGAACTATATTACTAGATGAAAGGCTTTGACATTTTTATTATAGGCTCAGAACAGTAAAGCATTGTACTGTGCACAATTAGATTCCAGGCCTGAGCAAGGCTGGACATAATTTCCTACTATATATATCTGTAAATTGTTTATTTTATGTAGATTATAAACAGCTTTTGATGGTGGCCACCACCAGATTAAGTTTAAGAAGAAATCACTTAACAGAAATGCTGGTTTGTACTGAAGATACTAAATCTTGAGCTTAGATACTTTCAGATCTGCCAACTATGAAGATTTTAATGACACTATAAATTCTCCATCCAGCTCGGTGCAGAATTCAGCTTGGTGTAGTGCAGTAGAGCAGTATATTAATATGGAAAGGTGTGCTGAGGAGAAGTAAGATTCAGATTCACACTGGTGAATAAATTTCTACATGCTCCAAGTCACACTCCCCTGAGAGAAGCATTTTCTCTTGTGCTCGAGCAAACGGTTACAGCAACACTGGCTGAGGTTTATAAGTCCATTCTCTCTCCCCTTGTCCAGTCCCTTCCCACCTACATCCGCGATTCCTCTGACACCCAACATCCAGTTCCCTGGCCCCAACCGCCTCCTCTTCACCATGGACATCCAATCCCTCTACACCTCCATCCCCCACCGGGATGGTCTGATGGCTCTCCGCTTCTTCCTCGAACAGAGGCCCGAACAATCCCCATCCACCACTCTCCTCCGTCAGGCTGAACTTGTTCTCTCACTGAACAATTTCTCCTTAAACTCCTTTCACTTCCTCCAAATAAAAGGTGTGGCTATGGGTTCCCGCATGGGCCCCAGCTATGCCTGTCTCTTTATGGGGTATGTGGAACATTCCTTGTTCCAGTCCTACTCCGGCCCCCACCCACAACTCTTTCTCCGGTACATCGATGATTACTTCGGTGCTGCTTCATGCTCTCGTCTGGACCTGGAAAAATTTATTAATTTTGCTTCCAATTTCCACCCCTCCATCATTTTCACATGGTCCATCTCTGACACTTCCCTTCCCTTCCTTGACCTCTCTGTCTCAATTTCTGGTGATAGACTGTCCACCAATATCCATTACAAGCCTAACGACTCCCACAGCTACCTCGACTACAGCTCCTCACACCCTGCTTCCTGTAAGGACTCTCAGTTCCGCCTCAGTCGCATCTGTTCTGATGATGCCACTTTCAAAAACAGTTCCTCTGACGTGTCTTCCTTCTTCCTTAACCGAGGTTTTCCACCCACGGTGGTTGACAGGGTCCTCAACCGTGTCCGGCCCATCTCCCGCCCATCCGCCCTCACACCTTCCTCTCCCTCCCAGAAACATGATAGGGTCCCCCTTGTCCTCACTTATCACCCCACCAGCCTCCGCATTCAAAGGATCATTTCTGTATGGCCATTTCCGCCAACTCCAGCATGATGCCACCACCAAACACACCTTCCCGTCACCCCGCCCTCGGCAGCATTCCACAGGGATCGTTCCCTGCGGGACATCCTGGTCCACTCCTCCATCACCCCCTACACCTCAACCCCCTCCCACGGTACCTTTCCATGCAACCGCAGAAGGTGTAACACCTGCCCCTTCACTTCCCCTCTCCTCACCGTCCAAGGGCCCAAACACTCCTTTCAAGTGAAGCAGCGTTTCACTTGCACTTCCCTCAATTTAGTCTACTGCATTTGTTGCTCCCAATGCGGTTTTCTCTATATTGGAGAGACCAAATGCAGACTGGGTGACCGCTTTGCGGAACACCTTCAGTCTGTCCGCGAGCATTACCCAGACCTCCCTGTCACTTGCCATTTCAACACTCCACCCTGCTCTCATGCCCACATTTCCATCCTTGGCCTGCTGCATTGTTCCAGTGAAGCTCAACGCAAACTGGAGGAACAGCACCTCATCTTCCGACTAGGCACTTTACAGCCTTCCAGTATGAATATTGAGTTCAACAATTTTAGATCATGAACTCTCTCCTCCATCCCCACCCACTTTCCGATTTCCCCCCCACTTTTTTTTCCAATAATTTATATAGATTTTTCTTTTCCCACCTATTTCCATTATTTTTAAATGTATTTCCATCCATTGTTTTATCTCTACCTTTTAGCCTTTTTCGATTCCTTCACCCCACCCCACCCCCACGAGGGCTATCTGTACCTTGCTTGTCCTGCTTTCTACCCTTAATTAGCACATTCCTTAGATAATATCACCACCTTCAACACCTCTTTGTCCTTTTGTCTGTGACATCTTTTGGTTATCTCCACCTATCACTGACCCTTTATCCAGCTCTACTTGTCCCACCCCTCCTTAAACCAGCTTATATTTCACCTGTCTTCTATTTTTACTTAGTTCTGTTGAAGGGTCATTCGGACTCAAAACGTTAACTGTGCTCCTCTCCGCAGATGCTGCCAGACTTGCTGAGTTTTTCCAGGTATTTTTGTTTTTGTTTTATAAGTCATTTGTTGGTCTTCAACAGGAAATTCTTTGTAAATTTGAATTGTCGGCACATAAATGCTCTTAATATATTGCATATGGAGATACATCACTGGCACTTGACATCAACCCTACTTGGATAAAACAAGTTCCACAAATTTATAACAAACCCCAAACAACATGCACAAAAGTAAGTTACATCTAGGCTATTGCAGAGTGCATTACCCATTGAAAAGCCATGATCATGATGGACAGAGCCATAGTGACTGAGACAAGTAAAAGGGGGTGGGGGGATCCCCTATAACACATTGGCAATGGTACCATGTTTTATTTTTCAGTGGGATCTTGCTTGCATGTATTTATGATGCAGGCCACAAATTAGTAACAGACAATTCTACCTTCGCCATAATCACAATGTCATCGAGGATTGAGAATGGGGAGGGGTAGTGGATGTTGAGCACAGTTATCGAGAGTTTTATGGGAAAGGAGATGGTGCCATCAGAACAACTGGGGCACGCATTCCTGAATTCATTTTTCAAGGAAGTGACAGTAAATTATGCGCCTTATGCAGGAACATACGAAATTTGAAATGTTTCACAGGAGTTGAATCAATAGTACCCATTGGACTGAACATAACAACTGGGTATTTGCTGCCCTGTACCCATCAGTAACCAGACATGCTCAGAGTAGGAAGCAGGCAGATTTCAGATACAAAAAATATTACCAACAAACATAATATTGCAATTGTATATTGCAAAAGGCAAAGCGGGAACATGACCACTAGTTGCACCTAGCAGGATTCATGATGGCCAGGATTTTTAGGATGCTGGGGTTTCCCTTCCCACCACCTGAAGAGTCAATGGCCAATACAAAACTGCTGATACTGGCTGCTCTGCATCCATTTAATGCTCCAAGAAGCGTTAATTGGCTGGAGGCAGGACTTCCATCCCTCAGTCGGCAAATTGGATTGGCCGGCAGCTCTCTAGTCCCAACAGCGCCAGAAACTGCAATGGACAGAACTGGGACTGCAAGCAGCCCCCAGAGTCTAAGTCCTAGGAGTCCAGGACCTGGTAAATGTAGTGGCCTCAGGGCAGGGAGGGGAGGTGAAGCCCAGGCTGGTGGGCAGTGGGGGGTGGGGGTGTTGGTGGAGAGACCAAGGGGGGGCTGGAGCACTCAGAGGGGCCAGACCTTGTGGGGAGCGGAACCAAAGTTAAAAGGAGGCTGTTGTTGGGGGCAATTTTTTTATTTTCCCCCTCCCCACCACCCCCATCCATTCCCATCTGAGGCATGAACAGGGTCACTTTCCTGGCTTCATCCCTCCCAATCGCTGCCAGCCTGAAAATTGAGGCTGGGTGGAAACAGCTCTTACAGCATTAATTGGCCAATTACGGGCTTCAATTAGGGCAAGGGTGGGCGAGAACCTAGGTCTCAGCTGTTCCACCATTAAATTGCAGAGAAGTTGTGACGGAGAAGTACCCGGAGGGAAGGCCATCCGAGGAATTTTATGGCCCACCTCCCCTTCTCTACCTATCTGCAAACCCGCGGGTGAGGGAATATAAAATTCCACCCAATGTTTCTGCAACCATATAGTTCAGATGTAGTGCAAGCTATTTTCCTACTGCAGACAGTGAAATAAATCTTAATACCTTTGTAGTTGGAATCAGATGCATCTTCAGTTCAAACCAGGTGATTTGATCATGTGTCTGGCACTTGGCACATAATACTTGATGGCAGTATGAGACCGCTTTAAAATGGAATGGCACCACTCTACTGCTGTATATTCTATAAATGAACTTAGGCTGCAGGACTTTTCAATGGTGCCACAGTTCTGATACTCCAGAAGAGCTTTGCTCTTCTTGTTCTTGGCACTGCCCTCTGACATTATGGCCTTGGTTTGATTTGGTTGGTAGCACTCCTATGAGACAGAAAGTTGGGGATCCAAGCCCCACTATGGACCTAGAACAAAATCTAGGTTACTGACTTCTGCGGAGGTATTGCATTGGTGCTGAGTCAGCCATTCCACAAATAATGGACCATTGTCATATCATTCAAATATGTTACTCAACTTATTGTAACAGTTACATAGCACTGAGTACCTTTGTAAGTTTCAATCTGAATGGGACTTTTGAGTGCCATGCTGATCAAAATAGGACTTCTTCAGAACGTTGGAAATGTACGACCACATTGACCACTGGCAAGTTAACTTGTGCCTTGAGTGGACATAAGTAGCGGGAGTACTAGGACTGTTGGAATCTTTGTAAACAGAAGTTTTTATGTTTTATCTAATTGCTTTGTAGCTATCATTTGGAAATGCACAGGTGTAGCAGGAGTGTTCTCAAAACCAATGAGTTAACTTCTGGGCAGAGTTGTGGGCAAGTGTTACCCAAGCAGTTCTGCTTGTCCTTGTCCTCGCTTTAGTATCAGAGAACCCATATACCACCCCAAGAAGAGGCAATTAAGATCTATTTGTGTCTAATGCCACAGTTTAATGGAACCCCAATATATTTATCCTATCCGTGCAAGTTTGTTTTGAAAATATTCCCCCATGTTAATTTGTGGTTAATTTTTTACTGCTATCTCCCACCATTCTTCAGCCGCTGGTGACTCTCAGGTGTATTTCCAAGAGAGACAACCGCTTCTGACCGCTTTCTGTCCTACCGAGGATGGAGTATTCCATAACCAGTGGGAGAATAGAATTTCCCTAGGCAGGAGAGGCAAGTTTGAATGACAGTGAAGGCTGAGATTTTCAAACTTGTGGCTCTCTGTGATCCAGTGTTTTGAAGGAAGGTGGAAAGGGTTATTTTAATGGTTTTACGTGAGTTGATCCAACAGTGGGCAGATTTTGCAGTATTGCTCGTTCAGATTTGACTCTCTTACAGCTTGGACTGAGAATCATTATGATAGATTGAAACTCTTGTCCTGTTTGAGTTCATAAAATATATAACAAAGAGGTCCTTAACAAGAATTTATAGCTTGTCAGTATGGCATCAATTTTTAGGCTAGGTTTTCTGGGACAAGGAATACATGAGCTGACTAGGCTTGGCATTGCAGTCAATATACCTTCTGTTTAAGTCTTTGTCTCTTACAGTTCTTCATCTGCAGGCCCAGACTTGTGAGCAGGATGCCTCAGGGTAGTGGAATATTGATAGATATCACTGTGCTACTGCAAGAGGAGCCACTTGCCATAATTGCTATCAAGAATTACCTTGTTGTTTCAAGAATTAATTGGTTCCACACTTTGTTCGTGTTAACATGACCCGGTTGAAATAGATACACATTGCATTTAGAAACATGTTAATTGCATTTCTTTGAAGGTGTAAAACCAGTAAGGTACAGGTAGTAGACCTATTAAAACTTGACCACTGAGTTGTGAATTGTCTAGTCATAGGGCAGAATCTTCTGTTCGGCGTGTGGGGGCAGGCCCCGCTCGCCGACACGTAAAATGACGTGTGGTGATGTTGGGCGTGTGTCCCGACATCACCGCGCATCATTCCAATCTTTAGTTCGGCGGGCGCGCACTGGGGTCAGCTGCGCGCCCACCGAAGTCAAAGGCCTGTTAAGGCCATTAATAAACTAATGGAAGTACTTGACAAGTCTGCCTGTCTAATCTTAAGGTTGGCCGGGGGCAGGCAAAGAGCCCTTCGCATTTTACATGAAACCTCATCCACGGGTGGGATGAGGTTTCATGAAGGATTTATTATTGAAATAAATTTTTTTTTCAAAATTCATAAACATGTCCCAGCTCATGTGACGCTGCCACATGAGGGGACATGTCTGAATATTTTTTTCTTTTTTTCAATGATTCATAATGAAATTAATTTCCCTGAGGCAGCTCCGTGCCTTAGGGAGATTCCTGCGCTCTTTAGTGCGCATGCGCGAAAGAGTGCAGGTCCCCGACTCTCCCTCCTCCCCCCCGCCCGCACAGGTAGCGCTCAGCGCTTCCAGGTGCGCATCACGCTGGGCGGGCCTTAATTGGCCCGCCCACGTAAAATGGTGGCGTGCAGCCGATCTCAGGCGGCGATCGGCTTCGCGCCCGCCCGCTCCCGATCGGCCCGCCTCATGGGGAGAAAATTCTCCCCATAGGGTTTATTAAATGTCTTTGGATCTATTTTTTATATACACAAGTAATCGTGAAGACATTTTATCATAATTTTCTCACTCTGTTATATTGTTTTGAAACACTTGCAATAAGTATGGTAATCTAGCTGTTTTCGCTCTTTCTGTTGTTTAATATTATTTATTATTAAAATTGATTTGTAGTATTTAGCCTGAATCATGTGGTCTATCTGTTTATCATTAGACAAAGAGACCTGGAATGTATGGTGAACTCCAGATTATTTCTATTGCGCACTCAATGGTAAAAATACGAACTACCAATTAGGAGCAGGACTAGGCCACTTGGCCCTTTGAGCCTGCTTTGCATTCAATAAGATCATGGCTGATCTGATTGTAACCTCAACTACAGATTCCCGTCTATCCCCGATAACTTTTCATCCCCTTGCTTATTAAGAACCTATTTAGCTCTGCCTTAAAAATATTCAAAGACTCTGCTTCCACTGCCTTTTGTGGAAGAGAGTTCCAAAGACTCACGACCCTCTGAGAGAAAAATTTTCCCCTCATCTCTAACTTAAATAAGCAACCCCTTATTTTTAAACTGTGACCCCTAGTATAGGGGTGACAAATGGCTGAATGCTTCTCTAATGGCTGACTATCCCAAATATTTTGCATTTCAGTTCAGAGAATGAGAACTTGCATTGGGACAAATAGACCAACGTGAATTGTAACAACTGATGATATATGTCTGAAATTCCCAATGCCAGATGTGAAGCCAGTTCCCCAATCACTGTGGAAGGATACATTTCATTTCAGCATTGCAAAGTATGTGTATTCAGTTAATCAATAGGCTAAGAGATCACTCCTTTATTGGAGAGGTCATTTTCTCAAGGAGCAATTGATTCCAATGAATATTGTAAATGGGTCATTTAATTTGCATCAGAATACTCCAATCAATATGCTTTAGTTGTACCCGTAACATTAGAACAAGTCATGCTCTCTGTGCCTCATTATTTTTACTGCAATCTTCCAGTTAACTTCAGTAAAAAGTCAGTTGATCTACTGATTAGAATTAAGGGCAATGTTTGATTTTGATACAGACTGGCTTTGGAAAAAGTCATGGTTATACACAGCACTCCCACAGCCAAACATATGAGCCCTCTGTGGGCAGTGAATGAGTACGTTGGCGCAGTTCTGACTTTCAGCTGGGAGCCAGAAACAAAATCGTGACAAAAACTTAAGGGCATAATTGGAGCAATACAATGCAGAAATAATAGCTTAGGTAGAAAATAAAATGCCAGTTAAAACATAAAAACTAAAGAGTGAGAATGGAGGAAAGGTACAAAAGAAAAACTGCAATTAGAAAGTTTAACATTTGTTAGCCTTGATTGAAATTGTCTTAGATGTTTTTGGAATTAATATGAAGAATAAAAGTTACTCCTGGCATTTAAGAAGCTTTATTAAAGTAATTCTGATTTAAGATTATCTAACTCTAGCTGAAAATGGCTGACCTAAGGAAATGGTTATTTCTCTGGACTTACTGGCAACTTAAGGGTTAAATACAAATTGCTAAGTTTAAAGCTTACTTTGAAAAATGGCCATCCATAAAAATTAAATTGAACATTCAACCAACATTTTAGCATGTATTCTTACTGGGCTCACGTAACTGATTAAGATCTCCTGCCAAATCAAATGTTCCCTTAGCTGAGACACATTAGAACTATCTGTTTCATTTTGATGCAGTTATTACGCCCACCTTCAGTGGCAGAGATAATGTTTTCACCCCGGTTTGTCTGTAAACAATATATCTCAAAAGCTTATGGACAGATTTCAACAAAGTTTGGCACACAGGGTATGGCCCAAGGAAGAACTGATTAGATTTTGGTGAAGGTCCAGATCCTGGAATTTTTTAAAGGATCTGTTAACATTGGGAGGTAGGGTGGATTGATCTTTTTTTTTAGAATGTTGTTGATTCTATTTGAATGTGATAGATTGTCTTGGCTTGTATGTTGGATTTTGTCACAGCTGTCAAAACATGAGCAGAATTTTCTGTGCAGGTTATTGGATGTGTATGGGTCTGAAACCTCCTCAGTGAGATAGAACCTCTTAATAAAAAAGATTTCTTCTTTCAGCTTTGTAGTTACAGAGCATAAACCAGAGAGGGAAAAGCCTCAAGGAAGAGCTGTGTGATCGTAATAATGTTGAGTTAACACAGCGTGATGGAGGTTTGCACTCTACTGCCTGCCCTCTTCACTTGTTTATAAAGTGTTAGGCATTTCTCACCTGGGTTGTTTTGATGATATTTTTAACCTTACACATTAATTTTGATAGACAAGAATCATATCAATAACTTCAAATCAATCAGTCAACTAAAGCTGACGGAAGAAGGAAACATGCTAAATTTTCAGTGACTTCACAAGGTTTCCATGCAGTGGATTTGAATAATGTGTTTCAATGCCTTGTCCAATGTTCAGCATAGTTCATTCATGGCACATCTAAGATATTTAGTAATAAAACAGTACCTAAGCTTTGATAGCTTGATGAACATGTTCCTGAGGCTTAAACAATAAAAGATGTTGTTTCTTTCCTAATTAAACAACGCAACTTCAATCACTGAATGATCACTTGAGTACAGAAGAACTCTTCCACAAAAAATACAGATGAACACCAAAGGAACTATATGTCCTCACGTTAGGTAAAGTGCATTGATATAAAACATAGTGCAATCCTTCATATTGGCAAGCACATTAGAATCTGGTGTATGGCCAAATAAAACAAGCAATTGTAATGGTCCCAGGCTACAGCTTACAATAAAACACTTTTTTCCAAAGTCATTAAAATATAAAAGAAGGTACTTTGGTGTGTTTATGTATCTGTGGATGAATGAGCTGTAAACTATACCTTTGCGGATTATTTCTATAGTTTGTAACTTGAGTGTTTCAAAAGTGAATTCAGTTCACAGCTGACTAGCTTGAAACGTTAAATACTTTTTCGCATGTGAATGCCATATTGAGACAAGAATTAGAGTTTGGGAACTTGAGTGTAAAGAAAATCATGTTACTCTTAAGTACTTCATTTAATCAGTAAAACAGTCAATGTATACAATCCAATGATTGAGGTGCCCATTTCCCAGCACACTGGTCTGGAAAACCAAGTTTCTTTAACCTGACTGTGTATAACAACCACAAACTATGACGTTAGAAGATTCACTTTGCCAAAGCAATTCTTAATGAGGTTAAGTACAGGTAAGTGATAGTTCTGGCCTAAACAAAACTGCTTTGTCCAGGTGGTTGAGAGAGGTTGGCACTTAATTATGTTTTCTGTCAAATCCTTTCAGTAATAAGCATGGTTTCAAGCTATTGATTGTAGCTTTCATTACTAAAGAATTTTAATTCCATGCTACATGGAAAGAACAATGATCATGTATGGTCACAATCTGTTACCTTAACTGTTTTACACAATTGTGCATCACCACAAAAATGGCAAATCCCTGCCAGATCTTAAATTCTGGAATTTCCTCTCCAAGCCTTTCTGCTCCCCTTTAAGATAAACCTACTTCATTAACTAAGTTTTTGGTCACTTATCCTAATATCTTCTTGTATGGCTTATTGTCAGATTTTGGCTTGAGACATTTTACTATATTAAAGGTGCTATATAATTGTAAGTTGTTGTTGTAGTTTTATTTGATTGCTGGGTGTTAACATTGAGGAAAAAATCTAATTTACATTACAACTTCCTTTTCTTAAGGTTACCGCTTGCAGAGTCAATACTTGCAGAAATTATGATGTACGTATACTTCTAAAATGTTCACTTTATTTAATTCTAAATAAGTGAAGAAATCGCAAACCAAATCCACAAATAAGTCTCATTCCAGAGTCTTGGAGAAGGTAAATACCTATCTTAGTAAAACACAGGAAACAGACAAAGTCCACATAGACGCGTGTTCTGAGTGCCCAGATTCGACCATAATATTTTGACACTATATTTAGTGCTTTCATCATATTGCTGTAAAACCAACTCTTCCCACATCACACTGGGATATTGCCAATCAGACTGAACTCAACTAAAGATCTTTCTGCAGCGATTCTGAGACTAACATTCACCTCCTGCAGCTTTAGCAGCCTCCCCACCCACTTTGTGAGGCAGCCTTCGACAATTTTTCTTTAGTTGCGAAGCACAAATTGCAACATTGAAGTTACTCATTTTTTCAATCTACTTGAGGTGAACTTTGTTTTTTCAAAAAAGATATTTTGCGTTGGGGCATTGTGTAATCTGATGTGTAATATATCTTTAAGAAGAATGTTATAATAGATCACATGATTTTATTATCCAATGACAGAGTAGCGTGGGCTACCTTAGTATGTAGTCAATAGTGAATAGTATAGAGTAAGAGTTTGTAATGTAGAGACAGGGTTTTAGTTGTAAGTACACAAGTGTAGTTGCTGAGTTCCTTTGTAAATAAATAGAATGTGTTCTACACAAGAACTGTCTCCTGATCTGCTCTGTCTATGGTACCAACTCAGTCATCCTGAAACAAGTGTGCAACCTGGATCCATTAGTCCAACTAAACTGGCGACCAAGAATCCAACAGGATCTAAGATGGATTTGAGCTATTATTTTTTATTTATTAGAGTTAATGAGCAGAATTTTGCCGTTGGCGAGCAGGGGGCGGGAACCGCTCGCCGATGCGTAAAATGACGCGGGATGACATCAGGCAGAACCCCCGACGTCACCACGCCCCATTTAAATTTTCAGGAAGGCGGGGGCGCAGTAAAATCAGCTGTGGGCCCGCCGACCTGTCAATGGCCAATTGAGGCCATTGACAGGATCATTGAAACAATTAAAGGACCTACCCGTCCAACTTTAAGGTTGGCGGGCAGGCCAGGAGCCCCTGCGGCAACTAGAAAAAACATGAAACCTCATCCAGAGGCGGGATGAGGTTTCATGCAGGGTTTTAAAAAGTTTAATAAAGTTATCGTGTAAAATATGAACATGTCCCACCTCATGTCACATGAGGGGGACATGTTAGGGAATTTTTTTTTTTCTATTTTTAATCTTTTTCAAAGTGGAAGCGATCTCTCTGAGGCTCCACTTTGCCTCATGCGTTAAAGAGCGCACTCTTGCTTTTGGGGAATCCCCCCCCGCCCGCACAGAAAGTGCATAGCGCTTCCCACCAGACGTCACGCTGGGCGGGCCTTAATTGGCGGTGCGGCCTGCTTCGCTGGCAGCGTTTGGCTTCCCGCCTGCCGGAGATTGGGTTGGGCCCACCCGCCCGACAGGCAGAAAATTCTGCCCAATGAATTCTGCAATAAAAAAACGTTATTTAAGGTTTGTTCCATTCAGTGTTTGCTGCTGCTTTTAAGGACAGGTGTGACAGAGTAAAATTAGGAAGTGAGGATTTCCTCTGTGATACAGTTTTAAGATCTTTTAATGATTTTAACTGTTGCTGTGGCTCCTATTCCAAGTATTCTAGTTTTTCTCCTGTGTACTACACTATGTTGAATTGCTTTTGTCTGTCAAGATATTCCATGTGAAATTTAATCCATGAGCTATGACTACTTGTAGTATCCCCAATTTTCATTGCTCCATTGGCAGCCGTGCCTTTAGCTGTCTACTCTGTAACCTCTGGAATTCCCTCCCTAAATTTCTCAGCCTCTCTATCCTCTTAAAATGCTCATTTAAAACTTATCTCTGTCTCAGCTTTGTCATCTGCCCAGTCACCTTCTACGGCTTTGTATCAGGAATTGATAATACTCCTGTGCCATTTTACTATTTTAAATGCAAATTATTGTTGTATAGGCGTTTTGGTAGAATTACATATTGCATGGATGCCGTTTGACCCAACTGGTCCATATCAGTCTTTACACTCCATATGATCCTCCTCTCCTTTCTTCATCTATTCGCATATCCTTTCTCTTTCACGTATTCAAATAGCTTTCCCCTATATGCATCTCTGCTATTCACCTCAACTACTCCTTGTGGTAGCAAGCCCCACAGTCTAACCAAGCTGAGTAAAGCAATTACACTGAAATAATCTTTCAAAAGAATCAACCCTTAAGAGAGCTTCTGTATAAATTCTATCTCTCTCAATGATTTGGGAAACAGAGAGGAAATTATTTACTTCTCCACACACACTGGCCTGGTATTTCATTTAACAGAACACAATTATATCCACTTGATAAATTTTGAATTGGTTCTTGTACCCATTAAATAATCCTTTAATTTTGCTTATAATTTACTTTCAACAGCTCAAAATTGTCTTCAGAAATAATGCAGTAACTAAAATATCTTGAGTACAATGTTCCTATTTTATTCTTGGAATGCTGGCAAAATTGCCTATTGCTCATCCCTCGATACAATGAAGGTGTTAGTGAACTTTCACCTTGAACCATTCAATCCTTCTGTTACTGGTGTTAATTTCCCTTGCTGCTTTCTTTGAGGATTGAACTCAAGGTCTTCAGATTATGAGACTGACACGCTGTCTGCTGCACTACTCCTGTGTAGCAGTGAAATACAAAAGCTCTAGGTAAGTTACATCAGCAATATGTCTCCCCTGCATCCTTCAGATTCAATGGGAAGACCATAAAACAACCACTAGTGTCTTTCTTGAAGCCAGGCACACAAGCCATGATCATTCAGACAAAACTCCTGCAAAATCACCTTCGATGAACTAGCCGCTGTGTCCAGTCGGCCAAAAACTATCTCACCTATGAGATCCTGTTTCGCCAACTCTCAAATGGCCAACATTCCAGGGGAGGGCAAAGAAAACACTTCAAAGATACTCTGAAACTCTCCTTGAAGGTGCGGCGCCATTGACATTAATGACTTGGAGAAGCTTACCAATTGTTCAGAGGGGTGACAACCGGTCCTTCAAACTGCATCATGCTTTGAGTTGCGTGCCTTAATGATGGGGTGGAGCAGCAGCAACAGAAAAGGCAAGGAAGCAAATCCTGCACTCCAGATCCCACTACCTGGTGCGACGTCCTGCCGCAGGTGCCCAGAGATCTGCAGATCTAGAACTGACCTGCTCAAGGACACGAAGGCCCATAGCAGAAATTCACGATCCTAAGCCGACATTATCCTCAAATTGAGGGACAGCTGACGATGAGGGTGTTATTTTCCCCAGCTCTGCCCCTTCAGAGCCCTGAGTTGTCCTTGGTCCTCATTAATAGCTGGATTCAAAGTAGTTTTGCAAAATCTTTGTTGCAAATTGACTGCTTATCACCAAAAACAGACTGTTCTACCCATTAGTTTCACTGGCAGGACAGCTCTACCAAACATGGTCTACAAATGTTTAGTTGCTAGGAAAAGGAAATACATCGCAACGTATTTTGCATATTTTTTTCTGTAGTTTATTTAGTCACTTTTTAATATAAAATTGCTTGAACAATATCCAAGAAAAAAGGGGGGGAAATCAGGGAAAACTTTGTGATATATTAATGCATTTTCACACAGGATTTAAAGAAAATGAAAACCACCATGCTCAATTATAAATATCTATGCTATGGTTGTAAAAAAAATACCGAATGCTCCTACTTAAAAGACTCCATAGCCTTCACATGTTGACTGCTACTGTAGGGGAAATCCCAGCCGGTCAAGTTTGTCACTTGGAGCTTTAGCAGTTGTAGTAAGTGAGATCAGGGCCTTTGAAAAGGAGTTTTCATTTTGAATTCGTAGACAGAACAAAATAATAAGGCTTCAGGCATCACTATAACTGTAGAAATAATACAGTATTCTCACATTCTTCCATCTGCATCTATTTTCATCTAATTAGTTCTTCAGCAAGAAATCTATAATTTTCTTTTGAACTGTTAGAAACAAGACTGAGGATTTAAGCCTTTGTAGCTTTTTGACCTTTGGTTTTAAGCATCAGGCATTCACACCATTGCTCTGGTTCCAGACTTGGTAAATCTTTAACCTGCAGCAAAACCACTTAATTTAGTGCATTTGAAAATATAAGCTGCACAATCTGATATCCAGAATGAATTGAGGGGGTCAATATACCTTTTGTTTATCAAACACATGCTTTAAACATAGCAATGGGAACTCCCCTCCCCCAGCCCTTGCCATTACTTTCCCACTATGAATGGTTTGGCTACCACATACGTCACAAGAAGCAACGCAAACATCTTGCAGAGCTGCCACTTTGAGAATTTATTTGAAAAAATGACGTATTGTTTTCCAGTGTAGATATACTAGTTTTGTTTCAAATAAGTTTAAATTTAGCCAGGACTGTACCATCATTGACTGTCTACGCTACAGCTTGCCATTTGGACGAGTTATAGAATCATAGCCATTCGAGCAGGGGGAGCAAACAGGAATGTAGTGGTAGTAGGGGACAGTATAGTGAGGGGGATTGACACTGTTCTCTGCAGCAAAGAGCGAGAGTTCAGAGGGCTGTGTTGCCTGCCTGGTGCCAGGATTCAGGTCATCTGCTCAAGGCTGGAGAGGAACTTGCAGTCAGAGGGGGAGGATCCAGTCAGCATGGTCCATGTAGGTGCCAACGGCATAAGGACAAGGAAAGAGATCCGGCAGTCAGTATGAGAATCTAGGAACCAAATTAAGAAGTAAAACCTGAACCATGTGCAAAATGGCATAGGGCAAATAAAATGAGAGAGATGAATGTGTGGCTGAAAGACTGGTGTGGGAGAAGTGGGTTCCAGTTCATGGGGCACTGGTACCAGTACTGGGAAAAGTGGGGGCTATACCGTTGGAACGGTCTACACCTGGACCGTTCTAGGATGTGTGTTCTTGCGATTTGCATAACTAAGGGAGTAGAGAGGGCTTTAAAGTAAACGGGGGTGGGGGGGAGGGAGGGTGAGGGATCAAGCTTGGGTAAATGTGGTAAATCTAGGGGTAGATTCAAGGTAGGACACCATTATAGTAATATGGGAAGTGAGGGTCATAGAATAGCAGGAAGGGACAGAGAGATAAAACTTAAGAATACACCAATAGTCAAGACTAGATATTACAAAGATAACAAAAAGACAAAGCTAAAGGCTCTGTATCTGAATGCGCGTAACATTCATAACAAAGTAAACGAATTGAAGTAAATAAATATGATCTGATAGCCATTACAAAGATGTGGCTGCAGGATGACAAGGTTTGGGTCCTGAATATTGAAGGGTTTATGATATTCAAGAATAGGAAGCTCGGTAAAGGTGGATGGGTAGAACTGTTGATCAGAGAGGGCATTGGTGTAATAGTTAGAGGTGACTTGGTTCAGGAGATCAGGATGTAGAATCGGTTTGGGTGGAGATGAGGAATAGTAGAGGAAAGAAATCACTAGTGGGTGTGGTCTACAGGCTCCCTAATAGTAACCACAATGTAGGACCAAGTATACAAGAAGAAATATTGGGTGCTTGTGATAAAGGGGCAGCAATAATCATGGGTGATTTTAATCTACATATAAACTGGAAAAATCAGACTGGCAGTGGTCACCTGAATGAGGGGTTCATAGAATGCTTTCGAGAGCAGCACTTTCTGGAACCAATCAGAGAGCAGGTTATCTTAGGCTTGGTAATGTGACAGGATTAATTAATGACCTCAGAGTGAAGGAATCCCTGGGTAGCAGTAACCACAATATGATTGAATTTTACATCTAGCTTGAAAGGGAGAAGAGTGCGCCCAAGACGATTATTTAAAACTTAAATAAAGGCATCTATATGGGCATGAAAGCTGAGCTAGCTAAAGTGAACTTGGCTACTAGGCTAGGGGATAGATCAATAGAGAAGCAGTGACACACAATTAAGGGAATATTTTAGAACACTCAGAAGTATATTCCTACTATAAAGAAAAATTCTAAACTATCTGTGGGTAGCTAAAGAAGTTATGTGCTTTTTCCTTAAGTCTGATGCTTTAACTTTTTTTTATTCATTCAGGGGATGTGGGCTTCGCTGGCTAGGCCAGCATTGATTGCCCATCCCTAGTTGCCCTTGAGAAGGGTAGTAAATGCTGGCCCAGCAAGCGAAGTCCACATCTGCTGAATGAATTTAAAAAAAGTTTAAGAAAGCTCAGATTGAGGAAAAAGCACATAACTGCACCAAGATAAGTGGCAGGTCAGATGATTGGTCAGAATATAAACAATGGCAGAGAGTGACTAAAAGGTTAATCAGGAGAAAGAAATTAGAGTATGAGAGGAAGCTAACCAGAAATGTAAAAATGGAAAGCAAGAGTTTCTACAGGTACCTATAAAGGAAAAGAGTAAGGTGAGTGTTGGTGCTCTAGAGGGTGATAGTAGATAATAAGAAAATAGCAGATGAAATGAACAAATATTTTGCCTCTGCCTTCATTACAGAGGATACAAAAACATTCCAGTAATAGCTGTAAATCAGGAGCTGGAAGGGAGAGAGGAACTTGGTGAAATTACAATCACTAGGGAAGCAGTACTGAGCAAACTGTTGGAGCTGAGGGCTGACGGGTCCTAACGGACTTCATCCTAGGGTCTTGGAAGAGGAAGCTAATGAGGTAGTAGATGCGCTGGTGTTAATTTTCCAAAATTCCCTAGATTCTGGAAAGGTTCCGTTAGACTGGAAAGTAGCAATATAACTCCTCTATTCAAGGGAAAGAAGCAGAAAGCAGTAAACTATAGGCCAATTAGCTTGATGCCTGTTGTGTGAAAGGTATTAGAATCCATCATTAACAAGTTTATAGTTGGGCACTTAGAGAAACTCAAGGTAATTGGGAAGAGTCAGCAAGGTTTTGTGAAAGGTAAATCATGTTTAACCAATTTATTGATGTTCTTTGAAGGAGTAACATGCGCTGTGGATAAATGGGAGCCTGTAGACGTGCTGTACTTGGATTTCTAAGAGGCATTTCATAAGGTGCCATATCAAAGGTTATTGCAGAAAATAGAAGCTCATGGTGTAGGGGGTAACATATTAGCATGGATAGAAAATTGATTGGCTGGCTGGCAGAAAACAGAGAGTATGCATAAATGGGTATTTTTCTGATTGGCAGGATGTGACAAGTGGAGTCCCAAAGGGGTTTGTACTGGGGCCTCAACTTTTTATAATTTACAACAATGAATTAGATGAGGGGAGTGAAGGCATGATGGCTAAATTTGCAGATGACACAAAGATAGGAAGGAAAGTTTGTTGTGAAGAGGACATAAGGAGGTTGCAGACAGATATCACAGATAAGTTGAGTGAGTGGGAAAAGATCTGGCAGATGGGAGTATAATGTAGGAAAATGTGAAGTTGTTCGCTTTGTCAGGATGAAAAAGCAGAGTATTACTTAAACGGAGAATGGCTGCAGAATTCCTAAGTGCAGAGGGATCTAGGGGTAGAATAACCCCCCCTCTCCCCACCACTGTTGGGGGGGAAGTTTAAGAGCAGGCACACGGAGGCGCGCCTCTGATTGGCGCCCCTAATTGGGGGCGCGCTGCCATTTTACGTGGGCGGGCCAATTAAAGCCTGCCCAGCGTGACGTCTGCAAGGAAGCGCTATGTGCTCCCTGTGCAGGCGGGGGGGAGGTGGGAATTGGGGGGGGGGGGGGGGGAATTCCCTGAGCCTGTGCTGAGATAAGTGCTGCCTCAGGGAGATCGGCTCCACAATAAAAGATCTGAAAAATAGAAAAAATATTTCCAGTCACATGAGTTGCGACATGTCCATCACTTTTAAATACACTTTAATTACATTTTTAAAAAACCTACATGAAACCTCAAACCGCCTGTGGATGACGTTTCATGCTTTTTCTAATGCCCACCAGGGCTCCTGGCCTGCCTGCCAACCTTAAGGTTGGACGGGCAGGTCCATTAATTAGTCTCAATTGGCCATTGACAGGTCTGCGGGCGCACAGCTGATTCTGCTGAGCCCCCGCCTACTTGAAAATTGAAGTGGGGCAGGGTGACATCAGGAGTTCCGCCCGTCATCATCCTGCGTCATTTTACACATTGGTGAGCGGGCCCCACCCCCTGCTGGCCGACTGGGAAATCCTGGCCTAGGTGATTTAATGCATGAGTCACAAGAAGTTAGCATGCAGTACAGCAAATAATTAAGAAGGCTAATGGAATGCTATCCTTTATTACCAGAGGAATTGAACATAAAAGAATGGATGTTATTCTTCAGTTATACAGGGCATTGGTGAGACCATACCTTAAATATTGTTTTGGTCTCCTTATTTAAGGAAGGATGTGAATGCATTGGAGGCGGTTCAAAGGAGGTTTCCGAGATTGATACCTGGAATGAGCGGGTTATCTTATGAGGAAAGGTTAGACTTGTTTCCACTGGAATTTAGAAGAGTGAGAGGTGACTTGATTGAACTATATAAGATCCTGAATGGTATTGACAAGGAGGACGTGGAAAGGATGTTTCCTCTTGTGGGTGAGTCCAGAACGAAGGGGCACTGTTTTAAAATTAGGGGTCGCCCATTTAGGACAGAGATAAGAAGTTTTTCTCTCAGAGGGTTGTGCGACTTTGGAACTCTCTGCCTCAGGTGGTGGTGGAGGGTCATTGAATATGTTTAAGGCAGAGGTAGATTGATTCTTGTTAGGCAAGGGAATCAAAGGTTATCCGGGGTTAGATGTGGAATTCGAAACACAAACAGATCAGCCGTGATCTTTTTGAATGGTGGAGCAGGCTCGAGGGGCCGAATGGCCTACTTCTCCTATTTCATAAGCTCAAAGATGGTTGGTTACAGCCCAGGAGACCATTCAGCCTGTCGTGTCTGTGCTGGCTCTCTGAACGAGTCATTCACCCAGTTGCTGCATCACTGCCTTCTCCCCAGAGCTTGGTACAGTTTTCTTCTCTCTTCGAGATGGAAAAGCTGTTGACTTCCTCCCCTCAAGGTCAGACTATTGAGCATCCCCATCACCGACCCAGCTCAAACCGGTTAACTCAACTCAGAGCAGAAATCAAACTGGAGGTCTTTCTGCTCTCTGTAGCTCAGTTCTAAACAGATGTTGACCGCATCGCTGGAAACTCAAGTATTTCATAAACTTAAATAAAAACAAGACGACTGCGGATACTGGAAATCTGAAATAAAACAGGAAATGCTAGAAAAAGCTCAGCAGGTTTGGCTGCTGAGTTTTTCCAGCATTTTCTTGTTTTCATTTCATAAACTTTATGTTTTCACATTCGATAAAATATTTGTGTACAGAACCACATACACAATGGCATCATCCAATTTTTTTGAACTTACAAGTGCTCTGGAAGTTCCTCTCGCAGCTTCAGTATGATAATCCAGAATGTTTTATATTAAAAAATATCCAGGGCAGTTTTATGAACATTGCTAATATGATTTGCTCTTTCAGCCTGGACTCTGAAAAAGTGATAAAAAGGTATACTGAAATGCTGAAGAAAAAAACCTTCAAGCATCATTACACCTCAGGCATGTCGAAGCTTTTGAGAGTGAAGCGTTGGTGTAATATCCTCCTGAAGTATAAGAGTCTTGGCTCCACCGTTATTAACCGAGCGACTGCTCTGATATTGTTTGCAGTAGGGCCAATGGGCTTTTAAATACACTGCTTCCACACACAAGGAGCTCTTTGCAAACCCTGGTTGGGGGGAAAAGTTCATTTCAATGGCTGTGTAATAACTCCTCCCCTACTTTCTGATAAGTGGAGCAAGGGACTGAAAGTCTGCTCCCACCTGCCCATAAAGTGCCCCAAGGAAATTCAGTCTCCCTATGTTTACACGTATTGTAAATGGGGTGTGGAACAGGTAACGACTAAAGGCAGTCTATTTGTATAACATAGCTGTGCCTGTTGCTTCTTCTCCATAAAGCATTCATCCTTGATGTACTCTTCATCTAATTTTATTTATTGAAATAGGTTAACGTTACTCACTTTCCTCAGGGTATAAATGCCTCAGAGACCCCTACATTTCAGTTGTACCTGTTTCTATTTTTTTTAAGAAAATATTAATGATCCCAGTTCGTTAAGTTTATACCATACAAAGCCTTCCAGAGCCTCACTGCCTCCCACTTGCCACTTTTATTGTGTTTGCTGCAGTGTGCGGGCTCATTTTCTGGGTTAAAAAAAAACCTTTCATAAACTGCAGGTTCTAGCGCAGCAATAACAAAAAAAAATGTACCTGTGACTCTTAAGGCTGCCACGTGGCACTCAAAGATTACTAAACATAGCGCTCTATTAATGATAACACATTGTGCGTCAACCACAATCATTCAAAACTAAAACCTAAAAGATTAGCAGTCAAAACGCTGGAAATTTTCTTCAATTGCAACGATTCATTTCTGGCCGTGTTTCAAAGAAAAAAAAAATTGCATTTATATAGCACCTTATATGACCTCTGAATGTTCCAAAGTGCTTTCTTTATATCTGATGAAGTACTTTTCAATTACGGTTGCAGCTGTAATAGATGGAACCTATTTCACTATTGTACACCTATGATTACTTGCAGCCACATTACTTCTCCCTATTATTTCTGTAGTTGCTGTGGATTTTGACTAGAGATTAGCCTCCCTTTAGTTCAACACAAAGGGCTCTCTTGTTCATTCGTGACTGCAGACTCAAAATGTTCTGGCATATCACTAAAATAAGGATGGGCGAGTGCTTCATAGGTGGACATCCTTCGGTTTGGACTGAAGTGGAAGCAGTTCTGAAAAAGAAGAGAATTAATGCGGCCAATTTGGAAAAAAACACTAACGCGGATAAAATTAGCAAACAGTGGGCTAAGCTAAAGATTAAAAATCACTTTCCTCACACCATTGATGTCGAATATACTTCATTAACAAAAGCAATAAAATGTAATGTCCTTTGGAACAACTGCAACTGGATGGAAGGGAAGGCTTATCTATTATCTTTCATGCCTGCAGTGCAACTTATCCTTGTATTATTGTCACTGTTGTTGGAGAGGCAGCCACGAATTTGCATACAGCAAGATCATACAAACTGAGATAAATGATTAGTTAATTTGTTTTGGTGCTGCTGGGTGGGGGATACTTGTTGTTCAGCACACCGGGAGACCCTACCCTGCTTCAAATCGTGCCCAGGGATCTATTATGCCCAACTCATCTTAAAAATCTCATCCCAGAGAGGCCACCTCAAACGAGAAGCATTCCGGCTGCTTCTTCTGCTTTGGTTTTGTCGGTATGACAGACTAGGACCTCATCCTCTTTATTTTTTAAAAAACTGGACAAAGACTTAGACAGGCATAGATCCAGTCATTTTGTGACCCCCCTCGAACAAAAGAAGCTAGCTGGCAGTATTGAAGATACTCGCACCTCATTATCTCTGAAGAGCCACTAAAGACACATTGTGGGCTGCACAGACCAAATTCAAAGAGAGCTATACAAAGACCATTTGCATTTCATTGCATCTGCGTTGGCTGGCCAATAGGAGTCTGCTAAGACAAAGGACCCTGCAACCTTCCTTTCAATTCTTAATAGTAGAGACATGCAACAGTCTCAGCGACCCAGACGAGGAGTACACATGGAGAGTGGAGAGGTGGAAATCATGTGACATGGACCTTTAGCTGAGGAACCACTGCAGCTGGACCATTGTGCAGCTCATAATGTGTTGTTAGTGTTTCTGCAGAGGTAACGAGGTGAGAGTTTTTCCAATACTGCCAGGTAGCTCCTTTTGTTCGGGGTCGCAGACAGACATAAATTTAGCCATTTGAAGTCTTTGTCCAGTTTTAAATTTTTAGAGATAGCAATGAGCGTATCTCTGTATATTTTATTTTTACCAAATATGTAGGGTGAGGTCTTAGTCCCTCACAGGTCTTGAAGATTTCAAGTGATGGGGCTGTGACTGTCCTCTGGCAGCTTATTCCATTGTGGGGTTGTCCTTGGGAACAAAGATTCTTGAAACACTGTCTTGGAAACAAATCATCTCTGTAGTTTGAGTGGATGTCTACCTCGTGTTGTGTCAATGCCAGAGGGCACCAGGCACTTGTTTCTGTCAATTCCCACTAGTCCATTCCATATTTTATAGAACATGGTTAGTTTTTCTTCCCCTTCCTTTGTAGTGATTCCCATTCCAAATCTTACACTATACTGATTCATGCAGAATCGTGCGGCATGTCTTTGGATCGCTTCAATCTTATCTATTGCTGAAGAAAGAGATCTGCTGTCTCTTTTCGTCTTGCTCTCATCAGGATAGACTCACAAGAATACCAATTGTAAAGGGAACAAGAAGAGTCTACGGCTGTCACTTTTACTCCTGAAACATGCCCTGTCTACCTCCGATTACCTTGGAAGGGTAAGGTGTCTCAACACTTTGAGTAATAGGTGAAGCTAGCTGTTTTACACTGCTACTATGCAGTAGTAACTCGAGTGGTATTCTCCATTAATAGGATGCTGCCGTCAAGCCAAAAAGGCGTTTTGCCTATTGCACAAATGAGTCATTAATTTCAGTGCTGGCATGATGCCAGATATGAAGGCCGTAGGTCCCAACGACTGGCGGATCGTAATGAACAGCATGACCCTTCGGCTGTTTGCAACAGGCAAAGTTTTTACTGTACCCAACCAGCCCATGCTTGCAAAACTCAAAACACAGCATCCAACATTAGATTTGATTCCCCGTTTGGACAGCACTTGCTAAACAATCCTGATTGTGCTTAAAAATTACATGGACAAACAATTTAAGGTTTTCTAACAGGCTCGCAGTGCGGATGATTTGTATGCCAGAAGCTACATTTATTCACACACAGGGCCCTGTCCTTTGCAGATAGAAGGATCATATCCACATATTGCGCCTTTTTCAACTAAACCATAGCTTGGGGGGATAGCCATTCCCTGGTTCATTCCTCTTGGCAATGCCTTTACCAATCAGAGTCGACCTGTCTGGTTTGAATTTAACAAAATCTTGGCAGTTAACTGTTCCCTGGTACATTCTCCATGGCCACGCCTCTATCAATCAGAGCCCACTTGCCAACCAATCAGCACTCTCTTCTCATGCAGTATAAATTGTTGTTCCCTTAACAATTGGTATTCTTGTGAATCTGTCCTGATGAGTGCAAGACAAAAAGCTTTGAGAGCATGTCTCTTTTTTCATCAATATTCAAGTTCTGTACTAACAAATGACTGTCAATCTTATTTATATCTCTCATCATATAAGGATCCCACAAGCAACTTGCATAATCCAGGACTGGATGAACAAATATTGGGTAAGGTATAACTCTGATATTTTTGTTGCAATTTCTAAGGTTCCTTCTCAGAATTCCCAAGAACCTTGTTAGCTTTGGATGTTATCTGCTGAACGTTAGGTGAAAATTTGGATGGTACATATTTATCCACGGTTTGTGTCAAGGGATTTTGTAGCTTGTCACTTTTTCTTGACTGACAATGAAATCAATTAATAAAGTAACAATTACTGAAACTCTGAAAATGTTTTCTTATTCCTTCCTTGTCGGCATTTTTGCTAATGAAGATTTCCCTCCCTCAATGCTCCATTCTCTAAGGTTTAGGAAGACACCATGCTTGAGGGACAGAGGTTCTAGGGAAATTGGAAATTGCCCAACTACAGAACTAAACCCTTCGCAACAGTCCAAAATAAAATACTTTCAACCTAGATTATGTGCTCAAGCTCCCAAGTACCGCTTAGCCCATGACCTTTATTATTTTCATTCAGGGGTAAGATTGAGCCAACATGATAGGTAATCAAATTCGCCAAGTATCCCCAGAGCTTCTGTTTGACCGAGGCCACGGGGATCCAGTTATAGAATGCACAAGAATGGTCATGATCGAATGATGTAGATTTTAATATTAAGGCTGATAGTAGAGTGAATAGCTCCAGGCTATCTTTGTAGGTAGGGAGTTATACCACCGATCAAGTGGTTACTAAATGTCTACAACAGTAAAAATTGTACAGTGCCTTTCAGAAGAGGGATTCAATGGGCAGGCTGACTTTTTTTTTTCCATACTAGATTGTTATTAAGTAAGATTTGAGAGCTCAAAAACCATTAATCTCTTTGATAATTCTGGGCTCAAATTAATGTCCCAACATAAGGTACTGTATTAATCCCTACAACCATAACCTTGTTTATTGATCTTTGAAAAAGCTTCAAATCTTAGAGCAACAGGAAGCTTCAAAAATGAGACTTTGTCACTGCCATCGGAACTTTGGCCAATTCGGTGACTTGAGGCTTGTGGCAAGATAGTTAAAAAACGTAAAACCTGATAGCTGAACACCTAGGAATTGGGAATGATAAAGAACCAGGTTTCGTCATCAACAGATATTTACTTGATGATTAGAAAGTAGTATTGATGAGACATCGAGAGCGGTCTGTTCTTGTCGCCTGCCTCAGAAATTCAGTCTGCTCCGGCCTGCCCATTGTCTATCTCCTCCTGTTTCTCCTAAACGCCGAGGTCCAATTCCGCCCTCTCAAGTGCCCGTTTTGCATATGGCAACCTAGACCGAACTTGAAATAGTCGCAGCCCACATGGTTCAATACCACAGCCCTGAGTCTTAATTAAATCTTGCGTGCATTAGAAATAAATATGCAGTGCCTTAGCACGTTTAAACTATCTGCTTCCACTTTTACGTTTTTAGATTTTATCTATTGTAATTAATTATTCTGGAGAATGTTTTAGGCAAACAAAATTCATACATGTGCCTTCCTCTGTAATGGTTAAGCTGCGGCTGCAAGGTTTTTTCTACCTGCGCTCCCAGGCTTGAGCTATTTTCCTGGGGTCAGGTTATTTTAATGTCTTTGGTTATACCATCGAAAATACAAATGGTGTCTTTTAAAGTGAAAGGGAGGTTTTCTCGGAGGTGGGGGGCTCTCCTGGGGAGATCTGTACTTGCCTCAAGGGGAAGATCATCATTACTGCAGGCCTCAGGAGGACTGTAGCAGTGATGCCTCACGGTCTGGCTTCAGGACAACCAAGGGGAAGTTTGTGGGGGGTTTTTTTTGAAAATAATTTGAAGCAACTGGGGTAGAGAGAGCATAATGCATTCCCTCACGGAGGATTACAATTATTTTGGGTGTTTAAAATTTAAATTTCTTCAAGGCACTCACAACATTCCTAGCATCCTCTGTTGCTATGGTGCAAATGATGGGGATAAATGTACTCCCATTATTTGTCTGACACACACGATGTGCCCACCCATATCTGGAATCTGAAATGTAGGAAGTGCCAGGTTTTATGACCAACAGCAAGCAAACGTATATCGGTAGGTGGACTAATCGGTAGGTGACATCACTTCTGGTGGAAAATTCTGGAATTGTGGTGGTGGTAAGGAGTTGATGGGATAGTTTCCCCTTCCAATTTGTTTTGCCAGTCCGGCCCACTGCAAGTGACACCCAGCAGCCAGATAAAAATCTACCCCAACTGTATCAGTTGTGTCTTGAAGTACTGGAATTCCTTTTTTGTCACTTTTTTTTCTGGTGATTTGCAATTTTAGTGCGTATCAGTTTCGGGGAAACGACAGGAAAACTGAAAATGTTGCAGTGTATTTTTTTCACCTCTGCAGAAAGAACTCTGCTGGTTATGTAGCTCAGCAAGGCCCCCCAGTGGCTGAACAGGATGCTGCAGCATCAAGCCACCCTTGTAGAAAGCCTGGGAGACTCGACCATTTTGATACTGTCTGATTCTGGACCAGTATCGTCTCAAAATGTTTCTTCCTCTTCTCCAGCACAAATTGACCTTCAATCCTTATGAGATCCAGATCGATTCTGACAGCAGCTGAACACTAAGTTCTTAGTTCCTCCTCTAATTATAAAAAGAATATAAAAACGGCAAAAGCTGACCCTACTTCCAGTGAAAGCACCTTAAAGAAGCTGAATGCTAAAAAGAACTGTGAGGAACTGGGGTCTGCTCAAAGTTGTGACAGATTTAAAAAGCACCATGCTGCATCATCTATAAAACACGGGATGACATAGTGGTGAGGGGGGAGGAAAAAAATAAACGGAGACAGTTTGGGAGTTAAGTGGTCTTATGTTTGGTGGAAAAAGATGGGTTTTGAGTACGTTTTTAAGGGTGGGTAGGGAAGAAGTGGTTTAAAGAGGGAGGCCAAGAGTGAAGGGCCATGATGGCGGGAGCCTGTGCCATTGACAGTGAGGCAAAGCAAGGAGGATTATTGAAAGATTAGAGTTGGAGTGCCAAAGGGTGCGGAAGGCGAAGTAATTAAGGCATCAGCAGGTTGCAGAGATAAAGTGGGACTAAGGTGTGTTTATGAATTGAAAGCAAAACATGAGGATGGAAGATTGGGAGAGTGGGTGTTTTAATGCAGGACAAGCTAAACTTGGGGCAAATTGGGTGTTCGAGGATGGCTGAGATCGTCATGTTTGGGAAACGTCTGGACGTAACCCCGGAGTGGGAGCCTCAGCAGCTTCACTGCCGCCCTGTTTCACCCCCGAGCGGGTAGGGGAGCTGGAGGGTGTGCTGAGCAGCAGGAATCTGCTCAGATTGGCACCGCCCGCGACACCCACATGCCCCGCTCACAAGATCAATGCAGAGCTAGAAAGCGGGGAAACCCAGTCAGATATCCAGCCTCAGACATGGTGCCAGCAGCTGCACGGCCATCTCACAACCCCAGCCAAAAGAGATGAGAGACCACTCCCATCTCAGGAAGCCCTTAGGGTCACTCACCAGCCAGCTAGGTCGCTCCCTTCAGGGTCAGCACCCAGGCACAGCACTAAGTATGGTGCGGACAAACACTTGTCACAAAGAGAGCACCTGGGAAAGAGATACTGGCTCCACAGGAAAGGAAATGAAGGTTCGGAATTTGGATGTGACCTTTCTTGCAGGAAAACAGTCAAAAAGCACTGCGGGGCCGGTTAATGAGAGCCAAGTGAGTCGCCCCCTCGGGAGCTGCCGGCCAATCCGATTGGCTGGCAGCTCCATCAGTCCTAGCAGCGCCAGGAAGGCATCAGTGGCCGCTGCTGGGACTGCAGGAGAAGAAAGGACCCCAACGCCTTGGATCCCTGGAGCAGGTAAGTCCGGGGTCTTGGGTTGGGAGAATTTGGGTAGGTTAGGGAGAGCGGCAGTCGGTGGGGGAGGGAGTGAGTAGGAAGGAAGGGGGAGAGGTTCAACCTAAGGAAGGGCCGCACCACGATCGGCAAGGGAAGCCCCCGGACAGCGACACCTCCCCCCCCCACCCCCAACCATCTCCTTCCCGACATTTAACCACTTGAGGTGAAACATTGGGCTTCCTGCTCATGCCCTGCTGCCCACACCATGGGCAGCACATTATCAGGGTCAATTAGCTTGATAACAAGCCGAAGTGACCCTCAACTGACCACTGAAGCATGGCAGACAGGCTGCGGATTTCGGCGCCCCGTCACCCCTGTAATGTGGGGGTGAGCTCGAGGATGTGCGGCAAGGTGGTGCCATGGGTGCCCACTCCATCTTACGTGGCCCCCCCCCTCCCACCCTGTGGGGAAACACGCCTGCTGGGGGCATGTAAAACTCAGTCCAAAGTGTATGTGCGCCTGTGAGGGTGAGGAAGTGGATAGAAATCCGGTCTACACAGTAAAGAAGGAACAGAATGATATCTAACTCTGTTTAAACCTGGCTGGTCTCCTACATTCTACCCTACACCATCCAAAACTCTATTACCAATGTCTTAACTTGCAGCTGGTCCCGTTCCCCTATCACCCCTGTGCTCACTTATCTACACTGGCTCCTGATCAAGCAAGGTTTTAAAATTCTCATCCTTGTTTTCAAATCTCTCCATGGCCTCACTCTTCCCTATCTCTGTAATCTAGCTTCCAGCCTCCCATCGCTCTGATATCTACCCCCATCTTATTCTGGCCTCCTGAGCATCCCTAGTTTTAATCATTCCATCACTGGTGACCTTGCCTCTAGTTGGCTAGGACCCAAGCCCTAGAAGTTTCTCCCTACGCCGCTCTGCCTCTCTACCTCACCTTCTTCCTTTAAGATACTCCTAAAAATCTAGCTCTTCGACCAAGCCTTTGGCATTCTGATTTAATAGCTCCTTCTTTGGCTTGGTGCCACATTTTGTTTTATAAAGGTCCTGTATAGTGCCTTGGGACATTTTATTACGTGAAAGGCACTAGATAAATGTATGTTGCTTTTGTTTAAACATAACACTGATTGTCAGGCAGACAAACTCACAAGTAGTAGGTCTTTTCCTAATGAATCGATCTGAGGCAGTAAATCTTCAATAGGCTTTAGCGGCCTGGCAGTAAAAGAGCTGTAGGGCAGTGGAGCATCAGTGGGCCATTCCTCTTCATCAGGAAGACCGAGCATACTGAAAAGATAAGGCTAAGGTTAATCCGAGTACCAGCAGCTCATTATACACTGAATGCCTTTTAATGATGTGCTGAGCGAATGACCACTTTCAATACGAGGAGCTTCCTAAATCATCATGTAGAATGCACCCATTTCAAATGGCTTTTCTCACCCATTAATTTCCACGTCCACTGCTCCCTGGGATTTAGTCAGCTGGGTGCCTAGGCTAATGCAGAAGCATGCAATGCCCTTTACTTAATTCATTACAAATAACTTGATTTAAATTACGGTTTTACAATTAGTTGATGTGAGCTGCAGCAGAACTCGGGTTGGAATCTAGATCCACCTGTTGCTTTTTTGGTCCCGTTAGAAATTCTGGTGATTTGGTGGTGGGGTTGTGGGGAGACATCATAAGTGATAATATGACGTAAATGAGGAAAAGACATTTATCCTGTTTATCCTACAACTGCACCAACAGTGCAGCTGTTGAACACTCACTTAAAATCTAACATTTAACAGTGTCCAATGCCAGCCAACTTTTTTTATATTCGCAAGTGTTTTTATATATGCAAGTGTCACTGGCAATTCTCTATCCCTAATTGCACTCGAGGAAGGGGTGGTGAGCTGCCTTCTTGAATCGCTGCAGCCCATGTGGTGTGGATGCACCCACAGTGCTGTTAGGGAGGGGGTTGCAGGATTTTGATCCAGCGACACTGAGGGAACTGTGATAATAGTTCCACGTCAGGATACTGTGAGGCTTGGAGGGGAACCTGCAACTGGTGTCGTTGGCACGCATCTGCTGCCCTTGTTCCTCCAGATGACAGATGTTACGGGTGCTATCAAAGGAGCCTTTGCGAGTTGCTGCAGTGGGTTTTGTAGATGATACACGCCGCTGCCACACTATGCCGGAGATGGATGCAGTGGATGTTGAATGTAGTGGATAGTGGGGGGTGTGTGGGTGGGGGCAAAAAAGGGGAGATGCTATGTTCTGAATAGTACTGTGCTTCCTGAACGTTGTTGGAGCTGCACTTACCCTCCATCACATTTCTGACTTGTGCCTTGTAGATAGCGGATAGGATTTGGAGAGTCAGGAGGTGAGTTACTCGACACAGAATTCCCAGCCACTGTACTTACGTGACTGGTAGTTATGTCTCTGGTATGGCAGCATATCACACTGAAAGGTGGAATCTCATTAACAGCAATCGATAGTACTGCTGAGATAACAAGAGTAAACTGCTGGGAGGTGAAAATATACAAAGGATCTGTCAGCATCTCTGTAAAGAAAAGTTAACATTTTGGGCTTAGAACCTTTGTCAGATTGTAGCATGAAACCCTTTACCAGATGAGATGGACCACAATGACAGGGTAAATCTAACAGCACAGGAGGAAGCCATTTGGCCCATCATATCTGTGCTGGTTCTTTGAAGGAGTGGTTCAATTTAGTCCCAAACTGCAGCTTATTCTCCATAATCTTGTAAATTAGTTATGAGGGTTACTGCTAGCTAATTGCAACACTCGCTATCAAAATTTAATAACAGCTGAATGGGCCGGGGAAATGGTAAAACTCCACCAGCAATTTATTCGTCAGCAGTCATTACTTTAGAGCCCTGGGTTCCAACCACATGGATCATTCACAATCTGTGTACCAGGCGTGATACTTACTCAAATATTTTTTGAAGCTGATTAATATCTGAGATGCCACAAAGAAAGGGTCTAAAATGATTAAAAAAAAATAAAGACGGTCAAATGATGTGAGATCCTTTCACGATTAAAAGTACAAACTTTGTTATTTCGACTTCAGCCCCTGGAGATAATAAACCACATCTTTCTTTGAACCTCAACATCATCGAATCCCTGAATAAAAATCGGGCTTTCACTGCTCTGCGCAGTGTCAAGTCATTCGGTGTACTCCATGCAATGTAATTTCTTCCAGCTATGCTTTATCTTTCAGTGTTATTCACCCTTTTTACTCTCCTGACAGTTAATCTTCTGCAAGTATTGGATGCTTAGCTGGAGAGCAATATTGTATAGATGTGATTTCCATTCACTGTCGTAATGTTAACCTCTTGTTAGGAACAGGGCGTTGCACAATCTGTGAGGCGGTGGACAGAAGCCTGTTTTCTTTAAACAGAAAGCTTGGCTGCTTTTAATCCATTCTTTAAAACATAAACTGGAACCGAGATGAGAATAGTTTGACAGTAGTTAATAATGTATTGCGCAAATTCAAATTTCACAGGATTCTGCCAACCAAAAACAATTTAAGTTTTGAACTACAGTGTACTTTCTCCACTGCAATACTTTCCTACAGAGAATGAGGTTACATGGGATTATAATGGAGCACAGAATGGGGTTATGATGTGGCGCGATCCTGGTTGTCTGGTAGAGAACAAGGTTACATGGAGAATAGGGTAAATGATGGGGTTACTGTATGGCGGAGAACGAGGTTAATGGCTTTGCTATATGACAAAGAATGGAGTTATGATATGGCAGAAAACAGCTACGTAGTGTTACATGCATCTAGATATGGCAGAGAACAGCGCTAGTGCTGCATAAGATAATGGTATGGCAGACAACAGGATTACATGAGGTTACATAAAGCAAAAATGGCCTATATAGGATTACAAAATGGGAAAAATAGGGGTGCATATTGCTACAGAAAGTGGAGTTAGGTAGGGACGTTATAATGAAGATTGGAGTTACGTTATTATAACTAATAGATTAGATATGACAGAATGGGATTAAAATGAGTTATACTATGACAGAAAATGGGATTACATTATGAAAAGACAGAGGGTGGGTTTAAAATATTGCAAAGGATCTGGTTACGATATGACAGAGAATGGGGTTACAATATGGGAATGGATCTGCTCCAGCACACAGCAAGGATTTAGGAATTGCAATAATAAATGCTAGAACAAAAACAAAAATACCTGGAAAAACTCAGCAGGTCTGTCAGTGACTGCGGAAAGGGATACAGTTGTCGTTTTGAGTCCGTAAGCACCTTCATCAGAACTAAGACATATAGAAATGAGATGAAATATAAGCTGGTAGAAGGGGGTGGGACAGGTAGAGCTCGATAGGGGGCCAGTGATAGGTGGAGGCCAAGAAGAGACTGCCAAAGATGTCATAGACAAAAGGACAAAGGGGTGTTGACGGTGGTGATAAATGCTATCTTTATTTGGAACAGAGTATTATAACAATCAATAACACGTCAGGTTTATTTTAGAAGCACCAAAATGGGCATGAAATTCTGAATAAATCCCTGATTTTATCTTCAGTCAGCTGCTTGGTAACTTACCGGAGTTGAAGCATTTCAGCAAATATGCAGCCAACACTCCAAATGTCAACAGCTGCTGTGTATCTTGAATACAATAGGACTTCTGGTGCTCGGTACCACAGAGTAACAACCTTAGCAAGAGACAGATTAATTAGAAAGATCCACCTTTAAAGGTTTCCTGTTCTGGTATTAACAATGGTAATAATGGAAGTGGGGTTGGGTAGAGGGGGGAAGGCAGTTCACGATGCACTTGTTAAAAATATACTTTCATTTCTACATTAAAGCCATGAAAGTGGGCTGCTTGGGAAATAAGAGGGGGCTCCATCTATATTATACTGAAGGTTATAAAATGCAAACTTAACCAGTATGAATAAATCAAACACTCTCATTCCTGATAATCCAAGGAGGGATTGTTTTTTGTGCGCAGGGCAACTAACTTCAAGGACACACAAGTGAGGGAGTAGTCTTAAATTGTGGCTTAAAAAAAGGAAGAAAATTGACACAACTGTTTTGTTGGCCTTGTTCTGCTTTTCCATAGAACTTTTACAAACCAGGGAAATGTACTTAGTTATTTTTACCTTTCTCGTCATTCTGAAGACCATTAACTCCCTTCAGTACATCTCTGAAGACCCACTTGAGTCTTTGAACTCACCATGAAGCGAATCCCTGCTGTAAATCTGCTTCCTGTGACCCCATTATACAACCCTAGTGCACTGTGCAAAAACGTACAGCAGGAGGTTCCAGGAAATAACAGTTTTCAGACTAACGCATAACGCTAATTTATTCTGATTGAAGCCACGATCTCATGATCTACTTTTTAGCCAATTATCTATAATTTATTGAACTTGCGATGTACGCTATGCATTTGGCCCCTCAAGAGATAGCGAATCAACCTGGAGTGCTATTCTGTAACAGTTCTCCACTGCCCTTGCCAGTGTGACATTTCTTGAAGGGTGGGTTTAGACAGAGACCAATTCCCCTCCAAGCCGCCCACCACCTTGACTTGGAATTATATCAGCCCCTTCCGCCCTCCAACTTAATCGGGGGAGGGGGGGGGGGGGTTTGCCTCTGCCAGGAGGCTGACATGGGGTGTCTCCTGTGATTAAGTGGGCCTGGTCACCCTGGTTCCCAACATGGCGGGCTGCATCATATCCAGCCCAAGGTGTCCATTTCATGAATTAAAGATCGCTGTCGACCTTGAATCCTTTTGCCTGTAAAAGCACTGCCTGTGTGTGCTCCCTACTGCCTGAAAGGCCAAGGCACCACCAATGTGACAGGCCAAAAATGCAACAATACACTTTAAGGACTTACCACAGGAGTCAGTGCCATGTTGAAGCTGTACACTCGGGCTAAGCCAAAGTCTGCTAGCTTCACCTGGCCACTGTTTGCAACCAGGATGTTCTGTGGCTTCAAGTCTCGATGTACCACACGGTTTGAATGGAGAAAATCCAAGCCTCTAAATAGTTGTAGCATTATGTCCTAAATGCACAATGATAAAACTGTTAAAGGAAGAAGTAAAAAGTGAGGTTGTTAGAAAGAAAGTTATTCTACAGTTTCACATACATGCTGGAGATGACATTGGTACATTGCTGCTTGGTACATTGCTGCTGGTTGGTAGTTTTGAAGTGTTGGTAATTATGCACCGTTTGGAACTCGAGATGGAAAGAGTCCGACTCTTCGGTGGGGGACAAGGGCCCTGTCTTTTTGTGGAGTCCAGTCACTGCCATTTATAGTTTGTCATCCCAGTCTGATCTCGCAGGTTGTCTGGACCTCCACATGCTTATCATGTACCTTACCAGAAAAGAGCTCCAGACTACCTAGCGTCTCTCGCGGGGACCATCTGTCTTCCACTGATCGTCATGTATCCCATACAGCTTTCATCCACATCTGTTGTGAGAAGGCCTGGGTTTTGCCACAGTGAGAAAATGTATCGTCTTAGCAGTGACAAACATTTTTATAGAATCATAGAATGGCTACAGCACAGGAGGTCTTTCAGCCCATCGTGTCTGTGCTGACCCTTTGAAGGAGAAATTCACCCACTGCCACACCCCTGTTTTCTCCCCATGTCCCTGCACATCCTTTCTTTTTGGATAAATATCCAATTGAATGCCTCAGTTGATCCTGCCTCCACCATACTATGAGGCAGTACATTCCAGGTCCTAACTACTCACTGCGCGAAAAAGATTTTCCTCATGTCACCTTTGCTTCTTTTGTCAATTACCTTAAATCTGTGTCCTCTGGTTCTCGATCCTTCTACCAATGGGAATAGTTTCTCCCTATCTATTCTGTCAGATCTCTCATGATTTTGAATACCTCTATCAAATCTCCTCTCAACCTTCTCTTCTCCAAGGAAAATAGTCCCAATGTCTCCAATCTACCTATGTAACTGAAGTTCCTCATCCCTGGAACCACTCTCATGAATCTTTTCTGCACCCTTTCTTAACGCCTTCACGTTCTTCCTGAAGAGTGGTGCCAGGATGCCAGTGGACACAATACTCCAAGCTGAGGCAAAACCATTGTTTTATACAAGGCTAACATCACTTCCTTGCTTTTCTACTCCATACCCCTATTGATAAAGCCTAGGATGCTGTTTGCTTTATAACTGTGCTCTGATCTTGTCCTGTCACCTTCAATGACTTATGCACATTAACACACAGTTCCCTTTGCTCCTGTATTCCCTATAAAATTGTACCCTTTATTTTGTATTCTCTCTTTCCGCATTCTTTCTACCAAAAAGAATCACTTCACACTTCTCTGCGTTAAATTTCATCTCCTACTTGTCCGCCCATCCCACCAAGCTATGTCCCTTTGAAGTTCTGCATTGTACTCCTCATGGTTCACAATACTTCCAAGCTTTGTATTGTTTGCAAATTTTGAAATTGTGCCCCAAGGTCTAAGCCATTAATGTGTATCAGGAAGAGCTAGGGTCCAAACACCGGCCCCTGGGGAACTCTACACCTTCCTCCAGTATGAAAAACAACCATTAACCACTGCTCTGTTTTCTGTCACTCAACCAATTTTATATCCAAGTTGCTACTGCCCTTTTTATTCCATGAGCTCTAACTTTGTTCACCAGTCTGTTGTGCAGCTATTTATCAAATACCTTTTGGAAATCTGTGAACTCAGCAACATGGACTTTCCTAAATTAACCCAAATCTGCCCAAGTGACTATTAATTTTGTCTTGAATTATTGTTTCTAGAAGCTTCCCCTCCACCAAGAGCAAACTGACTGGCCTGTAGTTGCTGGACTTGTCTTTACATCCTTCTTTGAACAGCAGTGTAACATTTGCAATTCTCCAGTCCTCTGGCACCACCCCTGACTCTAAGGAAGATTGGAAAATTATGGCCAGTGCCTCCACAATTTTCATTCTCACTCCCCTCAGTATCCTTGGATGCATCTCATTTGATCAGTTTCAGAGGGTTCTGCTTCTGACCTCTGCCTAGGGTAAGGGTTCACTGGGGGACAGCCTGTGGCACAAGATCTGATTACCCTGCCCTTTCGAAGAGATGACTCCACCGGACTGGCTGGGTTCCTGCAGCACTTGATCTGCTGCCTGTAACAGCTCATCTCTGAGGTCCAGTCTCTCTGTCTTGGATTAGTAGTGCAGGCAGCAATCTATCACAATACTCCCTACCCTCCCTGGAGGACACCCAGAGACCAGTCCAAACACCTGAAATGGCTTCTCAGCACCCTGATCGTCTTCTCAATGATCTGCCTGGTGGAGACGAGCCTACAAATTAGGAGCAGCTCAGTAGGTCACTCGGCCCCTTGAGCCTGCTCCGCCATTCAGTAAGATCATGGCTGATCTGATAACCTCAACTTGACAATCCTGCCTACCCCGGATAACCTTTCAACCCCTTCCTTATCAAGGGCTGAATCTTCCCCCCCGTCGGGGTGTGTGGGGGGGGGGGGGGGAGGTTGATGGCCGGGCGCGCACAGGCGCACTTCCGATCGGCGTCCCCGATTGGAGGCGCGCCGCCGTTTGATGTGGGCGGGCCAATTAAGGCCCGCCCAGCGTGACGTCCGCATGGAAGGGCTATGCACTCCCTGTGTGGGCATGTGTACGAAAGAGCGCACTCATCTCCCTGAGGCTAAGTACAGCTGTAAATGCAAAAAAGATAAAAAGTAGAAAAATAAAATTTCCCTAACATGCCCCCTCATGTGACAATGTCACATGAGTTGGGACATGTCCATAATTTTTACAAAACCGTCATTAAAATTTTTTAAAGCCTACATGAAACCTCATCCCGCCCGTGGATAAGGTTCCATATTTTTTCTAGATCCCATCGGGGCTCCTGGCCTGTCTGCCAACCTTAAGGATTCAAGGAACTTATTCATATGACAAAAATTGAAGTGCCTTCTATCAGTATAGCAATGTTAACAAAATGTCAAATGTAAAGACATATATTTTGCAACATTCAGAATTCATAAATTGCTCTTTCACTACAAAACTTGCTCAGCAAGGCAAAGATTAGTTGAACGTCCATTAGCTCCTCTTGACCAGTTTTGATGATGCTCAGCCAACAGTTGCTGTATCTATATATACCATTGTGCCCTCACAACAACATAAGCACATTCTATCTCTATGGTCCTTTAATTACTTAATTGACCCTGTCAATGGCCTCAATTGGCCATTAACAGGTCGGCGGGCGCACAGCTGATTTTGCTGAGCCCCCGCCTTCCTGAAAATTTAAATGGGGCGCGGTGACGTCGGGAATTCCCCCCAACGTCACCACGTGTCGGCGAGTGGGCCCCACCCCCGTGTAAAATCCTGCCCCAAGAATCTATCTAGTTTTGCCTTAAAAATATTCAAAGACTCTGCTTCCATCGCCTTTTGAGGAAGGGAGTTCCGAAGACTCACAACCCTCTGAGAGAAAAAAATTCTCCTAATTTCTGTCCTAAATGGGTGACCCCTTATTTTTAAACACTGACCCCCTAGTTCTAGATTATCCCATAAGAGGAAACATCCTCTCCACATCCACCCTGTCAAGACCCCTCAGGGTATTTATTACAAGTTTTAATCAAGTCACCTCTTACCCATCTAAACTCCAGCGCATACAAGCCTAGCCTGCACAATCTTTCCTCATAAGACAACCCACCCGTTCCATGTCTAGTAAACCTTCTCTGAACTGCTTCCAATGCATTTACATCCTTCCTTAAATAAGGAGATCAATGCTGTATACAGTACTCCAGATGTGGTCTCACCAATGCCCTGTATAACTGAAGCATAACCTCCCTACTTTTATATTCAATTCCCCTCACAATAAATGATAACATTCTATTAGCTTTCCTAATTAATTGCTGTACCCGCATAATAACCTTTTGCGGTTCATGCACTAGGACACCCTGATCCCTCTGCATCTCAGAGCTCTGCAATCTCTCACCATTTAAATAATATGCTTCTTTTTCATTCTTCCTTCCCAAATGGACAATTTCACATTTGCCCACATTATATTCCATTTGCCAGATCTTGCCACTCACTAAACCTATCTATGTCCCTTTGTAGCCTCCTTATGTCTTCTTAACAACTTACTTTCCTGCCTATCTTTGTGTCATCAGCACATTTAGCAACCATGCCTTTGGTCCCTTCATTCAAGTCATTTACATAAATTGTAAAGAGTTGAGGTCCCAGCACTGATCCCTGTGGCACATCACTCATCACATCCTGCCAACCAGAGAATGAACCCATTTATGCCTACTCTGTTTCCTGTTAGCCAGACAATCTTCTATCCATGCCAATATGTTACCCCCTACACCATGGGCTTTTATTTTCCGCAATAACCTTTGATGTGGCACCTTATCAAATGTCTTCTGAAAATCTAAGTACATCCACCGGTTCCACAGCATCTATGACTGCTTCAATGAACTTCAATACATTGGTTAAATATGATTTCCCTTTCACAAAATATTGACTCTGTCTAATTACCTTCTAACTATGCACTTAATTGGTGCAAAAAGGCAGCATCAGCTAGCACAGCACTGGGATAGGTCTTGTCACTGATTACACATCCTTCCACTGGGATGCCACCCTCCAGTCTGCATGCAGTGATTGATTTGTACAATAGTGCATTGTGATAGGCACCCATGTGCTGCTCATTCACAGGGAAGGTGTGAAGCTGAGAGCCACAAATCACCATATATCTAAGGGGCGGTAGCAATTTGCAGGTTTTGAAGGGTAGCCTTCACAGCCACATGCACTCCAGCTTCACCAAGCGTTCTGGGAAAGCCAGTCATTCTGAAGAAATTTGATGCCCTCTGCCTTTACTCTACTGGAAGCATTCCAAATTTGATGAGCTCTCCAGCTTCTCTGGAGGAAGGTGTCAGTGAACTGTCGAAAGCTGTTCCTCAACTTATGTGACAGATTCACCGGGGATGTCTGGAAGGAGCCAGACTTCTCAATGTCGAGGACTGTAGTCATACTCATCTCCACAGTTAAGGCTCTGCAGCATCTGGACCAAGGCTTTGAGCCATCTCGGAATAAGTCAAGGAGTTGTCCGATGGCGCCTGCTGTGAAGTGAGAAGGGTACAGCTCTTCAAACATCTTCTGACAGACATGTCAGTCGAGGCCTGCCTTCTAAACAGCCTGCCTGTGAATGGGCTGCAGCCTACCCCCTCTGTTTACATCACTCTTTGGGCCTCCTATCTCACCCTCCTCTTCCTGCACCAGCACCAGGTGATAGTGGCTTCAAGCCTCTGCTGGTCAGCTGACCTGTACTTACCTCAGTCGGCTGCCAGTGTCTGTATGCCTGAAAACTGGGCACCATGCGTCCACCCCGACACCCCCAAAATCCCAATCCCTCCCTGTACAAGTACAATCAGGAGGGAGACACACATTTGGGAGCTGGGTGCATGGCATATTTCACAGGTGGAGATTTGTTTGGTTGTAGAGTTTGATTTTCTTATGCATATGGGTGTACTTAGGTATACGGTTCAAGTCATGTACATTGTGCCTGTCTCTCTAGTCACAAAACATGGAGGACAAAACACCTGGGCCAATATCTCCATTGGAAGGTGTGCTGCCAGTACAATGGACAATCAGACTCTGAACAAAAATCCACATTTATGTGTGACAGACATATTCAGAAAGACCTGATCTTCTCCAAATTGGGGTCAGTTAAACTCAGGAATGAATTTGAAGATTTCCACTCCTTGAACAGTAATCAACACTTTCAATCATTTCTCACTACCTTCCAACACATTGAGGCTCCAGGACAAAACTGTTAGAAATTCTATTATATCCGGCCTACCTTTACTTTATTATGAGGAAGGCCTGGCTTGTGAACTTTCGTTAGGAACGTTGATAAATCTTGTTCAATGAGTTCAAACACAAGTGTCAACTTCATTATCTGATCCGTCTGAGATCCAAGATCCACATTAAATAACCTGAATAACAGAGGGAAAAACCTTCACTGCAGCAATGCTCGGTATTGTCAAATTTTGTTTGTTAACACTCCTGTGAAGTGCCCTGGGATGTTATGTTAAAGGCACAATGAATGCCAAGCGTTGATTCAGATGAGACACCGTAAGCTTTAGATAAGTTGTGTTTGAGAAGTTGCTAGGTTGCAGTCACTGTGGAGAAAACAGACCACTAAAGTTAGTAAAATACCTGATTTTGGCAATTATTGGTCCAAATTTAGGAGCACTGCCAAATCATTTTGCCTAAACTGCTCAATGCTACCTTTTATGCTCCACACAAGCCTCCTCCCACTCTTATTCATCTAACTCTATCATTAGACTCTTCTATTCCTTTCCCCCTCATGCGTTTATCCAGCTTTCGCTTAAAATTCTGTTCGGTTTTGAGCAGAGCCCATGATCACAGGGCTTTTGATGAGCTGCTAAAATCAGTGTCAGGCAAAGTGAATTGTCACCGTCTTTGCCAAAATTTGTTGAGCACGCACCGAACAAATGAATGGGAAGGTATTACTCAAGCCTCATGTAGCGGGCTGATCTGTGTTGAGTTGGTTTAACCAATGCTTGTTATAACTAGACCAGTGAGGCCAAAGACCATCAGGGGCTGAATTTTACGTCCCGCTTTCGGGCGCTTGCCCGACCCGATCGGGGGTAAAATAGCGCACGATGATGTCGGGTGAGTGTCCTGATGTCATCGCGCGATATTTTGGTCAGCGGGTGCGTTCGAGAGTCAGCAGCCCGCCCGCCGACAATTATGAGGCCTATTAAGGCCCTTAATCAATTAACTTATTTCTATTTTTCGCTGCCCGTTCAACCATTTGGTTGGCGGGTGGGCAAACCGGCCAGGTTGCCTTTGTATTTTTATATATCCACGGGCGGGTTGAGGTTTCCGACAGTAAATAAAAATCCAATAACAATTTTTCAACATCATTTTTTAACATGCCCCTCTTCATGCGACTGAGTCACATGTGGGGACATGTTTATATCATTTTTAAAATCTTTATTTGTGTAAGTCCAATTTTTCAACTCCCTGAGGCAGCTCTGTGCCCTCAGGGAGCTTTCAGTGCGCTCTTCCCCCGTGCAAGTGCAGACTTTAGCGCTTGCCCTCCTCCTACCCCCCAGTCCGGCAGTAACTGCCCAGCCAGCGTGAATTCGCAGTCAAGGGCCGATTGCGGGCGGCAGACTGTTCCCCGGCCACTCCTGGGCCCGCCCGACGACCTCAACATTCTGTCCCAGGAGTTATTCTTCAATCTTTAAAATGCATCCAAGCAAATTTGTGTGCATTTTTTGGATCAGATAGCTGAAAAACTTCTGACCTAGGATGTTTATTCATGAACTGCAGATTCCTAGCAACAGATGCTGATCAACTGTTCAAGTTTAAGAAGAAATAATGTCCTCCATTTGCTATTAGTCAGCAAAACCACCTTTCCTGCAACTACAACGAATTCAAGTCAAGGAAGTCAGTATGTCTCTCCACGAGCGCCTATGAAACATGCAGCTGTTTTAATTCATTTGGTTTGCAAAACTTTTTCACGATGAATAGAATAGACTGTAATAATTTGCTGTTCCGTATGCAATGAAATGGTTTATGATGATGTCATATCCTGGACTAATTAAATATGGCAGCCACTCGACGAGCTGAATAACTGGCAGTGCTCTGCAGAACAAGGCCAAGTGCATCACTGGCCTTCTTCAGATAACAGTCAATCTACTTGGAAATGAGTAGCCAGAGAAGAACAGCCATTTCAAGTCTACAGTGATGGTAGCAGGATAACCATCGTGCGGAGGTATGGCAGTACCCATGTGGATCCACAACTTCTTGACTGAAATTCTGAAATTGGCCGTTCCTTTGGGGTGAACAAAAATTTGGAAGAACTGCTACCTTGGGCCACTGTTGCATAAACTCCGGCAATGCCTTGAAGACAAACAGTTGTTTAGACCGGGGGCAGGTCTATTTCCCCTTGCTTGGCTGGACATTATTTCAGAGATTAAAGGAGAGATAAGAGCTGAGATTTAAAATTTGCGCTTTTTCAACAGCACGATTAGGTTTCTATACCTTGAGGCAAGAACCTCTCATTTGATTAAAAAGAATCCAGATAACAAACTGGTTTCTCAAATCTGGAACTTTTCTACATAGCATTAAATTGATATGTAAATCAGGGAAATATTTACTGCTATGATGTTTGCTAGTACAGAACTTGAGTATTGCTGAAAAAAAGAGACATTTTTTGTCAAAGCTTTTCGTCTTGTACTCATCAGGACAACCTGCAAGAATACCAAATGTAAAAAGAACAACAATTTATACGGTATGAGAGGAAAGTACTGACTGGTTGGCAAGTGGACTCTAATTGGTAGAGGTGTTACCATGGAGAATGCACCAACTGATCCATGGCAATGCCTCTGCCAATCAGAGTCCACTTGCCAACCAATCAGTGCTCTCTTCTCATATAGTATAAATTGTTGTTCCCTTTACATTTGGTATTCTTACAGGTTGACCTGATGAGTGCAAGATGAAAAGCTTCAACAAAAAATGTCTCTTCTTTTCAGCAATGCTATTATGCTTGTCACTTTGAAAATGTCTATTCTTTCACCAATCCGTTATTTGAAAGATCAACAGTATCGCACTCATCCTTCTTCAAAAACTGAGCTGCACTAGCCTCTGCTAAATTAGGTGTAGGAAGCAGAACAATTAGTTGAAGGCCCCCTTCTCCCTCACTCAAAAATAACTCCAGACTGGTTGATAGAAGTATATGGTTGACTAGAGGCTTGATTATCCCATCTTATTGATCAAAAAGAATGAACAAAGGGTAAACACTTGTGGGGAGGGAAGACACAGGAGGAAAATCAGAACGGTTTCAATGCATGAGTAACCTCACCTGATGACATTTGGATGGTCAAAGACTTCTAACTGTTTTAACCAGGCCACCTCCCGAATTACTATGAAAGGGATACCTTGCTGTGTTCTTGGGATCTCAATTCTTTTCAGTGCCACAAACCTCCCATTATTTTCCAGGTCCCTTGCTTTGTACACTTTTCCATAAGCTCCTTCTCCAATCTCGGCCATCAGCTCGTATCGCACAGAATGACTGCTTTCCATTCTCACTGGTGATCAGTTCCAAGACTGAACAGCACTGCCTGGAGTAAAAGAACGTTGTTAGCAGCAATATCCTCACAAATATATATTCCTTTCAAGTCAAGCTCTGAAAATGGTTTGAAGATTGAAATATTTTGTGAATTCAGATTACCTAGGATTAATATTTTATATAAACACTATCTCAAGATATTGGTTTGTCTTTGATAGCTGTGTTACCAATCACAGTATAGCAGCCAAGAGGGATAATCATTTTTTTCTAGGAAAATAAGGGGTTTTATGAAGAGAGGAGGTGAGACAGTCTACATACAATCTTTGTTGAAAAAGCATAACCTCTGCATGTAAAGAGTCAACTGACAAACATCCAAGTACGGGACAAAAACAGAAATACCTGGAAAAATTCAGCAGGTCTGGCAGCATCGGCGGAGAAGAACAAAGTTGACGTTTCGAGTCCTCATGACCCTTCAACTTGTATTTCTGTTTTTGTTTTGGATTTCCAGCATCCGCAGTTTTTTGTTTTTATCCAAGTACGGGAGATGGTGGAGGGTACTGGGATCCTTCAAAATTTATTTTCCATTCTTCCCAAAAGTGAGCAGCATTTTAACATTGGGCACGATTGTCAGCTCGGCGTGTGGGCGCGCGCCAGACACGCCCGAGCGTGAAATAGCACATAACGACATCATCCCGACATCATCACGCGATATTTCGGTTGGCGGGTGCGCGCGAGAGTCAGCAGTGCGCCCGCCGACAATTAAGAGGGCTATTACGCCCATTAATCAATTAATTAATTTGAATTTTTCGCTGCCCATCCAACCTTATGGTTGGGCGATTAGGCCAAGCGGCCTTTGCATTTTTTACGAAACCTCATCCATGAGGTTCCCAACTGTGAATGAAAACACAGTAAAAATTTTTAGACTTAATTTTTAACATGTCCCTGTTCATGTGACAGAGTCACATGTGGGGACGTTTCCCTTATTTTTCAGATCTTTATTTGTAATGTTTAAATCCTTCATCTCCCTGAGGCAGCTCTGTGCTTTCCGGGAGCTTTCAGTGAGCGCACCCCTGCGCATGCACAAAATTCTGCGCTCCTCCCGCTCCCACCCCGGCAGCGCTGAGGCTCTCAGCGCATGTTTCACGCTGGCTGGCCGTTAACTGACCAGCCAGCGTGTAGCCGCGGTCAGGGCCCGATTGTGGGCGGCAGACCGTTGCGCGGCCGCTCCCGGGCCTGCCCGCCACGCCCACCCGACGAAGGGAAAATCCTCCCCATTATTTTGATGAGAGAAGTCTGTCTTTGGGTGAGGTTTCTTTTCCCCTCGTTCAGCATTCCACTGTCAGGATCGAGTTCTCCTGGGTCTCAGGTAGTGTAACTGGTCGCAGAACTAAAGTGCCCCTTACCCAACTGGTCCTTTCAATTCAACCCCAAACAGCCGGCATGACTTGCACAACAACAGCATGCTCCACGGTAAACATTCGATTGGGAGTTTGCTCATTCGCTGTCGGAAACTGTTTCCTCCAAAGTCTGCACATGTACTAAATGTTCACAAAGCCAGGTTGCCTCTGTAGAGGTGCAAGAGGTGCAGCCTCCTGAGGATCTAACAGAGCTCCAAGAGAATCCATCTGACGTACAGCAGACATATGCATTCCTGGGTTAAAAGCTGGTCGTACAAAGGAACCCTTTAAACTAAAGGACATTGTGGAACTTCAGTTGCATGATGCTATTTACACACAAAATGAACGACTGAGAGTCGATGAAGGAAGCACGTATGACCATGTAGAGAGATTTCCACCATGTGGTAAAATTGTATTCCTCTACAATGTTGACACTGGTGGATAAGGCATTGAAATGACTTGTTCTAGATCCATACGTGGCTGGCTTGATGCATTCTTGCACAGTTGTTTGGCTTGTGTTACAGATGTACTGCCAATAACAGAGTAGGGTTCAAACTGGAAGAAAGCTGCATGTCTAATTGTAGCATGTGGTACAACTCCTGATAAAGCAAAGCCTCTGCAGACAATGCTTTGCAGTTGAGTGCAGCAAGAATGCCTTGACTTGTATTTACTAGTGTTGAGTTCTTATAATTATATAAAGGCACCAATCACTTGTAAGGGATTATGTAAATGCATTGTGGGGACAATTATTTAAATTATGCACATGAGAACATATATACATGGACAGAAAGCTTGAAGACATCAGCAGCAGAACTGTGTGTGTTGTGCTCTGCTCACAGGCCAAAGTGAAACTGAGCTGGATCACATGACACACTTCCCTTCTACTGATGGCATGCTGCAATCCCATAAAGGCATATTACAATACCCCCTTTATTTTTAAAGATATTTTCCCCCCTTCCAAAGAAGTATAACTATTTACAATATATCTTTATGTTTAGTTGCCATTACATGAGTGTACAGAACTGATGAATCGATGAGTCTCTAAAGCGTAAAGGTAATCTGCTGGTATGTCCAGGTCATGTAATGGTAACCCTGTCTGGAGGTTTCTTTAATTGCTCATAGTGATCTGTGAGATTATCATTCTTGGATGTTGTTTCTGGTTGCATTTGGGATCTTGTTCTCGATGCGATAGGACTGCATAGTCCTATTGCATCTTCCTGCGTTGAGGAGCTAGAATGGATCTGATTTGTCCTCGGTTACGTCTCGCCATTGCACCTTTGTGTGTAATCATTGCATAAGACATTGGTTCTGAACCAATCCTTGCCACCTGGGCTGGTTGCCATGTATGTTCTGTGGGATCCTGGATGCAAACTTGTTGCCCCAACTGTAAACTTGGCAATTATATATATCTGCATTTTTATCATGCACGTTGGTCATCTTCTCTTGCAGTTTTAAAAATTGCTCCCTAGTTTCTGAAAGAGTAGAACGGGTAAGAGTAGGTAAATTGGTATGCACTGCTCTGCCAAACATGAGCTCTTCCGGTGATGGAATAGCACTTAATTGCACTTAAAGGTGTTGCTTTCAGATGTAAAATTACAATGTGTAGATCTTGCTTGGTCTGTCTACCATTGAGAATTAGGGATTTCACCGTGTGAATTACTTCGTTCAGCTAGGCCGTTAGATCTAGGATAATGAGAAGAAGCAGTGTGATCAATATTCCACTTTTCACACATATCCTGAAATGGCTTACCAATAAATTGCAGACCGTCATCCATAACAATTTCTCCAGGCACACCAAATAAACTGAAAATAGCACTTATAGAGTGTGTGTGACAGTTGTGCTTGATGTATTGGACAATTGTCAAATAATGGGGTACTTGGTAAAGTAGTCAATGACGATAAAAGTCAGTGCCATGGACATGAAAGAGGTTGGATGTGATTTTTGACCAAGGGTGGGTAGAAACTTCATGCGGAATCAGTGGTGCTTTGTGCTGACTTGGCATATGCTCTTCATAATCTTCAGCCAGAAATTCCAGATGGATGATCCACCTCTGCCTTCTCCAGAGGTCCCCAGCATCACAGATGTCAGTCTTCAGCCAATTCAATTCACTCCACAGAATATCAAGAAATGGCTGAAAGCACTGGATATTGAAAAGACTATGGGCCTTGATGATGTTCCGGCAATAGTATTGAAGACTTGTGCTCCAGAACTTGCCGTGCCCTGAGCCAAGCTGTTCCAGTACAGCTACAACACTGGCATCTACCCAGCAATGTGAAAAATTGCCCAAGCACGTCCTATATACAAAAAGCAGGACAAATCTAACTCGGCCAATTACTGCCCCATCAGTCAACTCTTGGTCATCAGTAAAGTGTTGGAAGGGGTCTTCAACAGTGCTATCAAGCGGCACCTGCTTAGCAATAACCTGCTCACTGACACTCTATTCCGGCAGAGTAGAAGAATATGGAAAAGAAGCAAGAAAGACACTTTTCTCTCTCTCTCTCTCTGGAGACAGGTGTTTAACTGGGAGAAGTAAACATCAGGAAGAAAAGGACACTCTATTCCGCCAGGGTCACTCAGCTCCCAACCTCATTACAGCCTTGGTTCAAATATTGTCAAAAGAGCTGAACTCCCGAGGTGAGGTGAGAGTGTCTGCCCTTGACATCAAGGCAGCATCTGACCGAGTGTGGCATCAAGGAGCCATAGCAAAAGTGGAGTCAATGGGAATAAGGGGGGAAACTCTCTACTGGTTAGAGTCATGCCTAGCACAAAGGCAGATGGTTGTGGTTTTGCATCTCAGTTCCAGGACATCACTGCAGGAGTTCCTCAGGGTAGTATCCTCGGCCCAACCACCTTCAGCTGCTTCATCAATGACTTTGCTTCCATCATAAGGTCAGAAATGGGGATGTTCGCTGATGATTGCACAATGTTCAGCACCATTTGCGACTCCTCAAATACTGAAGCAATTTATGTCCAAATTCAGCAAGACTTGGACAATATCCGGGATTGGGCTGACAAGTGGCAAGTAACATTCGCGCCACACAAGTGCCAGTCAATGACCATCTCCAACAAGAGAGAATCTAACCATCGCCCCTTGACATTCAATGGCATTACCATCGCTGAATCCCCCACTATCAACATCCTGGGGATTATCATTGGCCAGAAACTTAACTGGACGAGCCATATAAATACTGTAGCTAAAAGAGCAGGTCAGAGGTTAGGAATCCTGCGGAGCGCAGCTCGCCTCCTGACTCCCCAAAGCCTGTCCACCATCTACAAAGCACAAGTCAGGAGTGTGATGGAATACTCTCCAATTGCCTGGGTTAGTGCAGCTCCAACAACACTCAAGAAACTTGCCACCATCCAGATCAAAGAAGCCTGCTTGATTGCCACCCCATCCACAAACATTCACTCCCTCCATCACCGATACACAGTGGCAGCAGTGTGTACCAGCTACAAGATACACTGCAGAAACTCACCAAGCCTCTAAGACAGCACCTTCCAAATCTACAACCACTACCATCTAAAGGACAGGGCAGCAGATACATGGGAACACCGCCACCTGGAAGTTCCCCTCCAAGCCACTCACCATCCTTGGAAATATATTGCTGTTCCTTCACGGTCGCTGGGTCAAAAATCCCTGGAACTCCCTCCCTAACAGCACTGTGGGTGTGCCTACACCACATGGACTGCAACAGTTCAAGAAGGCAGCTCAGCATCACCTTCTCGAGGGCAATTAGGCATGGGCAGTAAATGCTGGCCTAGCCAGCGAAGCCCACATCCCTTGAATGAATATTAAGAAAAAACATGCCTCGCGCTTCTTGACGATGACTTCAATGTCACTGTTCATACCCGGTCAATAGACTGTCGCTCTCGCGAGCCTTCTCGTTCCCATCTATGCACGTGAGAGTGAAGTTGTTGAAGAATATCAGGTTGCAAAGATTCCAGTATGATGACCTGCCTGCCTTTAAAAATGACTCCCCGGGAGATGCCTAGCTTGTCCCAGTAAGGCCAAAATGGCCTCTCGTGTTCGTGGGCATGCTGAATTGAAACCGGCCATCCTTCAATTATGATTTTCCAGTTTCTGTAGTGTAGAATCTTTTGCAGTTTCTTCTTGTAGCTGCTGGGATTTGTGTGCGCAAAACGTACCAGATCAGTTGATGGACTTGCATTCTCCTGCCAGTGTAACATTGCAGTTCCCTTGAAACTGCCAGTTTTGTCCAAACGTTCTGGATATTTCAATGTTAAGTTATGAACTGAGGTGATGGGGTAGTTTCTGTGGTTGTTCTGCCATGTGATGTCTGACTGATTCCATGGATTGTCACTAGTACGAGGTCACGGAAAGCTGGTAGACCTGGAATCGCTGGGCCTTTAGTCTCCACGATGTAGAACATCCGTGGCACTCAGGAAGAATGATTGTACTTGCATTCCAGGTCTGTGGATCCTGCAAGTGCAATTAGCGAATCGTTATACACTGAAGGTTGCGCAGTAGTAGGTTTTGCCATGGCCTTCCAAGTCTTTGGATACAGGTCTTTTAGAATCCACAGAGGTAGCGTGTTGGCACTTGCCCCTGTGTCAACCTTGGCCAATAACAAATAGTTGCCAACTCTCTTAGGGTAGATAATTTCAATCTTGGCAAACACTTTGGATGATGTGACAGCATTTATATTTTCCACACGAATGATGGTGAACTTGTGTTAACTGCTCTTCGTCTCGTCGTGCACATCATTGTCATTTTCTGGCTTGTGAATCACCTCATGTATGTGCTTCTTACGGAATACCAATGGCTGCTCATATTGCTTGAAGGTGCTTGTTGTGTATGGTCTGTTTGGATCACTGCACAACTCATTATAGCTGCATCAGCCTTTGCTCTAGTGCACTGCCGCAGCCAATGGTCCTTTCTGCCACATGCCGTGTAGAATTGATGGAAAGCTGGGCATTTCCTCAGTGCATGTACAAGGCCACACCTTTTATGTCGTGCTAGTTTCTACTAAGTGCTTCAACAACTGGGTTGTATTTCGGACCCGTAAGTTTAGTTCGACCTGTGAGGATCGCTTCCTGCTGATATCCATACTTCAGTAGCTCTTTGATGCTATACGTTTTGGGCTTGTCTAGCAGATCTTTCTGGAATATTTCATGGGAGTGGATGCCACCCCTTACAACAAGTGTGCGAACGGGATCCAACAAACTAGTGACGAGGATCCAACACCAAACCAGTATGAATGAGATCTCAATCTTCAATTACTGCCCCAAAACTGGACAAGATACATGGAAATATCTACTTAGAACTGAAATCCAGCCCTTCCAGTGGAAGGAATTTTTGGCTACCTCTTTCTGCATCTAATAATAATGATTTGTCAAATGACAGTACTGGCCATGTAATATGAGCAGGTGATCCATGTAACCGACAACAAAATAAATTAGGATCCAATTTCTTTTAACTGATGGTTCACCCACGTAAAATTGCAGGACCTTATTACACTGCTGACAAGTATCCATGGAGGAGATAATGAACTGGAATGAGTGAGAAAACAACACATCTGTGAACTGCTTCACACATCCTGACAAATATTCACTACGTTTCCAATGCCACCTTTGAACATCCATGTTACTACAAGTTTAAAAACCATCAAGTGTTCTGACTCTGATGTCGAGTTTGGCTTCAGGTCTGCTTCTAACATGTGGTCCAGCTCCATGATAACTGTTGTAGTGGATTAAATTCTCCATAGACAGTAGGCCTCAGGCAAGTGAAAGCATGTGTCTCTCTGAACGTTCTAGTGCGTGGGTACCGTCGGGTGAGTGCTGACTGCTTCACGGACAGTGAGATGTTCCTTCCCTCTTCCTTGTCTACTCTAAAGTGCAAAAGATTGACAGGAATTTCCAGTGTGATGGGTCGCTATGGTACAATGACAGTTATAGAAAAAAATGAGGCACCACAGCAGGGGAGGCGGTGGCGTAGTGGTATTGACGGCAGACGATGAAACTTGAATTTGATTCAAAAAACAGCTGGAATTAAAAGTCTGATGATTACCACGAGACCATTGCCGATTGTCGTCAAATCCCATCTGGTTCACTAGTTTCCTTTAGAGAAGGAAATCTGCCGTCCTTACCTGGTCTGGCCTACACGTGACTCCAGACCCACAACAATGTGGTTGACTTTTAAATGCCCCCTGAACGAGGGCAATTAGGGATGGGCAATAAATGCTGGCCTTGCCAGCGATGCCCACATCCCACAAATAAAAAAAAAACAGCCACATACATCTCCAGGGGAAAAACTTTAACATAGGCCTGAAAAAGTTATGGTTTCAGGTGAGTCTCTTAGTGCTGATTTCCACCGGAAATGCCCGAGTAGCGTATATCAATTTAATCCTCATCAAAGAATCAAAATTCAAGCAAAACAAGAAATTCAGCATAATAATCTCACCCAGTTTTCTGACTAGCAATACCCAAGTAATGGAAATTCTCACTCGGACATTCAGGTTGCTCAGCTGCAGAAGGCAGTGTGTACACAGGAAATGGCCCAACCAGCGAAGCTCACGTCCCAATAATGAATTTTTTAAAAAGCCACAAACCTGATTCCTACCTTCAATCCTGCCCACTGGCTCTGGCATATTGTCGTGGGTCAGCGAACACTGCTAAACTGTCTCCTGGGAGGAATGTCAACAGAGACAGGAAATTTGCTTCTGGGGGGGGTGGGGTGGGGGTGGAATGGGTGCAAAGATTATCAGGTGAATGTAACAGTGGAGTGTGACTATCTGCCTTCAGGGAAGCTGAAGTTGTCCGAATGTGAAAAGATTCTGATTTTGTCCACTGGCCAAGGACAATCGAAGGAAGTGGGGTAACAGCACATTTAAAGTCGCCCTCCCCGAACACGATTGTTGAACCACAACGGTATTCCCCTTGTCCACTGTTGCTAAGGTGTGTTGGCTGCTTCAATCACCAGCTGATGGAAGCCCGGGGAAGGATGAAAGATGACAGCTAAACCCAGAATGACCCTTTCGCTATTTCCACTGTGTGGTCCACCACTAGAACTGGTGATAAAGAGGAAGATCTAATTCCTGGGGCAAACCAGAACTTTACTGTTTAAGAGTAAAATTGTGTAGAAAAGGGAATGGCCATGGTGGTGCAGTGGTTAGTACTGCTGCCTCAACACCAGGGACTCGGGTTCGATCCTGACTACAGCTGCCTGTCCGTCTGGAGTTTGCCCTTTGTGTGTTCGTCTGGGTTCCTTCCCACTGTCCAAAGGCATGCTGGTTAGGTGGTGGATTTGCTACAGTAAAATGTCCCTCTGTGTGTGTATGTGTGTTCAAGTGATTGTGTGCCCTGTGATGGACTGGCACCTGTCCTGGGTGTACCCCACCAAATGACCATTGCCTGTGACCCCGAATTGGATGAAACGGCTCTAGAAGAGTGTGTGTAGAAAAGGTAGTTAAACTGTGACAATGGTAAGTAAATAAAAGGCAAATTTAGGGCTGTCAGAACTTTAAGACTTGAGAAAGGCTTCTGGAGAGTGGTGTTGAGGCTAAAACTTTGATGCATTAAATAAATAGCTGGATGCCAATGGTGGAGGGAGAAAAAGAGAATGTATAAATACTTTCTGGAGGATAAGTTAACACAGGTCCCCATATCTCTGCTTATATTGTGAGTTTGTAAATTGCCTGTATCTTTTTCTTAATATGCAGTCTGCACTGCGGCTTTCGTTACTAAAAACATATCATTCTAAAGTGCAACACAAATCATGAATTTTTGCACACCACAATCGAAAACGTTACCATAATAGAATTCGCATCTCCAAAGTTGCACTTTTAATTCCTAATAAAAAGGAGGGGGGGAAAAGTGGTCTTTGCAAACATCAAGATCTCAGCTCCCGATGGACGAAGGAAAAACGCTTTGCTTTCGTTATCTTTATCTTTGGAGGAATTATTCCAGCAGCCGGACGATTTGCAGTCGATTAGACTACAGATGGTACATCTGATTTTAATGTACGATCTTGAATTTGCAAAAATGCAATTGGGAGAATTGATTGAAAATCAAAATGCAATCATCTGGATACCACCACAATTCACAAATGTGATCTTCAATATTCTCCCAGCTTCTGCCCTGCACTCGCGCTGCTAAATCTGCAAATATCAACCCCCAAAATTATCTTTTTCATCCGACCTCTACCAACTTTCCAATTGTCAGTCATTGCAAAATGTAGCAGTGATATCAATATTACTTTAAAGTCACAAATCAAGCCTTATCTTTAAAACATTGCACCCAGGCATTATCCAGTCCAGTGCTGGAACTGAAGTTTTGCATGTGTAAAGATTGCTTCATTTCGATCATTTTGCACAATCTTCACGGGCAAGAAGTAACACATCACACATAGAAATTGTAAAAAAATTCTATCGCATTGAATGTGAAAGGAAAGATGAACAGTTTTGCTAACAAGCCGCATTGCAAAATCAATTTAAATACCTCTATATATTCAAGCGATTTTAATATAGCATCTCGAATTTGCAAATGCAATTCGTAAAGAAAGACGAAATGTAACTTCAAAACCAAAGTGCAATCTGCATGAAACCCCCCCAGGTAAAACATTAGCAACTAAAACCAACCCTTGAAGATGTCCTTTGCAGAATCACTGAGTCTTTCAACACTTCACCCTGCATGCAATCTCTCTTCAATGCTCACACAAAGTGGTTACCCTCCCTCACCGACTCCTCCCACTCACTGCACGTGTAAAAATGTGTATTTTCAAAAAAACAAGTGAATTATACGTGGGACAGTCATTGCAAAGTACTTTATTGCAAGCAAAACGTGTTGGGGTGCTTCCAGAGAGACCAGCCGAGGCAATAGAAATTCTTATATATACATATTTGTTTAAATTTGTGACTTTAGGTTAAACCACATTGCCCCCTCCCCATGTGCAATTCAGCAACTTCCCCCTAAAGAAGTACAGTGTACATGAAGAACTTGCCCAGTTCGCTGACTGAAACTCATTTTAGAAATCCTGTAGTCCAAGGGCTCTTGGAACAGAGTAGGGCTCCATGCATCATATCACTCAGTCTGACTAGATTTACACTGCAACTGTTTACATGCAACAATTTGTAGTTATATAGCACTTCCGATGTAATGAAATGCCTCGAGGCACTTCGAAGAGGTGTTATAGAAATGACTAAGCCACATATAAAGATACTGGGGCAGACGATCAAAAGCTTGGTCAAAGAGGTAGTAGGTTTTGAGCAGTGTCTTAAAGGAGGAAATAGAGTTGGAGACGTTTAAGGGAATTTTCAGAGTTTAGGGCCTTGGCAGCTGAAGGCACAGCAACCAATGATGGAACGGTTAAAATCGGAGATGCTCAAGGGGTTGGGGGTGCAGATATCTCAGAAGGTTACGAGCTTGGAGGAGATTACAGAGAGGCTATGGGGTTGGGGGGAGTGTAGGGGCGAGGCCATGAAGGAATTTGAAACCAAGGATAATAATTTTAAAATTAAGGTGTTGCTTAACTGGGAGTCAATGCAGCGAGCACAAGGGTAATGGGTGAATGGGGCTTGGTGCCAGTTAGGACAGTGGCACTGGATTATTGAATGACCTCTCAAGTTTACAGAGGATAGAAAGTGGGTGAAGGACCAGGTGTGTGTTACACTCGAGGTAAAAAAGGCATGGATAAGAGTTTCAGCAACAGATGAGCTGAGGCAAGGGCAGAATCAGGAAAATGGTGGAAACCAGGTGTATAGGCGATGGGGCAAATATGTAGTTGGAAGTTATTCTCAGGGTCAAAATTGACACTAAGGCTGTGAACAATCTGATTCAGGCTCAGACATACATCAGTGCAAGGCCATTTCATTTCACACAACAACAATTTAGGGCCCTCACCTGGGATGATGTCCGGCCTCAGAGAGCCACCAGCCAATCCGATTGGCCAACAGTTCTTTAGTCCCAGCAGCTCGGGAAGCTACAGTGGACAGGACTGGGACTGCAAGTCGTCCCCAGAACCTGAGTTCCGAGAGTTCAGGAACCAGGAAAGTTTTGCTGGTCTCAGGGCAGGGAGGGAAGGTGAGGCCTGGAGAGGTGGACAGAAGGGGGTTGGGGTGTCGGTCGAGAGGTTGTGGGGGGTGGGGGTGGAGTGAAGAGGGGCCCCGCAGGGGTCAGACCTTTTGGGGCGAGGCGGGGGATCAGGGGTGCCCAATGTTAAATAGAGGCTGCTGATGGAGGTGCACCCTCTCCCCCACCCCTTCTCGCCCAAGGTCTGAACAGGGTTAATTTTCGGGCTCTTACCTTGCCGCTGAACTGCTGCACCAGCCTGAAAATTGAGGCTGGCTAGAAAACAGCCCTTAAGTGGTCAATAAAGAGGCCACTTAAGGGCCTCAACTGGGGTAAGGGTGGGCGGGCCTTGCCCGTCCCAGTGGTGGGTGGGAACCCATCGGGAAGGCCATCGGACAAAGTTTACGCTTACCACCGCACTCCCGCCTCCCACACGCTTACAAACCCGCCAGCTGGGGAACGCAAAATTCTGTCCAGGCTTATTGCGTGCGAGTTAATGCTTAAAGCAAGTTGAAATAACATTACCACAGTTAGTTATTCAGCATTTAATGTTTCAACAAAGACAATATTAAAGAATAGTTTGCTAGAAGGAATAACATTTTTGATCATTTACAATTTGATAACAATAATATACTGCACTTAGCAATACTACAAAAAAGATCAAATTTTGAATTTTCTCTTCAGTCCAGTGCAATGTTAAATTCTGATAAAAAGTTACACTTGAAACTTTGTCTGTTCTTTCCACAGGTGTTGACTGACCTGTACAGTGTTTTCACACTTTCTGTTTTTGTTCCACTTTTCAGTGTTGTGGCCTACCATTGTACTCACCACACCTCTTTCACGCTCCTCAACTCCGCGTGTGGAAGAAGTGCTCAGCACAACTATGATACAACTGTCCACTTAGCAAGCAATTATGCAAAATATCACAGGTAATTCTTAATTCTTCAAGATTAATTTTCTGATCAACTTGTGAATCATAGCATTTTACATCACATCATTAACAAGCCTAGATTGCAAATTTGATGCTGATGCTGAGAGCACAGTGGTGTCACAGGTTGGTTATGTTGGATAATCTGGATTAAAAGGCTAATAGAACCAGATTCCTGGTGTGATTATCAAGTTTAATAGACCATATTTTCCATATAGACTCCATTTTTATACCAGCTCTTGACTGAGTGGCAAAATTATGGGTTCACCAACAAGTCTGTCTAATTTTTTTTATTTGTTCATGGGATGTGGGTGTCGTTGACTAGACGACAGCATTTATTGCCCATTCCTAATTGCCCTTGTTTAGAGGACATTTAACAGTCAACCTGAGGGTCTGGAGTCACATGTAGACCAGATCAAACCAAGTAAGGATGGCAAATTTCCTTTCCCTAAAGGACATTAGTGAACCAGATTTTTTTTTTAGTGAACTGGGTTTTTAAAACAATCAGAAATGGTTTCGTGGTCATCATTAGACTTTCAATTCCAGATTTTTATTGAATTCAAATTTCACCATAGGCCATGGTGGGATTTGAACCCGAGTCTCTGGAATACCAGTCCAGTAACAATACCACTACATCACCACCTCCTCCTTAATGCCTCTGTCTCTACAGAAAATGGATCTCAATCACAAGACCAATAAGATTAAAACTTCAACAGTCCACTGTTAAGCTTCCTTCTTGGCTTTCGCTTTTTTTATTTTCTTCTTCAGGTTGATGATGTCCGTGTACAGATTGCGTTGAAGAACTCCCGACGCACAAATAACGCCCCCATTGATGGCTCCCATAAACCCACAGGAAAATATGTCCTGACCTGGAATGATGTGGGAAAGAGGCAGAGGAAATTATTACACAATAGTATAGACAGGAATGGCCTTTTCTCATTTCTATATTTACACTCTCTTTCACTTCTGTTTTCTCACTACAATGCAAACAAGTTTTGGTGTTTAATGAAACAGTCTTGTGATGGAGTAATTTGATAGTGTAGCAGGTCAAGCTTTTTACTTTGAGCATCAGTATTTGTAAAAGTGCATTTCTCAGCAGATGCTGAATCATTTGGCACTTAGGTTGGTTTTTCTTTAGACATTCGCAAGCTTTGGGCTTTATTAGTATTTATTACCTTTAATTAAGTGGTTTGCTAAGTCAATCAAGAGGGCGGTTAAATGTCAACCATATTGCTGCTGGTCTGAAGTCATATATAGGCCAGACCTGGTAAGGATGGCAGATTTCTTTCACTAAAGGATACAAGTGAACCAGATTGTATTTTTTTCCCCACAACAATCCAACACCTACATGGTCACCATTAGGAATATATACTTTTTAATTCCATATTTTTGTTTATTAACTGAATTTAAATGCTCCAGCTGCATGATGGGATTTAAACTCATGTCTCAGATCATTAGGATAGTAATATAACCACAATACAACAGTTTCCTATGATTCCGCCTAACAGTAGCTTCGGACTGTATTTTAGAATTGCTTCTTCAAGCTGATTTGTAATCTAAATTGAGTGGCCTTTTTAGTTGGACAAGGATTTCTAACATGATAACAACATATTGCAGTTCAAAACAGTTTATGTTAAAATGATTTCATCAGTATGAAGCGTGTTAGACTTCACCTCGTTGCCACATTTGTGTAATTAATAAGGCTTAAGTGATGAAAAGTCTTAATTTCTATGTATCATTGGAATGTTGTTGAGATAGTCTTTCAGTTGGCATCTCTTTAAGTGCCAAAATATTGTAATGTAGCTTTAAGAAAGAACATATGGAGTTATAGCTAGGAGACATTTTACATATTTGGATTCCAGTGAGTCTAGCATTGGCAGTAAACAGAAGTTGCAATACTGATTGGGAAAAAAATGGTCTAAAGATGGGTCTCTGATGAAAAGGGTAGAAGTTAAGGTTAGATTGTTGTGGGGTAGCCAAGAGCACTCTTCCCATTGGTCAAGAATTGTAAATATAGGGGACAAGCTAAAGTTAGATTGTTGTGGGAAAGCAGGAGCACTCTTCCCATTGGTCAAGAATTGCAAATATGTAGTTAGAAATTGTTAATTGTGTTGACACAGGTGCACATACTGGATGTTGCAAAGGCTGCCTGCAAAAAGGGTATAAAAGTAGGAAAACATCACTGGGGTTTTTGCACTTGCCAGGGGATAGCATTCATCCCAGGACACTTGCTGGGGGCATTTGTCGGGATAGAAAGTTAGGATTTAATGGTAGAGCACTTGCTACAAAGTTAGCACTTGCGTGGACATTGCCAGTTGATGGGTAATTGCCATAGGTTGTGTAAGAACCCAGAGATGACTAAAGTAATTGTCACAAGTTGGAGATTGCCATAAGAATTCAGATCAGTATTAGAATCCGGTATAAGGGCCAAAGGTAATTGCTTTAAGTGAAAGTGAGTAGCCTTTGTTAGAAAACTGTCTCCATCAGAGAGAGAGAGAGAGAGAGGATCCACTAGAGTTGAAGTCTTAAAGCTGCAAGGGATCTATATGTATGTTAGAGTTAATTTGACTAAGTTAAAATCCAAAAGGATGTCATGAGTCAAGAGACTAGGTTCAAGGAGCCAAGAAGAGAAGGCCCCAGAGGTCCCAGGATCCATGGAAAGACAGAACGACATGTGTTGAACTTGTGTATTGTGCCATGCCTTGGTTAGTGGAATGTTAAACATTAATCTTTGTTGTGTAATAAACCTTGTTAGTTTTTATTCTAAATTAGTGATGTCCTTTTTGCCAATAAGGCTATTGGCAAGAATTTTCTTACTCCGGGGTTTAGTACAGAGTCCAAATCCCTTCTTGTGCTCCACCATTTGCCTAAAATGACACTATTGACCCTAGCTCCTTGATTGATCTACAAATCATAAAGATCTTTAAGTTATGCTTTGAGATAAATGGGTGTTGCTTAGCTAAAAAGGAGGGGGGGAGGGGTTTGGAAATTTTGATTATTATTCAATCAATTATTATTAATCATTAATTATTTGTACCCAATATATTCCACAGTATAATTTCAAGGCCATAGTGATTTCTCGAACATATTCAATTTAACATAATTCATTATCTTAAATTCAATGATAAATTGGGCAAATTCCAAATCCTGCTAAAATGACATTAAACTAGTTACTGGTTCAACCAATGTCTTTTAATTTTTTTCATTACATTACAACTCCTTAGCCTACTACCTTCCCATTTAGCTATGAGCAAAGGTGTGCTTTTGGTTCCCTTGCACTTCTCTCTGATTGATGTTATACTTTCTTCTTTTAAGATCATTGTTTACTTTAATCGCTGCCCACTTAAATGCTCGTCACTCCTGTCAGAAGTCATCACTTACCACTTTGGACCAATTGCTTCCAGCCACTGGCCCCTCCAGCAGTCAAATGTCTCAGTAAATTATCCTATTTCTGACAATTTAATGCGGTAGTTGAGGGCAAGCAATATTTTAAATTAAAAAAACTGCCAGCCTCTGTTTTGGATTCTAAATCATTTTTATTGCTTGACTTAGGGGTAACATACCTGTTAAGTAAAGGCTCTTGACTGGTGTTTTTGCTCTAAAAGAGGCAATAACTTCTGGTGCAAAACGTGACACATCATGATTGACACCATATATTTCTCCACGTGAAGCAGCTATGTAGAACTGGTTTGTAAGGGGAGACCCAACCCTAGTGTACTCGATCTGGAGAGCATTCAGACACAAACAAGTCAAGTTAGCCAAAAGAAAGTGAATGTAGGAATGATTTTTGTGCTATTCACAAGCAATTGTAAACTTACAAGAAGAACTCAAGCCAGAGAAATCTCTGACTGTAATGCAGACTCCAATCTATAATGTAACTTTTGATTCTCACAGCTTAATAATGAACAAGACTCTACATAAGATATTTGATTACATCCCTGATGAAAGGCAAACATACCCTGTCTTTGAGTTGTGGAAAATATTCGGTAACTTGGTCTATCAATCTTTTGGCAATACCCATTTTTAAATTTTCATAGTCATCTCCTCTCTTTTTCACGCGTTCGTCCTTCCATTCTTCAAACCACTCAAAGCGTGCTAATGTCACAATTATCATGCTAGACTTCCCTAAAGAATAAGAATTTAAATTACCATCCCTTCAAATACAAATCTCACAGTAGTAAAACAAATGGGTTCTTTTGAACAGGTTTTCTCATTTTAAAAATAAATTGTCATGAGTGGCGATCTTGTTTATGCTATGCTCTTGAACACTTGAGGACATATGTGTCATTGCCTTGGGTTAAGCCCAAAATTTTTCACTGGGTTGGAAAAGTTACTACTATATAATTTTCCAAAGTTGTGTTCATGGTAATTCTCTGTTAGAATGGGAAATTTGGCATTTATTTTAAAATAGCAAGGAATATAGCTTTTGGTTCTAAGCTTCTCCCTATTATCCTTTCATTTCCCCTGGAAGTATTGACTCTGTCTGGGGTATGTTTCCAAGGTTGTCATTCACTCTCTGGATACTTTGTCCAAGTGGTTACTCTTCATGGGTAATCTTCAATATGGTGGCAGCACAACTGAACCAATCCTGTTCTGACCCAAAGTCCTTAAGTGCATACTTTACAATATGGACTCATGGATGGCAATTAGGAGCAAGATGCTGGCTGATTTCTCCCTCCCTAGGTCAGGGACATCCAGAGGTCAGTTATGGCACTCCTAATGCCCGAGTGAGATTAAGTAATTTAGCACAAAAGGACACTGAACCTAAGATCTTCTGGCCTATTTTGACTCGATTGATTTTACTAACTGAGCAATTAAGGAGGTGAAAAAAAGATTAAAGTGAAATATTGGTTTTAAATATTAGGTACATGTCTGCTGCTGTTTACCTGGATATCTGTCATCCCAGGATGGATCCTTAGCTGATGGAAAGGAGACAAAGATTACAGGATACCCTTCAATGGCATCTTCTTTGCTGAGTGTCAAGTATTTATTGAACCTTAAATGATGACAAGAAAGTGTTAGAAAGCAAAACAACTAAACTGTGCTCTATAAAGCAACTCAGGAGAGAGGAATTATGGATAGCGTGTTCAGAGAGGTGGTCACACCACAGCTTAGGAGCATGGAGGCAGAAAGGGAATGGGTGACTGCCAGGCAGTCTGAGAGAACCAGACAGGTATTGCAGGAGTCCCATGGGATCCCACTCGCTGATTGGTTTTCCATTTTGGATACTGGTGAGGGAATTAGTTCCTTGGAGGACTGAAGTCAGAGCCAAATTTGTGGCACTGCGGGCGGCTCAGCTGCACAGGAGGGGAGGAAAAAGTAAGGAAAGGCAGTCGTGATAGGGGATTCATTAGTTAGGAGAACAGACAGGCGTTTCTGTGGCCGTAGATGTGACTTCAGGTTGGTATGTTGCCTCCCTGGTGCCAGGATTAAGGATGTCACGGAGTGAGTGCAAGGACGTTCTTCGGGAGGAGGGTGCATAGCCAGAGGTCGTGGTTCACATTGGTACCAATGACTTGGTAGGAAAGGGGTTGAGGTCCTGAAAGCATATTTCAAGGAGCTGGGAAGGAGGTTGGAAAAACAGGACCTTTAAAGCGATAATCTCAAGATTACCCCCAGTTCCAAGTGCTAGTGAGCATAGAAATAGGAGAATTGAATGATTGAACACATGGCTGCAAAGCTGGTGTAGGAGGGAGGGCATTAGATTTCTGGGGTGTTGGGACTGATTCTGGGGAAGGTGGGATCTGTGCAAGCTGGACGGTTTACACCTGAACAGGACTGGGATTTATAGGGAGGTTTGCTAGTGCTGTTGGGGAGGGTTTAAACTAGATTGGCAGGGGGATGGGAACCTGAGGGCAGATTCAGATAGGACAAATTCAGAGCAGGGAACGGAGAGAGAAAATTAGCGAGTGACTCAAAGATAGAAAGAGCAAAGGTTAAAAAGTGTACAGGACAGGAATTTGGCAGTGTTAAAAGATATATATGTAAATGCAAGGAGTATAGCAAATAAAGCCAATGAGCTGAGGGTAGAGATAGACACATGGCAACATGATATCCTTGCTCTAACGGAAACCTGGCTTAAAGAGGGGCCAAAAATGGCAGCTCAAAATCCCTGGATATAGATTTTCAGGCAGGATAGGCAGGGGAATAAAAAAGTTGGGATGTAGCATTATTGGTTAAGGAATCAATTACAGCTGTGAGGAGAAATGATATACTAAACGAACCATCAAATGAGGCCATTTGGGTTGAGCTCAGAAATAAAAATGGGGCAGCCACACTGCTTGGAGTGTACTAAAGACTCCCAAGTAGTGAAGGGAGATAGAACAGCAAATATGTAGGCAAATTTCTGAGTGCAAAAGCAATAGGGCAATAATAGTTGGGGACTTCAACTACCCTAATATCACCAATAGTGTTAAAGGAATAGAGGGCACAAAATTCTTGCACTGTACTCAAGGGAACTATTTTAGCCAGCACGTAACAAGCCCAATAAGAGGGAGTGCAATTCTAGATTTCATCTTAGGAAATGAAGCCGGACAAGTGGATGAAGTAGCAGTGGGTGACCATTTTGAAGATAGTGATCATAATACAGTTAGATTTAGCATCCTTATGGAAAAGAACAAGGGTAGAACAGGAGTAAACGTTGTAAATTGGGGGAAGACAAATTTTAAGAAGCTGAGAAGTGATCTGGCGAAAGTGGACTGGATACAGCTACTTGATGGAAAATCAGCAACAAATCAGTGGGAGGCATTATAAAGCGAGATGCTATGGTCACAGTGCAAACATGACCCTTCAAAGAAAAAGGGGCGTTACTGCCAAGTCTACAGCCCCCTGGTCATCCAGAAGCGTTCAGAGTAAGATAAAGCAGAAAAAGAAAGCTTAGGGCAGTCACAAAAAACATAATACTGTAGAAAGCCAAGAGGAGTATAGAAAATACACGGGTGAAGTTAAAAAGGAAATTAGGGAAGCAAAGAGAGGATAGAAAAAATATTGGCAGGCAAAATCAAGGACAACCCAAAGTTGTTTTATCAGTACATTAAGAGGATAACTAAGGAAACGGCAGGGCCTAGCAGAGATGTACAAGGTATCTTATACGTGGATACAGAAGGTATGGGCAGGTTTCTTCATAAGTACATTGCCCCTGTCTTCACAAAGGAAAGGGATGATGCAGAGATTCTAGTTAATGAGGAGGAGTGTGAAATATTAGCTACAAAAGCATAATGAGAGAGGACTGGAGAGACTGATATCCTTGAAGTTGGATAAATCACCAGGGCCAGTTGGCTTGTGTACCAGGCTGTTAAAGAAAGCCTGGGAGGAAATACCGGATGCTCTGAGGATCATTTTCCAATCCTCACTAGATGCAGGCAAGGGACCACAGGATTGGAGATCTGCGAACGTTGTACCATTATTTAAAAAGGGTGCAAGGGATAGGCTAAATAATTATAAGCCGGTCAGCCTGACTTTGATGCAAATTATTAGAATCAATTCTGAGAGACAGGATAAACTGTCACTTGGAAAGGAATTGATTAATCAGGCATAGTCAGCATGGTTTTGTTAGGGGAAGATCATGTCTTACTAATTTAATCAAATTTTTTGAGGAAGTAACAAGGAGGATTGATGAGGATAGTGCAGTGGATGTTGTCTACATGGATTTTAGTAACACATTTGACAAGGTCCCACATGGCAGACTGGTCAGAAAAGTGAGGTCCTATGGGATACAGGGGAAGGTGATGAGTTGGATCCAAAATTGGCTCAGTGACAGGAAACAAAGAGTAATGGTCGGTGGACGTTTTTGCGAATGAAAAGCGGTTTCCAGTGGCATTTCTTAGGGCTCAGTGTTGGGTCCCTTGTTGTTTGTTGTACATGTTAATGATTTAGACTTAAATGTGGGAGGTATGATTGGGAAATTTGCAGATGACACAAAAATTGGCCACGTCGTTGATTGTGAAGAGGATAGCTGTCGACTCCAGAAAGATATCAATGGTTTGGTTGAGTGAGCGGAGAAGTGGCAAATGGAATTCAATCCAGAGAAGTGTGAGGTAATATATTTGGGGAGGGAAAACCAGGATAGGGAATACACAATAAATGAGAGGATATTGAGAGGGGCAGAGGAAATGAGAGACCTTGGAGTGCATGTCCACAGGTCCCTGAATGTGGCAGGACAGGTGAATAAGATAGTGAAGAAAGCATATTGAATGCTTTCCTTTATTGGATGATACATAGAATACAAAAGCAGCGATGTAATGCTGGAACTGTATAAAATGCTGGTTAGGCCGCAGCTGGAATTTTGTGTACAGTTCTGGTCACCACATTACAGGAAGGACATAATTGCTCTGGTGGGAATACAGAGGAGATGTACAAGAATGTTGCGAGAGCTGGAAAATTGCAGCTCTGAGGAAAGATTGTATAGGCTGGGGCTGTTTTTCTTAGAATGGAGGAGGCTGAGCGGTGACAATTGAGGTGTACAAAAATTGAGGGGCCTTGTCAAAGTAAAAAGGAAAGACTTGTTTCCCCCACCAGCAAGGTCAATTACCAGGGGGCACAGATTTAAGGTGATTGGTAGAAGGATTAAAGGGGACATGAGGAAAAACTTCTTCGCCCAGAGGCTGGTGGGTGTTTGGAATTCACTGTCTGGTTTGGTGGTGAAGGCAGAAACCCTCAACTCATTTAAAAGGTACCTGGATCTGCACCTGAAGTGCTGTAACCTGCAAGACCGGTGCTGGAAAATGGAAATAAAATGGGCAGTTAGTTTTTTATTTTTTATTTTTCGGCCGGTGCAAACACAATGGGCTGAATGGCCTCTTTCTGTGTCATAATTTTTCTATGGTTCTATGAATTTGTAATTTCAATATATAAAAGCAAGATCTTTATTATTTTCTTATTTCCATTTACCAAATCATCAGGACATTTCAAAGCACATTAAACCAATTTGAGTTTGAAGAAGCTTCTGGCTTCTTCTAATGGGTTTTTCATAGGGGAGAAGGAAGGAAATGGAAAATTAGGGACATAGGAACAAGAGTAACCCATTCAGCCCCTCAAACCCGTGCCATCCCTCAATAAGATCACGGCTGATCTGCACATCACAGAATCTTAATGGCACAGAAGGAGGCCATTCGGCCCATCATGTTTGCACCGGCTCTCCAAATGAGCATTACGACCTAGTGTCATTGCACTGCCTTTTCCCCATTCCCTTGCACATTGTTTCTATTCAAATAATCATCTCGAATGCCTCGATTGAACCTGCCTCCACTACACATCCAGGAAGTGCATTCCAGACCCAAACCACTCGTTGCATGAAAAAGATTTTTCTCACGTCACATTTGCTTCTTTTGCCAATCACTTTAAATCTGTGCCCTCTCGTTCTTGATCCTTTTACGAGCGGGAACAGCTTCTCTCTATCTACTCTGTCCAGCCTGCTCATGAACATCTCTAACAAACCTCCTCTTAGCCTTCTTCTCTCCAAGGAGAACAGTCCCAACCTCTCCAATCTATCCTCATAGCTGAGGTTTCTCATCCCTGGAACCATTCTTGTAAATCTCTTCTGCAGTCTCTCCAATGTGTTCACATCCTTCCTATAATGTGGCACCCAGAATTGTATACAATGCTCCAGCTGAAGTCTAACAAGTTTCTTATATCAATTCAGCATAACCTGCTTGCTCTTGTACTCAATGCCCCTCTTAATAAAGCCCAGGATACTACATGCTTTATTACCTGCTCTCTCCACCTGTCCTGCCACCTTCAATGATCTATGGAGATATACACCCAGGTCTTCCTGCTCCTGCCCCCCTTCAACATTTCACCCCTTATTTTATATTGTCTGTCCATGTTCTTCTTACCAAAATGCATCACCTCACACTTCTCCGCATTGAACTTTATCTGCCCACTCCATCAGCTTGTCCATGTCCTTTTAAGGTTCTACACTGTCCTCTTCGCAGTTTATAACACTCCCAAGCTTGGTATCATCTGCAAACTTTGAAAATTGTCCCCTGCACACCAAGATCTAGATCATTAATATATATCAGGAACAGCAAAGGTCCTAATACCGACCCCTGGGTAACTCCACTAAAAACCTTCCTCCAGCCTGAAAAATATCCATTGACCATTACTCTCTGCTGCCTATTTTTCAGCCAATTTTGTATCCATGTTGCTACTGTCCCTTTTATTCCATGAGCAATAACTTTTCTCTCAAGTCTGTTGTGTGGCACTGTATCAAATGCCTTTTGAAAGTCCATGTACACTATATCAACAGCATTACCCTCATTGACCTTTTCTGTTGCCTCTTCAAAAAAGACTCCAGTAAATTAGTTAAACACGATTTCCCCTTTAGAAATCCATGTTGGCTCTTCCTTATTAACCCATATTTTCCATGTGACTACTAATTCTATCCCGAATAATTGTCCCTAGAATCTTGCCCACCACTGAAGTTAAACTGACTGGTCTGTAATTGCTGGGCTTATCCTTGCAACCTTTTTTGAACAAGGGCACAATGTTTGCAATTCTCCAGTCCTCTGGCACCTCCCCTGAGTTTATGGAAGACTGAAAGATTACGGCCAGTGCCCCTGCAATTTCTTCTCTCTCTCCCTTCAATATCCTCGGATGCATCTCATCCGGTCCCGGTGCCTTGTCAACTTTAAGTACTGACAGTCTATTCAACACTTCTTCCTTCAATTTTGAACCGTTCTAGCGACAGAGTTTCCTCATCTGTCATCATGATCTGGGTAGCATCTACCTCCTTGATAAAGAAAGATACAAAATATTCATTTAATACCTCAGCCATGGCCTCTTTGTCCATGTGTAAATTCCCTTTTACGTCGCTAATTGGCCCTACTCCTCCTTTTATCACCCTTTTACTATTTATATGCCTATAGGAGGCTTTGGGATTCTCCTTTATGTTGGCTGCCGGTCTTTTCTCATAATCCCTCTTCGCTTCTCTAATATGTTTTTTCACCTCCCCTCTGAACCTTTTGTATTCCTCTTGGTTCTCAATTGTATTTTCTACCTGACACCTGTCATAAGCACAATTTTTCTTTTTTTATCTTAATTTCTATCTCCTTTTTCATCCAGGGGGCTCTGGAATTGTTTGCCCTACCTTTCCCTTTCGATGGAATATACCTTGACTGTGCCCAAACCAATTCTTTTTCGAAGGTGCCCCATTGTTCAGCTACAGTTTTTCCTGCTAACCTTTCATTCCAGTCTGTCTGGCCCAGCTCCGTTCTTGCCCTATCGAAGTTGTCTCTTGTCCAGTTAATTATTCTTACTCTGAATTGCCTATCGTCCTTTTGTATCATCATCCATGATACATCACATCAACTCCATTTACTCGCCTTTGCTTTACATCCCGATACCCTAATCTAATCACTCTCAGTCTTGAGAGCTTCAGTTCACCCAGTATCCACAGCCTTTAGGGAATAGAATTCCACATTCTAAAAGTTGAAGGTCTGAACTGCATTTGCATGTTTTCTAATGGCAAGTGCTTTCACATGCCTGATTTCCCACTGCCAATATCTAAGGAAAGCAACCCCCATATGCTGACCTTCACTCCTGGCTTTCTGATGATTACAGGTTATGCTGCACTCCACTCTGTAATGCAGGGGCCAATTAGATAAATGGATAATGATTTAAGAGTTGCTTACATGAGAACAGTATGTGGCAGAGGGGGCTTAAAGGACTGGGGGTGGGGTTGGGGGGAAAAGAGACAAAAAATAATTGGACAGTTTGATCAACCATGATACTACTGTGACAAGTAGCTTCAGTACTAAAAATAAAAACAAAAAACTGCGGATGCTGGAAATCCAAAACAAAAACAGAAATACCTGGAAAAACTCAGCAGGTCTGGCAGCATCGGTGGAGAAGAGCAAAGTTGACGTTTCGAGTCCTCATGACCCTTCAACAGAACACTGTTGAAGGGTCATGAGGACTCGAAACATCAACTTTGCTCTTCTCCGCCGATGCTGCCAGACCTGCTGAGTTTTTCCAGGTATTTCTAGCTTCAGTACTATCTGTTTGGAACACAAGCTTTGCTTGAAGTTAAGATGGAAAGTTTCTAGTAACTATGTATGATAGCATGGTGGAGAAGAGTTGCCAACTCTCCAGAATTATCCTGGAGGCTCCTGGAATTAAGGGGGTGAAACTGGTCTATGCCAGCAGCCGGAATTGGCAACTAATGTTTCATCATACCTGCTTGTATTTTCCACTAGCTTGGAAAATATTCCCAAGATTTTTAATTTCAAACCCAAGTGAAAGAAATCATGAAGCTAGTAAATGAGTCTCCAAAAATGTGAACTTCAATGGAAAGAAGATCAGGCGCGGGGGAAAGTAAAATTGACTGACGCTTCACTACGAACCCATTTCTCACTGCTGCCATAGACCAGTTTCACTCCCCTCAATGTTATAACCCCCTAGAGACTACTCTGAGCAAACCCAGGAGAAAAATCATTGCGGCATGAAAAGAAATTGCTACCACCTCTCCACCCCCACATTTTCTTTGAACACTTTCAGTCAATAGTCATAAAAATATTAGAGATAGGTTTAAAAAAAAGGCTGTCTGATTGGACTATCATGATGAATCCTCTAGAATGTACCAAACCAGAGCTGGCAAGCTTAGGGTGGAGAAAAATGAAAAGAAGAGAGAATAAGAGCATGCATTCCAGATTTCAGGAGAATAATTAAGAAACAAATCAAAAGTCATGTTGATGGATTCGTTTTCGTAATTTTTTCCATGGAGTGTTTTCCATGCACATGAGAAAACTGGAATACATTAATGACTTGTGCCTGTCAATAAACAAACACTTATCCTGGGTGTTGAGCATTGAAAGTTGGGCGTTTCCTGCACTAAGGGCACATCAATTTCAGTTCCATATTCAAAATGACAACATTTTGACAACAAGGAGGCATTAATTATAAAGAAAAGCTCAGTCAAGCTTACCAAGCATGTTTAGTAAAACAGGAAGAAGTTTGAGGAAATTTTTTGTGATTGTTCATCCAAGGGTTGTAGGCATCAACTGGCAGGGCGAGCATTTATTGCCTGTCCTTAACAGCATCCGGTGAGCCACCATCTTGAATTGCCGTAGTCTGTGCCGTGTAGGGGGACCTACGGTGTTGGTATGTAGGCACTTCCGGGATTTTGACCAAGCAACAATGAAGGAACAGTGACATGTTTCCAAATCAGGATGGTGTTTGACTTGGAGGGAACTTGCAAGTGATGGTGTTTCCATGCGCCTGCTGCCCTTGTTCTTCGAGGTGGGAGATTTGGAAAGTATAAAAGCAAATAAGCAGAGATTTTAGATGAAAGAAGCCTTAATAGAGGTGGAAACAAAAATATAATTAAAACAACCAGAGATACACCTGACAGTAGAAGACAGTGTAATACTTTGGAGTCCTGCAATCATGTTATTTTACAAAATTGAATGCAACCAAATAAAGGTGCGTTCTAATGCATTGGATGCTATGTTGCCAAGTTTAAAGCACTGCATTGACTTACAGCTCATCAAGGTTGTTCTCTTGAAAAAACCAATAATTTGATGCTTTCAATCCCAACTCTTCCTTTGAACCATTAAGACCGACAAATATGCTGAATCCTCCTATTCCATGCTGCACCATGCTCAGCTGAGCCTGGATCACTGTGGGGTCAACAGAATGATCAATAACCATGATAATAATTGAAGAAATTATTTTCGTGCTCCTGAATATCAGCATCAACATAAATAATAATTTATGGACTTCTGGAAGTTCAGTAACAGAATTTCCATGATTTTCAGACTAAGATTAATCTTGTGCATTCTGGTGCCCAGCTGAAGAATCCAACCAGTCTACATTCCTGAGATTTGTCAAATGGAGCTCTAGCTGAAGAAGGGAAATGAAAAACCGAAGCTGGTCACCCAGTTGTCACCATGTGACCTTGGGAGCTTTCACTAAGAAAGAGCTTCTCTGTAAATTTTTCTTCCTTCCTCTCCATTAACCATTCCATAACCCAAATTGATCAGGCAAGCTACCTGTGTCAACATCAGGCCAGCCACAATTTGCCTTCCATGTTGACAGGGCCACATTAGTCATTCTTGTGATAAAATACCTAAGGATTAAATTTTGTGAACTGTTGCAGAGGCTTTTGGAATGTCTTTGACCCTGTCTTCCTAGCCTCCTGTGAGGCTCCAACAGCATCCTCCATTCTCCCTACTTTGCCCACAGCCTTCTTTGGCCATGTCTTCCTGCTGTTGGGATTAGGATGAAGCTCCAACAACAGTCAAATGACTAAGTCAACCCTCTCCACTCTCTCAAATCCCAGTCTCTGCCTGTCATGCGATACTTAAGCATTTAGGTTTGGAATTCTATGTTCCTTTAGATAAAAGACTGAATTGGAAATTAGTTTTAAACAGAGCATTGTAAACATAAAGTTACCATCATCTCTTTTACCACAATCAGTTTGTTTTATTCAAAATAGAGATGCATGCTCTGCTACATTTGCACCATGCAAGTGCCAGGCAATAACCACCTTCAACAACTAATCTAACCATCACCCCTAGTCATTCAATGGCATTACCATTGCTGAATCCCCCACTATCAACATACTGGGGGTTACCATTGACCAGAAACTGAACTGGACCAGCCATATAAATACTGTGGCTACACGGGCATGTTAGAGGCTAGGAATCCTGCAGCAAATAGCTCACCTTCTGACTCCCCAAAGCCTGTCCACCATCTACAAGACACAAGTCAGGAATGTGATGGAATACTCTCCATTTGCCTGGATGAGTGCAGCTCCAACAACACTTAAGATGATCAACACAATTCAGGAAAAAGCATCTTGCTTGATTGGCACTCCATCCACAAACATTCACTCCCCACATCCTGCACTGCAGGAATTCACCAAGGTTCCTTCGACAGCACTTTCCAAAGGCACGGCTACTACTACCTAGAAGAAGGGTAGCAAGTGCAATGGAACACCATCACCTGGAAGTCCCCCTCCAAGCCACTCACTGTTCCTTCACTGTCACTGGGCCAAAATCGTGGAACTCCCTCCCTAATAGCACTGTGGGTGTACCTACACCACATGGACTGCAGCAGTTCAAGAGGGCAGCTCACCACCACCTTCTCAAGGGCAATTAGGGGTGGGCAATATATACTAGCCTTGCCAGGGATGCCCATATCCCATGAATGAGTAAAAAAAAAACTACATTGCTTTCCTTCTGATACACTCCTTCAGCTAGCCAGGAGATCAGTGTCCTACTGATTGAATAATGGTAATGATGGTGGGATTTTACGTTTGCAAATTGGGACTTATGCTGTTCCGCATATGTGTAAAATCCGGCATGGTGTTGTCGGGTTGTGAACCCGTCGTCAACATGCCAGTTTCTCATAACACGGTAGGTGGGTGGGTGCCGAAATCAACAGCCTGCCCGTCATTTTAAAATAAATTATTAATGGGCAATTGAGCTTGTCAACGAACCAATTGACCCAAACATTTCTCTGCCCATGCCACAATGCGGTTACTGTGGGCAAGTGGCGAGAATGGGGAGTCTGCTTTTTCACCAAATGCGGTGAAGGGGGTGGGGTGGTGGAGTACATTATTTATGGGATGCTCTGTGCATATCAGGGGCACTCAGCCCCTAAGATGAGATCCCTGTCCCCACCCCAACAACTGTTGTGCCTCCATGCACGGCCTCCAAAACCCTCCCAGCCCAAAAGTCCCAGGCTTACCAGAGTACAGCATCCACTGCTCTCTTCATCACGTGCTTGCACTCCCAGGACTGCCCACTACTGAGTTCTAGCACTGTTAGGACTGCTAGAGGGGTGGAAGTCCTCCTCACTGCTTCTATAAGCCAGCTGCAGGGTGTTATTGCCGCAGGGTGGCCTTACTTAAAGCCCGTTAGTTTGTGACAAACTTTTCTAAACACCTCCCACCCCATTCAGCCCCTGTAAAATCCAGCCCGATGAATTAGCCCCGGCTAGGTTGGCAGTTTGGCCACCTCTCTCCCAAATGGAAAACTTCACTTCAAAGCAGTATGCTGCTAAATGGCCTGGCTGGAGGTACATAGTTACTCAAATACTTGATGGATGTGAACATTGAATTAAAGGCTTTCCAATTCATAATGAAGCATTCAGTGTCTCCCATTATTGAACCATTATAATGCATGTGTTTTGAAACTTAGTCACTTGGATTACATATTTTTAAGGTAAGTACAAGGTTAATAACCATAGAATTTAATGATAACAACAACTTATATTTCTATAGCACCCTCAACATAATCAAACTTCCCAAGGCTCTTCACAGGAGCATTATAAAACAAAGTATGACTCCGAGTCACAAAAGGAGATATTAGATCAGTTGACCAAAAGCTTGGTCAAAGGGTTAGGTTTTTGAGGGGTGTCTTAAAGGAGGAAAGCAAAGTAGAGAGAATGAGGTGTGTAGGGAGGGTATTCTGGAGCTTAGGGTCTAGGCAACTGAAGACATGGCCACCAAAGGTGGAGCAATTAAAATCGGGGATGCATAAGAGACTAGAATTAGCAGAGTGAAATATTGCAGAGGGTTGTGGGGTCGGAGGAGGTTACAGAGATAGGGAGGGCAAAGGGATTTAAAAAGGTGGATGAGAATTTTAAAATCAAACCGTTGCCACCCTAGGTCGGCTAGCGCAGAGATGATAGGCAAATGGGGCTCACTGTGAGTGAAGACACCGGCAGCAGATCGAGCTAAAAGCCAAGAAGCAATCAAATCAATCCTCTCATTCATTAGCTTACTAACTGCACATGTATATTCCTGTTTCAGTTGAACAGCTACTGCTGGCCCATGAAAGAAAGCAAAGGAAGGAAAATGATATGTAATAGATCACAGATATACCAAAAAGGAGAGCGTGTCATTATTTAGGTGCACAAGAGAAGACTCAAACAATAGATTATGACATAGACAACCATAGACAACATGCTTTAAACCGATTTATTTCTTTGTGCTCTTTAAATTCCGTAGAAAACAAAATTCCAATATTCACACACCTGGTTTACTTTGCAGTTCACGAGGTAACAGTTTTTCATAGGTATTAATTATTCCAGCATCAGATATCACAACAGGAGCAAAAAGGTTTATTTCTTCCTCACCCTTCTTCACAGTCACACCTAGTGAAAAAGAGGAAAAGACCTAAGTAGCAACAATTAAAGTAAATGCACTTTTATTGTCTTCCAATGCTTAAACCAATGAAAACACTTAATTCACACTTACCATAGGCCTGACCATCTTGATTTATTAATATACGTTGGACTGGTGCCCGCATAAGAACATCTCCTCCACTTTTCTTAATAATTGGGATTATGTGAAAGGCAATCTCACTAGCTCCACCCTTTGGGTACCATGCACCACCCTTGTAGTGCTGGATGATTAAGGCATGCATCATAAAGCTGGCATCTTTAGGCATGACACCTGGGGAAAGAAAACATATTGCAACCAACAGGGCAGCACAAATGGAGGATAAACAATGGACTTACTAAATTCCAATTCTCAGTAAGACCCGCGGTATCCAAAATACAAAATATTTACTCAACTGGAAATATATGTTTGACCAAAGTTTTTAAACCCAGCTGTTTCAAGCCAGGTCGGGCAATTGCACAAGGGACACTTATAAAGTACAAATGAGTCTCAACATCAACATGACACTAAGCAGTGATAGAATGAATAAAATCAAAAAAGGGCAGTCATATTGCAGGTTCAGTTGTTTAACAGCAAGAGAAGGATATCAAAAGTAAACTGAAATACATGAGGGCAACTTTCCCTGAATCTCTGAATAAATGGATTATCTGAAGATGGTTCTATGAAGACAAGCTTCAGTTTATTATATTAAAGCAGAAATTTAGCAAAATTATGCTATGGTTACAAAGGTAATAAATAATCGAGTCAGACTCAGATAATCCATAAATTCTCTTGAGTTCAGATTGAGCTATCATTTATGGTATACATAGTGAATCAATTAATTTAGTGAAGTTTGAAGTGGGAGAGAGGAATTAATTTAGTTTGACTATTTCATAATAAATTAAGTTGAAAATCTATTCATGAATGCTGAATTTATTAAGGAGAATTCTAACAGTGTAGCCAGGATTACATATTTATATTAAGAACATAAGAGCATAAGAAATAGAAGCAGGAGTAGGGCATTTGGTCCCTTGGGCCTGCTCTGTCATTCAGTAAGATTATGGCTGATCTCTTACCTCAACTAAACCTTCCAAAAATATACCCATAACCGTTAATTATTGAAAGTTTATGCCAGGAATCCAAGGAGGGACCCACAAATCCTAGGTATGAGTGCATGTCCAGTTGAGAATTAAACTATAAGTAGCATGAGACCTGGGCTAGCCAAATTTCTTGTAGCTGCAGCATTTGAACAACACAGCAGACACTAAAGGCCAGATTTTTGCTGTTGAGGTGAGTGGTTTGAGTCAGGAAATATCCAGAGAGGGCAGACCCAGCTTGGTTTAAAGGACCCTGTTAGACTCAATTTTTGTTCCAGGGAGGCAAGGGCAGGATTGAGTCAGGCACGTGAAGCCCAGATGCAGATCCTTGGTGGCCAAGGGTGAGGGATGAGGGCTGAGGCGGGCTGGTTAGAAGGCCCACCTCAGTTGTCTGGGAGCTCGTCCTGCTGTTTCAGACACTGTTAGGCCCTCTAGCCCTCACCCGTCACAACACCACCCACCTCCCATGGCTACTCATGGCCTAATGCCACCTCCATGCCAACTCATGACCCCCGTATCCCTCATACCCCAAAGCCACCTCCATGCAAACTCCTTCCTCCCACCCAACCCCCATGACCCCACACCCTATGCCACTTCCATGCCAATTTACCCCCACACACACCCCATGCATCCTCATACCCCCATGCCATCTCCATAACCACCCACCCAGTATCCAGCATGGGCAGACCTCAGCAGCCATGTGAAGATGAAAAAACTTATAATGATCAAATACAACTCTCATTCATACACACTTGATAGTGAAAAAAATTCCCTTTCAAGAAGTCCGTTCAAAGCTTGTAAAGACGCTCAAGTAGTTAATCGTTTATAAAATCATACTTCTATTCATTGGCCACATAAAAGACAGCTAATCCTTTAACAGCTTCTTTAAACCGTCAATCAAACTGTGAACTCAGAATGCCCTGTTGAAATAATTGTAGCTTTTGAAACCCAGCCACATTTTCATAATGACATTTTACTAGCCCTTGGGAAAATGCCAATAAAGACCTCTATTAAAATTACACAACCAGTTGCCATTTTTTTTAACCAATACCAGATGGCCTGTCAACCAAAGCAGTCCAGCGGAGGGTTTTTTAAACTCTCACTGACAACCTAAGCCCGTTTTTTCATGTTTAACGAGCAGGGGATTTAAAAACTTCAAGGACAGAATTTTCCCGTTGGCATGCAGGGGGCAGGCCACTTAAGGCCCTTGACTCACCAATCGACGCCAATTTTTCGGTGCCGGTGCAATCTTCAGGTTGGGGCATGGGCGCAACGGGCAGGCGAGTAGGAAACATTTGTATAAACCTCATCCACAGGTGGGATAAGAGGGCTCACTGGAGTTGCGAGTGCGCTCTCTCAAGTATTGATTTTTCAAAGTTTTTGAAACTTGCCTGTGTGATCTGCAATACTTCAAAACGCATACCAGCTGCTTCGTCTGGACTCTTAACCCTCAGGTCAGCACTCTGCAGTGAAGAATCTTTTTTGGGCCTGCAGGTTTCAGGAAGCCTTCCCTTAGCCTGGGAATAGGAGTTGAACTCTCCACTGGAGGCAGCTCCTCTGAGGAGGAGGGGAGGGCTAGAAAGGGGAGGAGGCCAGGAGTGCACATTCAGCCTCCAGGGGAGCCACCTTTGGGAGGACAGGCGCAGGCACAAGAGGTAGACCAAGGTGGAAGGGGCCGCAGAAGACGTCACTATCCTGCTGCCAGGGTTTACAGGCGGTGAAGCAGCTACCTCAATATGACTGAGGTGCAGTGCCGAAGGAGGCTCCGACTGTCAAGGGAGACAGTCAACTATATCTGTCAGATGATTGGCCCCGAGATCTCCACTAACTGTGTGGGTGGACACCCCATGCCAATGGCTCTAAAGGTCACAGTTGCCCTCAACTTCTATGCCTCTGGCTCCTTCCAGGGGTCGGTGGGTGATCTTTGCGGTGTCTCCCAATCAGCTGTGCACACTTGTGTCAAGCAGGTTACAGACGCTCTGTTCAGACGGGCATTGACCTTCATCCACTTCCGTTGGGACCAGGCAAGCCAGGCACAGCGAGGCAGAGGCTTCGTGGCCATTGCTGGCTTCCCCCGCGTCCAGGGTGCAATAGACTGTACACATGTGGCCATCAAGGCGCCAGCAGGTGAGCCCGGTGCCTTCGTCAACAGGAAGGGCTTCCACTCCTTGAATGTGCAGATAGTGTGTGAGCACAGGATGCTGATCCTACAAGTCTGTGCAAGGTACCCAGGCAGCTCCCACGACACCTACATTCTCAGACACTCCCAGGTGCCAGGGCTCTTCAGTGATCCGGCTTGGCTGGATGGTTGGCTGCTGGGTGACAAGGGCTATCCCCTCAGAAGGTGGCCCATGACGCCTCTCCGCCATCCAAGAACAGAAGCTGAGCAGCGGAACAATAGGAGCCACGGCACCACAAGGGCTGTGGTGGAGAGAGCCATCAGTCTTCTCCAGATGTGCTTCCAATGCCTGGACCGCTAAGGGGATGCACTCCAGCACCCCCCAGATCGTGTCTCAGTGATAGTGGTAGCATGCTGCGCTCTCCACAATCTTGTGCTGGAAAGGGGGGGACGCAGTGGATGATGAAGACATCGATGCAGTGTCTGCGGCTGCACACGATGAGTCCAGCAGTGAGTCCGAGGATGAGCGTGAACAGGGAAATGCTGAGGGGGTAGACGCTGACCCAGGCATACTGCAGGGAGACAGGGACACCCGGGAGGCTTTAATCCAATGAACCTTCAGCTAGCACAACACAGATGGAGCTCCAGGACAAGCCTGGGCTGTAGGCTCCATACTCGATACCTAAGTGCAAAATCTGCCAGGTTAGGAACAGTAACTAAGGGCCTTGTTGATAAAGCTGAATGTCCCACAAAGCACTCCTAACATTTTTGGAAACCATACACTTGCAGGAGAAAAGAGGCACCCTCAGCCATGGTCACATGTCTGAATTTAATACCACAGGCAAAGAAACTTAATAAAACAAAATGACAAGGGTGTTTCAGTTCAAAGCAAATCATCAAGACCTCACTCTCGGGCCAACACAAAAGCACCAGTGAAAAACCCGTGGTGTGCCTAATGCGCCTTACGTTTCCGAATGCTATGTCTTGGTGCTGCCCCATCGCTGGGAGTGGCATCTGAGACAGCCTGCTGACTCTGCTGTCCTGTTGGCCTCGATGACCTTGGAGGTCGTTCTCTGGCCCATGGAGCCTGTGCTGGCCCCGCCTGGGAGGGATCTGCCAGTTCCACAGTTGGCATCTCCCCCAGTCGTCGCAGCCTCACGGGATGCTATGGTCACTGGGAGAGGGGCGGAGGAGCTGCCGCCCTCATCCGGAGCGCCCTGAGAGGCGCCCGCAGAGAGGACAGGCGGCTGCTGCACTGACATGAGATCACTTTGGACCTCTCTGCTCACTGTGGATGGATGGGCACCGAGCTGGCAAACTTGGTGCCCACACCATCTCCCACACTGGCACTGACCAGCTGAGGTCAATGCTGATGTGAGGGTTTGCTGGTCTGAACGCATCCACAGGAAGCCCTGACAGGTCTCCTGGAGTAGCCTCTCCACGAGAGTCGCCACTCTCTCCATGGAGGACGCATGGCACTCGGACATGTGGCTCATTGCTTCGGCGATTGTCCACGTAGACTCCTCCACCACGGAGACCAAGCCAAGCATAGCCTCATGTATCATCCCACACTCGCACACCCAGCCATATTTCCTGCCCCTGCTGCGTTGCAGACTACTCCAGAGGCACATCATCAGGCACCGACTGAGCATATGCCTGGTTCTCTGCAGTCCTCCAACTGCTGGCACCATGGGCACTCTCTGTCTCTGCCAGCTCCTCCAGCAACTGTGAAGTGCCCTCACTGTTGTGCCCCGGGACACTAGCCAATGTTCTAACTCCTACCAAGGCACTAGTGCCTGCCTGGCAGAGATGATGTGATGCTGGTGAGACTTCAGGCCCCTCAGGTGTGAGAGGGGAGCCTCTGCTGCTCCTCCTCCCGGCCCTGCTCCACTGATGCTGAAAGGAAGAACAAGGACATTGGATCAGTTAACATGGAAACAATAACAAAGTGCATCCCTGTCCCCCAGATCATTATGCGCTCATCCTTCCATAAGCAATGGTCAAGCCATGTTGCAAAATTAAATCACTGAACATTCGGCAGTGCTATGGCTGTTGGGAGGACAATGCTGACCTCATTGCTGGGCATTCATACCTGGCCGTGGCACCCCAACCTCACCGACACCAGTGGGCCTGGGCGCATGGCGCCTCTCCAAATCCAGGGCCTCCTGCGCGGACCAGCTGAGAATGGCTCACTGCGTCTGGCCACCTCCAGTCCTCACCCGCTCTGCAGCATTATGAGCATTCTTCTCCTGAAAATGAGAGAAGGGCATTGATTTGTGCAAATTGTACATGGACTCTCTTCAAGCACCGCCCACCCCAACCAGAGTGGGACATATCAGGGCTCCAGTGCCTCCTCACCCCGCAGCTGCCAAACACTCACACAAAGGTGCTAGGCCTGTATCCCGCCCCCTGGACACATGCTGTCTACGTCACATTAGGCACCACACGGTATATCCTTCCATAGCAAGGAGGCGCAAGCACTTGGAGCGCAGAGGACAGCAGAGCGATCGGTGCCATGCCACCTTGAAGCTCCCCTCCCAGCATCTCATCACCCTGACTTGGACATGTCCTGCAGTTCAAACACAGCATCTAGGTGCAGCTCCTCCAGGCTGCCCCCAAACCAGTCATGTGGGTCTCAGTGTAACACATGCTGTAGGTGCAGAACCCATTTCTTCACCATCCTCTCAGGCTGACCTCGGCATGGACAATATCTGCTGGTCCACCCAGCAAAGGACACATGCTGTCAATGATTCAATGCAGTCACTACACTCAGACTTGGTGGGGGTGCAGGGGGAAAGCCGACCTGCTGGGTTAAGTGACCAATGCCAACAGTGTCCTCACTCTTCCAGAGCTCAACAAGTCATTGAACCGCTTGCGACACTGGATCCAGGTGCACTGCATCACGTCGCGGGAGCTCAACATCTCCGCCGCTCCTTCCCAGGCACGTTTCATCATGTGGGGGGGGGGCTCCTCCTCCCATCCTGGGGAACCAGCACCTCCTGACGTACTGCCACCTCCTCGAGGAGAGCAGCAACGCATTCATTGGAAAAACGAGGGGCACACTGGCCCCCCGCCCTACCCTCCGGCCTGGCCTGCCCCGATGGCCTATCCTCCGGCCTGGCCTGCCCCGATGGCCTGCCCTCCGGACTTGCATAACCTCCATTGCCCCTCTGCAGAGCCCTTCACCCAGCCACTGCGAGCAGCCTTTCCAAGGCTGCCAGGCCTTCCTTTATACAGGCTGCCGGGTCACCATTGGACCCGGTGGGCTGTGTGTGCCCACCACCGCCCGCCCACTCCTGCTAGGCACAGGAGTCGTGAAGTACGCTGGACAGCCCTTAACTGGCCCGCCCGTGTAAAATGGCGGCGCGGAACCGATTGCGAGTGGCGATCGGGTCCGCGCCCACCCGTGCCCGCTCCGCCCACCCACCATCCAGAAAACTCTGTCCCGGGCTACAACATTTAAACAGGCCTTATCTGCCCTTCAAGAGTGTTTACGTCTACTCCATCAATTTATGACTCCCACACTGAGGGTTAAGGCCTTGCAACAACCAAAATGGGGTCTGTTTGAACTCAGGACAAAGTTCAAATGGCCTTGCTGAGTTTGGGTTTCCTGTCTGTGTGAATTACATCCTGCTCCCTTTCCCCTGCTGGTAAAAATTGGATCGGTTGCAAATGGGGACGTGCCTTCAGTATCTGGGTCCCACTTCTCAGTAGATTCTTCCCAACCCCGTGAAAATCCAGGCCTAAATGTCAGTTCTCAATTCACATGTCGAGGGAGGCCCACTTTTAAAAATATTTATTCATGGCAGCTCTCTCCTCGTGTTAGGAGAATCCTTAGTTTTTGCCCCAACTATTGCTGGGTTTCCAACGGTCAATTCTTCAAGTGAAATTGTGCCTGTTGGCTTTATTTTTTTTTTATAAGTGGCAATGCTTCAAGGGTGGCCAGCAGCTTTTCAGTAGCTGCTTCAAACAGGCTTAAAGTCCTGCCCACTGGGAGCATTGCTTTATTGTGCAAGGTGAGCGGAGTGAGGCACAGGTTCATGCAGCAGATTAAGAGCCTTGACACCAATGGTGGGACACTGGGTGTGCATCATCACCTCATAGTTCCGAGTAAAGTTATATGTGTTTCATAGGTTCCATGGAGATTAAGCACAGAGCCAGAGGAATTCTGGAGCAAGGTTAGGTCATCAGACGCTAAAATGCGGGCAATGTCCAGACACTAGTGCATTAGGCCCGTGTCACAAGGTACAGGCCCAAGTCAGCATCGGAAAGGGGCTCATTGTGTATGTCACCGGACCATGGTTATTGCCCAAATTTCTGATCCAAATAATGTCCAGTCCAATTAAGAGCTTACACAATTCTTTAACCTTGTGCACAATAAATGAAAGGAATATGTGGGAACATTTTCAAAATGTAATTAGAAGCCAAACAAATTTAAATTTAAGAAATTAAATCACACAGCAGCATTGTACTTGATTTCTTCCCATCCCACCTCTGACATATCCCAATCCAAGGTGAATGCAGTGTCCATGAGTCATTAGCTCAGTGACAGAGGCAGTGAACTATATTTATACAGCGAATAATAATTTATCAGACTTATAATGGGTTCCAAGGCGCCGTGAGGCAGAGATAATCGAACGGAAGAAGCTCTGCACATAGAAGATAAACTTCAATTCATAAAAGAGAGGCATTATTGAAAGTATGCAATCTGTTTACTTTCTCATTTGTTTACTCATCGCATATTGCAGGGTGATGACGCATGGTGTGAAAGCACCTCTTAGGGGGAAGATGATGATATATCCCATTTATCTCCAAGATACAGAAACCACCCCATTAAGCAGCACGAGAAGAAACAACCTCCTCATGGTTAAGCAGCCCAAAAATGGAAATCAAGGCCAGAATTTTATGTCCCGTGGGCGGGTGCGGGCCTGACCCGAACGGACGTGAAATAGCGCGAGATGACATCGGGCGAGCGTCCCGCCGTTTTTGTGAACTCATGTGATATTTTGACCATCAAACGGGCAATTGAGCCCATGAATGGTGCAGTCAGTCAACAGTGACTTTACGTGGCTCGTCCACATTTTACCGTTGGCGAATGGGCCATCCTTCCAGGCGGCATTCACACTTTTGCTCAAACCTTGATCTCGGGTGGGGGGGGTGTGAAATTTCTGTGGGGAAATAAAATAAAAAGAGATATCTGGGTGCTGGTTTTTTTGCTTTCAGGCGCTCGATGGTGCTTCATGGACATATTGTGCAGCATTTTTGTCGTTTCCTTTATTCTGTGGAGGTTTGCAGTCGTCTTCCTTCAGGGAGCTCACTAGAAGCGCCCACCTACACCCTCAGTCAGGTTGGCGCCCGCCCTCTTCTCGCCCCCCCCACCCACCCCGGCAGCGCTGAGCATTTCAGCACACGTTTCATGCTGCCTGGCCGTTAATTGGCCGGAGGCCCATTTGCCGTCCGCTTCCGAGCCCGCTGATCGCACGCGCCTGACGAATGAAAAATTCAGGCCCCAAAGCTCAGTCACTGATCCAACTGACCCCGTCAGCTTCTTTCACAGAATGCCTCGCTGCCACCATGTATCTGTTTGGAGCAGCATATATCTGGGTGTTGATTTTTGGTGATGGTGAATTCCCTGATAATCTGCTCCTGACGTACTACTGGTTGTCCTGATTGAAATCGAGTGCTAAATGTTTGCTTTTCATGATGGATGCAGCTCATTGCACCAACCTAAATCAGCCATAGAACCGTGCAGCACTGAAGGAGGCCATTCAGCCCATCATGCCTGTGATGGCTCTCTGAAAGAGCTACATTAATGCCACTGCTCTGCTCTTTCTGCACAGCCCTGCATACTTTTCCTTTTTAAAAGTATATATCCAATTCCCTTTCGAAATATGCTTCCACCGCTCTTTCATGCAATGCATAAAAGTTTAGCAGAAATTTCCACATCTCCTGAAAGAGAAATCTCAGCTACCTGTCCAATTCCTGAAATTGGAAAATGCTCACTTTCCTTCTCGCTTTTTGATAATTAATTTCTAAAAGCAAACCAATTGGCAATGCCAACAATATTCCAAGGAAATTTCAGGAATGTCATTTAAATTTAAGATTCTTGGAGATTTAAATATTCCAACACTGTTAGTTCAAATGTGTGCAAAATGCTAAACCCAATCATCCCTGACTTTAGTGCTGAGCTCAACACAAACTATAATGATTCTATTTCAGCAGCTAGTACTTTTAAATTATTAAAAAAAAACATAATGCTGATATTAAATGTTAAATAGTTGTTCGGTAGTACAGAACTTGAGGGTTGCTGAGAAAAGAGACATGTCGAAGCTTTTTGTCTTGCACTCATCAGGACACTTGCAAGAATACCAATATAAGGGGAAAACAATAATTTATACTTTACGTGAGGAGAGTTCTGATTGGTTCGCAAGTGGCATTCCCATCAGTGGTGCATTCGTCATGACAACGCCACTTGCCAACCAATCAGCACTCTCTTCACATACAGTATAAATTGTTGTTTTCCCCCTTCTATTGGCATTCTGGCAAGTGTCCTGATGAGTGCAAGACAAAAAGCTTAGACATGTCTCTTTTTTCAGCAACCCTCAAATTAAATGTTATTGTCAGTTAGTACTAAAGATTCTGCGTTTTGCCAAAGCATTCCACAAATTGCTGTAGCTATGGTCATCAGAATCAAACACACCCAGAAAATCAAGTTGAAATTAAATTTTCTACTTACTCCATAAATCAAAAAGCATTGTACACTGACATAATGAAAGCACATTACCGTAATCCCCACAGGCATAACTCATGACTGCTCGAAGGTCCTTATTTTTTGTCAGCTTGTTGATCACTTCTGAAAGTGGGGTAGATGCCGCTTTGAAAATTGATGAGATCCAGTGGATGATGCCAGTCTTTATGAGGAATCTGGCCAGTTGAAGAGGGATCATCTTTATCATTATCAACAACGGTGTCCTTCTGGAGATCATCTAGAATAGCAAACATGCATCAGAAGTGCAGAAAGAACACAAGTCTCTTGCATGTATAATACAAAAGAGAGGAAGCCCACAATTGTTTCCATCTGCTCTCAGATCTTGTTATCATTTACAAAAGCTTCCAGGAGCCTGTCCTATGTAAAACATTTATTTTCCATATTGCTAATCATGGGTGACTCTGGTTTAGGGAATTATTTGAATCCAGCCCATAGTTATGAGATGAAAGCCTTTCCATTTCGTTTTGAAAGGGCCCAATATGAAAGAGGCAACATGTAACTAAGGAAAGGGCCGTGGATAGATCCTTAGAGGGCTCTGGAAGTGTCAGATGATTGGACATGAAGAGGGGTTGCGCAAATGCTGGCTAAATCGTGATAGAAATAGAATTTGCAGTGACATGCTCCATCAAGTGATGTGATGGAGTAGAGCTGGAGAGGAGGTTAGCATGGCCACTATCTCAAACACTGCATCAAGGAGGGGAGGTCATTAGTGACTTTGGCCAGTGGGCCCTATGCATTGGGCAGAGCTGAAGCTGGATTGGAGAGAGTCAAATGTGGAATTTTGAGATCAATTCGCCTCCAACCTCAGTCGTGAAAGGCATGAAAAATCCCCCAAAAGACAAGTTACCAGCGGCTAAAAAAAAACCCCACAAAACTTGAAAATTCAGGAAGCGTCCCGGCTGCGCAGAGGGCAGATTGCAAACTTTCCAGCGCACGGTGGGGAAGGTAAATGGGTTTTGCTTTTTTTAAAAAAATGAGATAAATAAAAGAGCCTCCTTGCGGACGCAGCGGCATGGATAAATCAACCACGACGTTGGTGAAACAATAAATAAAAACGTTTTCGCTTTTCTGTTTTTGTTTCAGATTTCCAGCATCTGCGGTATTTTGCTTTAATGGAATTTTGAGTGATGGAGTTGGGAGACAAGATTGCATTCAAAGGCTTTAGAAAGGAAAGGAAGGTTAGAGATGGTGGGTAGTTGGATTTCACAATTTTTTTTTTGGTTGGGGGGAGCGACATACCAATATTGAGAATTTTGATTGAGAGTGAGATACTACCTGAGGAAAGGGATCCATTAACAAAGGGAACCATTAAATACATTCAGAACAAGCACATGAGCCCAAGCAGAATTTAAATAATTGTTTGTTAAATACAAGAAACCCGCTACGCACATTCTTGAACCTATCAGGGAGACTGTTTTGTGGTTGAATTGTGGGGCCTGGCCACTCCCATGGGACAGTTCAAACATTCAGACTGATTCTAACAACATATCAAGTTAGGATGGGATTTGATTTCTGTTAGTGGTTTTCAGTCCTTCCTGTATTGTGGCAGAGTTAAGGCAGGTAATATGAAATAAGTGTTAAACAAAATTTGTCACAGCCGATCTAAACAAAAAGTTATACTTTTTTGTCTGCCACAGGCAAAAGTGAATGCATCATTTCTTAAGATGCTACAACTAAACTAATAATTATTTCAACCTCCACACCTAATTGAGCTGGTCCTATTTATTGCTTACTGAGTTGGAGAGATGGATATAATCGGGAGCACAGAGCTACACTTTGACAAATGCAGTGGAGCTGCAAGAACACTATTCCGCTGGAAAAGTTTCACATTAATTGACAGACCGATGGTGACAATGCAGCGAGTGGTTAGGGTTTGGAATGCAGTGCCTGAGAGTGTGATGGAGGCAGAGTCAATTGAGGCTTTCAAAAGGGAATTGGATCATTATCTGAAAAGGAAAAAAATTGCAGGGTTATGGGGAAAAGACAGGGAAATGGTGTTAGGTGAATTGCTCCTTTAGAGAGCCAGCAGAGAAGCAATGGACCAAATGGCATCCTTCTGTGTTGTAAGCATTCTATGATTCTAAGTTGAACAATTGCAATTATTTGTGCTGCAACACTAGAGGGAGCACTTCCTGTAGATGCATTACAGTGAAAGCAGTTACAGTGATGGAAGTTACAATGTTGCATCCACTGCATGCTCCACCCTAAAAATAATGCCAGAAAATGAACACCAGGATAGCTTCACAGAGTAAGAGGGGAAAACGACGAGAAAGTAGCAGCAGTGCCAGCAACAGTAACTGATTCCCTAGAAGGTAAATGCAGATGCCTTTGATGGAATGTGCTAGCTATAACAGCTCATAATGGAACAAACCATATCTGCCAAAGACCTATGCCAAACTACCTTGTTGAAAAGTTTCTTGCTCAGTTAAATACATTTATTTTAATTTAAATAATTTAAATACAATTTATTACCTCCTTAAATAAAATATTAAATAAAAAATCATCACCCAACGTGGGGCTCGAGACCATGACGCTGGGGTTAAGAGTCCCATCAACTATCAACTGAGCTAGTCGGGCTGTGCGGGGGATTACTCCACAAAGCCTCGACTACTCCACAGCTCACTACCCGGGACTTTTCAAACTTTTGCCCTCCGCCAGTCTGAGCAGGACACCTCTGCACAATGTAGCTTTGGCAATTCTTCGTGGCCTTCAGAGTTTTTAAAGCAACTTTTAAAAAATTCACTGATGCTCCTGCCACCTGGAACAATTGTGCATGAGCTAGCGGTGGCCGTGTGGGTCAAGTGCACATGCACGACTGTTCCTGATGCCTTTCCAGTCGGCGGCAGGCACTACAGTGTACATTAAGCCATTTTACCATCAAGGTCCAATTTAGGTTCATGAAACAGTCACAGTAACGACACTGATTCAAATGTTCTTCATCTTTCAATAAATCAATTAAAAATGGACTACCTTTAACGTCAGGGTATATTTCACCACAGGGGTGGTGCATTACTCATTTAACTCACATCTCTCATGCCTGCGAAGCACCCCTAACAATTTTCCCACGGCAATAAGGTCCAGTTATTTTTAAAAATTCATTTATGCAAAGCGTTAATAGAGTACAAAAATGGACAATGCTTCCAATTAAACAATTACTTAACCTAAAAAAATACAGTTGGCAATTTGGCAGATGCAGTTTAATGCAGAGAAGTGTGGAGGAACACATTTTGGTAACGACAACATGGATAGGCAATATACACTAAAGGCATAATTCTAAGATGGGTTGCAGCAACAGAGAGACCTGGGGTTATATTGGCCAGAACATGGGAGAAACTCCTTTACTTTTCTTCAAATAGTGCCCCATGTCCACTTTTATGTCCACATGAGAGGGCGGGCAGGAGCGTTAGTTTAACTTCTTACCTGAAAGATGGCAGCTCTAACAGTGCAGCACTCCCTCAGTGCTGCACTGTTAGAGATGTCATCTGTCTGGTGAGAAGCTGCAGTCAGGAGTGTCAGGGTGAGTGTCTGGAGCAGGGCCTGAACCCAAGACCTTCCAGTCCAAAGACTAGTGCTACCCACTGAGCCATGACTGGATACTATGAAAGACCTGGGGTTATACGTGCAGGGTGGCAGGGCAGGCTGAGAACGTAGTTAAAAAGGCACGAGGGATCCTGTGGGCTTTATAAGTAGAGACATAAAGAGTACAGAAGACAGTAAGCTACGATGATAAAAACAGAAAATGCTAGAAATACTCAGCAGGTCAGGCAGCATCCGTGGAGAGAAACAGATGACCTTTAACTGAAGCTTTGATGAAACTTTATAAAACACTGGTTTGGCCTCAACCCGGCAAATTATGTCACATTCTAGGCACTGCACTTTAGGAAGGATGTGTGGGCATTAGGGAAGGTGCAGAAAAGGTTTACGAGAATGGTTCCGAGAATCAAGGACTTTGGTAATGTGGGTAGATTGGAGAAACTGCAGCTGTTCTCCTTACAGAAAAGGAGGTTGAGAACACATTTGACAGAGTTGTTCAAAACCATGAGTAGATAAGAGGGAAACTGTTCCCATTGGCAGAGGGTTGAGAAGCAGAGGACACAGACTTAAAGTGACTGGCAAAATAACTAAAGGCGACATGAGGTAAAACTTTTTTTACACAGAGAATGGTTAGGATCGGGAGTGCACTGCCTGAAAGGGTGGTGGAGGCAGATTAAATATTGGCTTTGAAAAGGGAATTGAATAAACAATTATAGGGAAAAGATATTGCAGTATATGGGGAAACAGCCAGGGAGTGGGGCTAGCTAAATTACTCTTATGGAGAGTCAGAATGGACTCGATGGACCAAATGGCCTCCTTCTGTGCCTTATCATTCTATGATTCTACGATTCTAAATACTTCAAAATGAATCCTGTTTAAGTATATTTTTCAAACGTCACCTCTACAAGTTCCAGGAATTTGTCAATAGCTTCTGTTTCCTCTGGAAACTGTCTCTTCAAACAATCTTGATAATTTTGCTTCCCACTATACAGTCCATAGGTACGCCGGGTCTGATGGTCTCCCAGGATTACGTTGTCGAAACAGTCATCCATTTTCGCCCATTCCAGTTGGCCATCTGTAATCTGATCTACTAATGTCCGCAGGAAGGATCGTTCATAGAGCTCCCCGACGTAATGAATTCCTGAAATGGTGCAAAGTGGATACTTTAAGTGGTAAATTCCCTAAAGGAGACCCAATATTTATGGTCATACATAGGGATCACAAACCACACTATTTATTTATATTTGTCTCTGCTTTCACTCAGCCAAGAGCGCAGGCAGCTCATTTGTCAAGACTTCTGCATTCTGCTAATTCTGACATCTTGAGCATCCCTGATATTAATCACTCCGCCACTGGTGGTCAGCTGCCTGGGCCCTAAGCTCTGGAACTCCCTCCCGAAACCTCTCCACTTCTCTTTCCTTTTTTAAGACGGCTCCTTATAAACTGCCTCACTGACCAAGCTTTTGGTCATCTGCCCTAATATCACTTAATGTGACTTGGTGTCAAACTTTGTTCGATAATGCTCTTATGAAGTGCCTTGGGATATTCGATTACATTAAATGTGCTATATAAACACAAGTTGTTGTTGTTGCCAGCCTTTTCAAAAGGTGCTCCATAGCTGGGTACTGGTTAGCGCATTCCTGACAAACTCTCCGAATTCATTTTACCCTCCTGCCTTTTGCTGCCGTGCCTAGCTTCTGCAAAATGGCCAACATCGTGTATGCCTGCTCTGTACTCAGCAAGCATAGTGTTTTGATACACTCATCAATTCCCCACCCAATATGCTCACATATGTGCTAAAAATGAAAGACTATTAAGATTAGAATACAATGACAATCACATGGTTAATACTCTCTAAACCAAGTTACTAAGAAATATGCATTGGTAGAGTGTCTGTTTGTCAATATGAGGCACACACTCCACTTATCAAAATCAGGAGTATGGCTTGCATTTAACCAGGTATAACTGCACAGCCTACTTACACAGAGTGCTGGTAAACTTCCCACTGCTTGTCCATTCATCTTCTGAAAGTATTAGCCTACAGGGTTATCTGAAGCTAAATGGTTCCACCTTCTCAAGGGCAATTAGGGATGGGCAATAAATGCTGGCCTAGCCAGCAACGCCCACATCCCATGAATGAATAAAAACTCGCTCTGCAGCACAATGGAAGTGTGTACACAGAGCAGCTTGCACCACAACCGCAGCCTTTGTATTCTAGGTGTCAGAGTCAAATGTTGCATACAAGGATTAATCATCACAAATTGCTTAGTCCATGTTCTTATTGAGGAGCTTTGGGAAAGAGAAATGTCCTCCATAAGGCAGACCCTACCCTAGTGACCAACTAATGTAGGTTGGAACCTTCTCCCACCACAACCATTTCCCTTTTTTGCTACCTCACACTTTAGTCCTGGATATCTCAAATTGGTTGAGGAAGACCTTCCCATTGAGATTTAAACAATGAAGAACCGTCTGGGTATATCTCATTTGCCACAATGTTAACCTACATATTGCTTTACTGCTATTGACAATAAGACAGATCCAATGCAACCTCGAGCTCTTCTCAACATATTCTTGAATAACTGTTAGCATCCACCAGGAATCAATATGAACCTAATTTTTCAGATTGCTTTCCTACAATTTCTTTTTGAAATGTTAGCAGTAATTTAGGTGGAAATAATATCTCACTTATCAGATTGTACCAAAACAATGGCAGAAGACACAGGAATATATGCAACAGAATGTGAGCTTTGCTCAACAAGTTGCATGGTCACCTCTGTGACAGACATCTATGGGCTCAATTCCCACCCCAGAAAGTGAGCATCTAGGCTGTTACCTCAGGTCAGTGCTAAGGGAGTGCCTGACTGTTCAAGGTGCCATCTATTACATGAGACCTCAAAACTGTCTGCCTGTTACAGTAATGGAGTTGAATGTAAAAAGATCTCTCTCAATAGTGCCAGGAAACACTGCGCTTCTCCAATTCTGGCCCCTTGTGCATCCCTGATTTTAATCACTCCACCATAGGTGGCTGCATCTTCAATTGTCAAGGCCCTAAGCTCTGGAATACCCTCCTTACATCTCTCCACTTCTCCATCTTGCTTTCTTCCTTTAAGACACTCCTTAAAATCTATCTCTTTGATCAAGCTTTTGGTCATCTGACCTAATATCTCCTTATGTGGCTGTCAGGAAGAGATATTAATGTATATAATGTTATAGGAATTTTTTTTTTAAATAGAGGTTTAGTCTGTGTGTGTGTTAACTGGATTAAAGCCAGCTAGTCTGGGTGTTTTGATGCATACAAAGAAGTAGGATTGAAATGGTAATTAGATAAACATGGGGGCAATTTGCATTTTTAAATAGAGCATTCAAAGACTAAGGGTGAAACCTTGCACCTAGCTAGGAGACTCCAAGCAAGACATTTATATTACTAATAAAATTGGTACTATGAAAGAGGTTTTATTGTTAGAAGAGGTTAAAAGGGCCTGGTGATACAATGAGAGTTGCGTTCAAAAGGGACAGCTAGGTATAGCCTGAGAGGAGTTTGGGTCAGAGGCATGTAAGAACTAAGTCTGTAAGCCTACAACTGTCTGCAAAGGAACCCAAATTGAAAGGAACCTCATTTTGAATTTGTAAGATGAAAATGCTGTGCCTAGTGTCTGGCTAAGTCTATAGGTTATTGTTGCCTTAGTGGAGATTAATTTGTTAATTGTAGCCATGTGTATGTGTTTAATTTGTTGCAAATTAATAAATGTCTCCTTTAGTTTGACATAAAAACCTCTCGAGAACTGGTGGTCTTATTCCTGAATTTAGAGCTGCAACTCAAAACATACCAATTGAAAATATAGGTTATGACAGTTGTTTCCCTCTGGGATTTTAAATAACTCAGCCTTTATAAACTGCTGTGTCGCAACAGTGGCTCAGTGTCATACTTTGTTTTATAATGCCCCTGTGAAGCTCCTGGGATGTTTCAATATGTTAAAGGCACTATATAAATACAAGTTGTTGTTGTTGCTAGTATCAGGTCAACATGCCTCCTCAACAAGCACCACCAAAAAAGAATGATAAAAGGCCAGTCACCTCAGTTATTTGTGGGATCTTACTGTAGATAATTGGCTGTCATATATTGGCCTCATAACAGTGGCTAACCTTCAAAGTAATTAATTGGCTGTAACATGTTTTGAGACTGAGACTATGATAGAGGGTCTATATATGCAAATTTTTTTTTCCTACAATGAATAGTAATGTTTTCTTTACAATTAAGGTTTAATAAGAAAAATACATGACTTTTGTGCTTCCCACATCAGCAACAAGAACAGCAATGAACCCTGGAACTGCTCGTACTGTTATTCGTTGAAGAATTCCCATGGTTGAGAAACCCAGAGTGAAAGAGGGGAAAGGGATTTAAAAACAAGAACACCGGTTTTGCAATAAATTTCAAACCTAAATGCTCTTACCAACATCAAACTCGAAACCTTTTTTAATAAACGTGTGGCAACATCCTCCAGCCTGGTCATGCTGTTCCAGAACCAGGACACGCTTGCCAGCTTTTGCCAATATTGCTGCAGCTGAGAGCCCACCAATTCCGCTGCCAATCACAATGGCATCCGGGTTCTCTGGCACCTTGTTTGCAGTAAAGCCTGGAAAATGGTCACAAAGGCTTATTAAAAGCAATGAAGACGACATGAAAAAAACAGTCAGGAGCCACATACACACACACACACAATGAGGCAGGTTCCAAGCAAAATTTTGACCAGATACAACACGGCAAGTAATAAATGTTTTTTTTCAAAGCATGTTTGCTGGACATGGTCCGAGGTTGAAGGTCTTCAGCAATGGATGGAGGCCAGCATAGAAAAAATGCTCAAAAGTGTGGTTCTCCTACCTCCATCCTCTCCTCTCCCTCTCTCATGGAAAAGGACAATTTAAGATAAATACTCTTCCACAGGATGTGGCTGACTTACACTTTGTAAGCAAAATAAAAACTGTAACTAAAACACAACCAGTTCATGGGTGGGCGGTGGGTCCTACTAGGGGTTAGGCAGCTGGAATTCTAATCTTTGCAATTTTGTTTTCAAATCTGGAACTTATACTATGCAAACTGATTGCACTTTCATCGGTCTAAGGAGTGCCTGTGCTGCTGTGTTTATGATTTCTTTATATCAGAGTTGATGTGTGGCACATACTTCATGCCTGGCAAAGCTGAACTGTAGATTTTTTTTTCAATGACACAGACACTATTAAGTCCTCAGATTTGGAAGGGGGATGGCTGGGAGGAGGTTGTTTTAACTGGGTACCTGAACCAAACGGTTATTGATGGTAGGGCTTGTCAAAAGCCTCTACATAAACGTGTCTCAGGATCATGTTGGGCACATCGTAACCCGGTTGGGGAGCCTCGGGGTTCTAAACGGCAGCAGAACAGCTAATGTTGCGGGAATGCGGACTTTGGAACGCTTTTCTAGTGCAACGCTTTGTGACACCTTTGTGGATAACTCTCTTCCTTGCTTCTGGATCGGTCACCAGAGGCTCCGGGGGTCTCCTGGTGTCCCCGGCAAAAGGATTCGGGGCGGGAGGCGAACGGCGGAATGTCCGGCGGTAAACTCGCACTAAAAAGTACAAAACCAACAGCAGCAGCAGCCCCGCGTACAACCACATTTTCTTCCGACTGAGCCCGGCTCGCTGAAGGGCAAAGTTTACTTCCTACTTCATTTAAAGGAGCTGCGAGCAATTAAAGGAGAAGTAACAGACTTTGGGGCTATTTCGCCAAACTGCAGTCAAAAAATAAATAAAAGCTAAAGTGGAAAGAAAACAGTTGCCCACAAACAGAAGACAGCGGTGATATTTTTGAAAGGTTTGCATCTTACACCACTTCGTAACTCTTTCGAGTACATTCACAGTTCTTGACTTTTTTTTTTGTTCAAGTCCTGGAGTGGGACATGAACCCACAACCTTCTGACTCAAAGGTGAGGGTGCTATGAATTGAGCCACAGCTGACACCTCTACACCACTTTGTAACTCTTTCGAGTTATCAACAGTCACAGATTGTAACTCTTTCGAGTACATTCACAGTTCTTGGTTTCCGGGAGTGGGACATGAACCCACAACCTTCTGATTCAAAAGTGAGGGTGCTATGAACTGAGCCACAGCTGACACCTCTACACCACTTTGTAACTCTTTCGAGTTATCAACAGTCACAGATTGTAACTCTTTCGAGTACATTCACAGTTCTTGGTTTCCGGGAGTGGGACATGAACCCACAACCTTCTGATTCAAAAGTGAGGGTGCTATGAACTGAGCCACAGCTGACACCACTTCGTAGGTGAATGTTGTTTCACTGTTGGGTTATTGCCGAGTGCCTGGATAATTGAGAATCTAATGCGGAGCCACACTACATCGCTTGGTTTTTTGCATTAAGATTTGGATCTAAGGAGAGAATTATTCAGACGCTAACGTTTATGTTTTATGCCTCCCCTTTAACCTGTGTTTCTATTCATTTCTTGCACAATGATTTAAATTACATTTACATATTTTTTTATCTGATGCATTTTTTTGGCAGAAATATGAGTTTTGCTGGTCAGGACAGTGAATAAAAGGTGACGGAAGCAGAATCCACATATGGCCAGGATTTTGCTGTTTGGGGGTGGAGGGGGGAGCGTGGTAAAACTTTCTTCATTCGCCTCAGATGTCCAACAAGAACAACAACAACTTGCATTTATATGGCATCTTTGACGTGATACAAGATCCCTCTGCCCTTCACAGGAGTATTATAAAGTAAAATTTGACCCCGATCAACAAATAGGGCAGATGCTCAAAAGCTTGGTCAAAAAGGTAAGTTTTAAGGAGCGTCTTAAAGGAGGAAAGTGAAGCAGAAATGCCCAGAGACTTTTTGGGTTTATAATTGGAGATTTCCAGTCATTGGCTATCTGATCGGTGCAGCGCTTTCTACAGAGGGATCTGTGGTAGTCTGTGAGGATGCCAAGAAGCCAATTGCATCTAACTACTTTCACCCATCAACTCTGTCACATCGGTAACAACCCAACCCAAGGGGTTGTTCAACAGTAATTATCAGTTATTATCCCATTAAAAACTCATTTACCTCAGAATGCACTGGCCCCTGACTTTTTCAGCAGCCTTTAATAAGAGACGAGAGAGTAATTAAACTAAGGTGATGACATCACAGTGATTTCTGCACAGATTCCACTGGTGAAGTCTGCAACAGGACCACCTGTGCAGGAGCTGGGTATCACTGACAGCACTTCAGGGTTTCAGCGTTTGACTGCACGTGTGCATATGCCAAAAGTTGCCATCAGTTCCAACCTGTAATAAACACTGAGCGCTGACAGCCACACCATTATTAGTAGAGCAAAATCTAAGCCAAAAGTATATAAAATAGAAGTGCATAAATATTGGAGCACAAACAGGGTGGGATAGTAGGGTGGCAAAGATGACAAAGGAATGAGACAAAGTGGCTAGCTCCTTTAGAGAGTTGACACAATGGGCCATATGGCTTGCTTCTGTGCTGCAGAATTCTCTAAGTTCATTCTATAGTCCAAATCATTTCTCCCAGTTGAAATTGGATAGAAACCTTTTTGTGCAGATGGGAAATTAACCCATAGCTTTCAGGTGGGGAGATTCCGTTTCCTTTCAAATTCAATTTTCTTTTTATTTCTTTTTGAGTACTGCTACTGCATTTCTGCATGAACTGCTCTCTTTATGGGGAGAATTTTCTCCCTGTCAGGGAGCCTGAGTGGGAGCAGGCGAGGGTGGGTGCGCAGCTGATCGCCCGCCCGTGATGGGCTGTGCGCCGCCATTATACGTGGGTGGGCCAATTAAGGCCCACCCAGTGTGACGCGCACCCGGAAGCGCTCAGCGCTCCCTGTGCGGGCGGGGGGAGGAGGCTGAGTCGGGGCCTGCGCTTCTACGCATTCGTGCGAAAGAGCGCAGAGTTTAATTTCATTATGAAAAATTTAAATAAAGAAAATGAAAGATTTTCCGACACGTCCCATCATGTGACACTGTCACATGAGCTGGGACATGTCAATGAATTTTAATTAAAAAATTTATTTGATTTATAAATCCCACATGAAACCTCATTCCACCAGTGGATGAGGTTTCATGATAAATGAGAAGGCCGCCTGGGCTCTTCGCCTGCTCCCCCCCACCCCCCCACCGCCAACCTTAAGGTTGGACGGGCAGCTCTGTTCAAATCCTTTTAATTCATTTTTAAATGGCCTTAATAGGCCCTTGACAGTTTGGCAGGCGCACAGCCAACTCCGGTGCGCACCCGCCGAACTGAAGATCGGAATGACGTGCGGTGATAATGGGACGCACTCCTGACATCACTGTGCGTCATATTACGTGTCGGCAAGCGTTTTGAGTCCCAGAAGGGTCATACAAACTCGTTAACTCTGTTTCTCTCTCCACAGATGCTTCTCGGCCTGCTGAGTTTTTCCAGCATTTTATGTTTTTGTTCCAATTTCATCTAACTGCTTTCACCCATCTCCAACTCTGTCACATCGGTAACTATTTATGATGCAATGCTGTCTGTTAATTGAAGAAAGTTTGTATGAACAACAGGTCCACACCCTCAAGTGAGATAATGGGATGAATGAATGATCATATAGTCAGAAAAATAACACCCAACCTCAATTTCTTTTGAAATGATGCAGTATTACTTGGCAGCTATTTCACAATATATTGAACTTTTTTTGTTGGATATTCATTCAAGTATAACATTGGCGACAAAAACAAGGAAATGTTTCAGCAGTTGGCAAATTAGTTAACTAGGTAACCAGTGTTTGCTAATATTTAAATACCAAGTTCAATCATTGACAGAGAACCATTTCATTGAGAAATGAAATTGAATCATCTGATAACATTCATATATTGACAGCCAAATAATTAAATGGGTAAATTCCTGGCCTGGCATGGTGTTGAGCTATATAGACCAGGAAGGTTGCAAATTTCAGATCTAGGCTATGCGGAGTTAACTGATCTCAGGTGGTGCACATGTAGAGGTGTTATAAATGGTCTTAGGTGGGAGAGGAGTTCCACTAAAGCTAATTGTTATCCTGACAATATTGTTAAAAAACAAAGGCTGATAAAGGTAAAAATGAGATCAGGCTCTGCTGACGCTCCCAGTGTTAAGAGAACATATGAAAAAGAGCCAAGTGGACAAGGTACCGCGCACCTCTATTGTCTGTAGAACCATGAAACCTAAAATATTTGTTTCTGGTGCATGATTGTATTCTAATCAGAAAATGCTTTACACTGAATGTCATAATGTGGATACTGTGTTCGGTGTAATACAGGGTCGGCCCAGTGAAAATTATATTAGTGTATTGTTGTATATCTTGTTCTCAGAGTACAGAGAAACATTGGACTTTTTTTATGATGACTAATTTAGGAAAGTCGGCAGACGGAAATTTTTTAAAAACTGCTTACGAGGAGGGGGCAGAGACATGTCTTCTGATTCTATCTGAAGAGAGCAAGTAATAAACGGTTTTCATTTTCATCAATTAGATTTGGTCTTTTTGTTCATTCTGATAGATTTGTTAAAAATGTTACCCGTCAGATAACATGGACAGGAATGATTTCCCTGTATGGCAATTGTACCCTACCATTTGAACAAGGGCAATAAAACAATTATTTCAGTCCGTGTTACGCTTTCACTCTATTCAGTTAATATTTTGAATATTTGAAATAATGTTAAGTTTGCAAACATTATGGGTGGAATTGTCTGCACCCACCGACGTCGGGCATGTTCGGTGGTGTGAGTGGACAATATGGCGAGAAGGCCAAAAATCAGTTTCACGACATTGTGAAACCAGGTTGCAAACACCTGCTCAGCCTGTCGATGGCGGACCACGTTTCCTATGTTGGGATGTTGGGAACCTTACTGTAATACATCAGTGTATCATTAGCACGCCGGACTCATACATCCCTCCCCCCACTGGATTGTCCGCCCACATTGGCGTGATTGCACGCCGACGTGTTTCACAACAGCATATAAAAGGTGCGCGCTTGGCAGGCTGCACTTTGAGGGGAACTCGGAGATGAGCGCACAGTAAGGTTGTGGAACGCTCGCGAGGGATGCCTGTTGGACTTCAAGGTTGAGGCGCATTGTGGATGGGGGGGTGGGGTGCAAAGGCTGCCCTGGGGTTGAAGGCAGCACACAAGAGGTTGAGGGGGGGTTGGTGCGAGGGAAACGGCCACGCATTAGGGACACATATAAAGTGACCATTCCTCTGCAGCTGAGACAGTTCAGGCGCAGCCACAATGATATGACTGAAGTCGGGCCTCTGGAAGAAGGGGCGCTGCCGCACCCCACATGCTGCTGAAGAGCCACATTGAGCCATCGCTGGTCAGCACCTAGCTAGACCCAAGGTCTACAGACGCTGCCCTTCATTCCTGCAAATGACCGAGAATCAGTGTTGCCAAAGACTGCGAATGTCTAGGGAACTGGTCGGTCACATCTGCCAGTTACTGCAGGATTTGGCGCCACGTGGATATGGAGGGCATCCATTGCCAGTGGCCGTGAAAGTGACCATAGTGCTCAATTTCTACACCAGTGGCTCCTTTCAGGGCTCCACAGGTGGCTCCTGTGGGATACCATAAGCCTCCACCCACAAATGTATCCATGAGGTCACAGATGCCATCTTTGCGAGGAAACACAACTTTGTGCATTTTGCCCGGGACCAGGCGAGCCAGGATGAAGGAGCGATTGGATTTGCCTAGATCTCGGGTTTCCCACAGGTGCAGGACACCATGACTTTCATGGAGTGCTCAAATCCCCATCGCAACACGCGGCCAACTGTGTCAACCACAAGGGATTTCATTCACTGAATGTGCAGCTGGTGTGCGACCACCAGAAACGCACAGTAAGGTTGTGGAGCACTCGCGAGGGACGCCTGTTGGACTTCAAAGTTGAGGCACTTTGTGGATCGGTGGGGGGTGCAACAGCTGCTCTGGGGTTGAAGGCGGACCGAACAGTTCCATAGACATGCAGGTCTGCGCACTTTTTCCAGGAAGTGTGTACGACTCCCACATTCTCAGTCGGTCACAGATCCCTGACATCTTCCAGGGTCCACAGAGGCTGCAGGGTTGGCTCCTCAAGGACAAGGGCTACCCACAGAGAACATGGCTGATGACACCTGTGCGGTGGCCTCAGACTGCAGCAGAGTGAGGGTATAACGAGGCTCAAGCTGCAACTCGCAACTTGGTGGGGCAAACCATCGGGATGCTGAAAATGAGGTTCCAGTGCCTGGACCAGTCTGGTGGAGCCCTGCAATATAGTCTACAGAGGGTGTCACTTATCATCGTCGCCTGCTGCACCCTTTACAACCTGGCACTGGCTGAGGAGCAGGTGCAGGAGTTAGAGGTCTCCTCCGATGAGGAGAATGTTGACGTTGATGAGGGTGAGGAGGTCCTCAAAGGTGATGATGATGGTGATGAGGCCCTTGCACAGGTCAGACGAAGCAGGCACGTGTGGGAGGCCCTCATAGCTTCCAGATTTGAGGAGGATGATGATGACATGCAGCGAGGAGACACCATAGATCCTTACATTTCACCTATGAATGTTTGGCTCCAGTCTGGCTTATGGCAGCGCACATACGCTCTGTGTTAATGCTCCTGTCATGGAGATGCATTGGAGGTCCTAAAGGTTGCTTGATTGCAGGAGGATGATGACGACATGCAGTGAGGACACTCCATAGATCTTCACATAGCTTCTGAGAATGTCTGACTCCTGTCTGGCTGAGGGCAGCTCGCTTGTGCTCAGTGATCAGGGTCATAACATAGAGTTGCACTTGACCCCTTCCGGAGCACAGCATCACTAGTCACAGATGTTGAAGAGATGGGAGCCAGCCCCACCTTAAATGTGCTGAGAGCACACAGAGATAATGATGGAACTCTGTGACTCCTGCCCACATCATTCTGGCAGCAATGACAAGCACCGTCGAGGTGCAGGCATCAGTGATGTTTCCAGGGAGTGTGAGGCCCGACTATCACTTTGGTCTGAAGGCTGTACAAAGCACAGGGAAGAGGCCCTGGACTGAGAAACCTGCCTTTATCTTGTGTAGATAGGTTTCACATCTAAGAGACACGAACACTGCTCATCAGAACAAGGAACCATAGGCAGGGAGATGGTCTTTGAAGTTTATTGACAATAGTGAACATTATGTACAAGTGATTAACACCCGTGCCCAGGCTGTGCAACTATATCTTCTTAATGTTATTGTTAATTTAGTTAATTGTTTTAACTCTACAAGATTATATCTTCTTAAACTTCCTTACCCTACGTCTTGATGCTCCCTGGACATCCACAGTGGAGGTGGAGACAGCCTGCTGACTGCGATGCCCTGTCTGTGATGATATTGGTGGGCATCCTTTGGAGACCTGGAGGACCCCGGCCTGCTTTCAGGGACCTGCTGTGTGGCAGTGTCACCCTCCTCGGCTTGTGGAGCTGGAGCTGCTGAGGTTACAGGAAGAGGGGATTCGGATGAGCCAGTCTGTCCCAGAGTCACCTGGGTGGTTTGCCCCAGAGTGTGCACCTGCTGATCCTCCTCCCTATGGGTGCCCAAGGGCCCCTGGCTGACTCTTTGAGGAGAAGGGGTAGCTGGAGTGAGTTCGAGCTGCCCTGCACCCCTCTCCCGTACACCCTGTTGGAGGCCAACTATGGTGTCAGCGATGGAGTTCAGCCTGCACAGTAGTGATGTCCTGGACCAAGGTCTCCATGGCGGCCGCCATCCTACCAGTGCATTGACATGCCAGCACTATTACCTCAGCCTGAAGGCAGATGGACTCCTCCATCATTCCTTGCAATCTGAGGAATGTAGCGGACATCCCTTCCTGATGTTCCCGAGTTTGCCTTTGCAGCTCCAGCAACTGTGACATGACCGAGACCAGAGGCTCCTCATCTGACTCAGACTCAGCAAATTTCTGGCCTCCAGCAGTCCTCCAAGTGCTGGAAACCTGGGAAGTCCCTGCCGCCACCTGCTGTAGATCAGACAGTGTGATATGCTCACTGGATTGTGATCCCAAGGCTATCCTAAAGTTAGGTCCCACCGAGGTGTATGTCTCTGACTGGTGTAGGGTGTGGATGAGCGCTGTGACTGGTCTTCAGGGAGGGTGCCTTCAGATTCCCCTTCAGAGGTTTCTTTAGGGCTTGATTGGAGGCCCTGGGTCATGGACTCTGTCGGCTGTTTGGCAGATGTGCCTGTGAAAGCAAGGGGGGATAATTAGTGCATGGCAGTGACCTGTGAAATAGGACACGTCACTCACAGCATGGTTGTCTGATGGATGTTGCACTGCTGGACCCACACTTGGTACAGCATCGTCAACCTCTCCGTTAGCACAGGGCCGGTCCAGATCCTCGCCAGCCAGCTGGATGGCTTTATTTTCAAAGTCCATGAGGACATTAATTTCAGGCATTCCTCTACCAGTAAGTGACCTCTCTCTCTTGTTGTGTGCCAGCTTGTCCTGCATGAATAGAGATAGAGAGAGTGTAAGCAGGATGCCTACCAGGCCATATGGGTGGTGAGTAGTCCCATGGACAGGATGAGACAATGAATGTGTGTATGAGAGAGTGAATGGTGATGTCCCTTGAACTGGCAGTGAGTGAGGGCCCTGTGGATGTGTGTTGGGTTTGTGAGTGTGTGAGTTGAGAGTGATGAGAAAAGTGACTTAACCTGGCAGAACGGAGGAGATCATTCATCCTCTTGCGGCACTGGGTGGCTGTCCTCTTTTAAAGGGCGTTGGCACTAACCACCGCCTCCCAAGCCAGATTGGTGATGTTGCTACCCATCCTGCGGCCAGAGTGGGGGCAGAGGACATCATGGCGAGCCTCCACTGCGTCCAAAAGGCGCTTGAGAGACGTGTTACTGAACCTGTGGGCTGTGGTCTTTTTGCCTTTCAGGGTCATGTCTTCTTTGCTGCAGTTGTGAGCTGGAAGCACTGAGAGGTATGCGTGTGGCTGGACTTTAAATATGGCGCCCGTCATGATGAAATGGCGAGGTGATGGTGTGGCGGGCGAACGAGAGTCCGCCCGCTATGGAAATGGCTTGTTTTCCAGAAATGCATAATTAATGTGTTGGGTTGAGGCGATACGGTGTGAAAAGCCACCATTGTGGCCGACAGGTAAAATGTCATTTTACCTGGCCGCTACCGCACTTAGTGCAAATCTGGGGCGAATCCGCCCTATGGTTAGTGTGAAATGATACAATTTTTCTCCTGGCAAATGAGAGAGATATACAGAATATAAACATTTTTAATTAAAACTTTTGAAAACTTTATTTAGAATTACAGAGCATTGATACTGAGACATAGGATAGAGCTTTATGTGATTCTTCACACAGTGAGTTCAAATGTTGGTCAGTGATGTGGGAGATGAAGCCCTCAGAACAGACTGTGTGTCTAGGGTGTATACACCCTAGTTGTGTGTTTATGTGCAAGATTGGGACTTGGTTTAACCTCATATGAATAAAGTTCTCACTTTCTTCTTAATTATAAATAGTTGTGGATTTGTACTGTTACTGGACAGAATTAAAAGATTAAAACTGTTCATTCTCAAGGATGCTTTACAGTTTAACATGTCAGGGCACAATTTAGGTAAATGTGCTTATTAGCTTCTGTGGAGGTACAGGATGTTGAGTAAGGGATGCATGATTCATACCAGTTGACTTCCTTTTGTTGCCACATTGTGAAACAAGATAGTCAAAATAATGTTGAGGTAAGGAGATGGGGCAGTAATCTCAGGATGATGAGTAAACGGGTTGATCATCTAGAAGTTTGTAGGAACTCTTATTCACAATAACACTTTTCATGTCATAATGAATCAGCAAGGACAGTGTGTGTGACTAAAAGTCTATAAATATCTTCAGGTTTTGTTAACAATTTGTAGAGATCAGCATTTGTAGGATTAAAAGGGTTGACTACTAAATTAAATCACTACCAGGGCAATAATGGAGTAACATCATTTATTCCTCTGATTTGTGACATTGTGTGCCAAAGACTTGTTGAATGCAAAAAAGGATTGAATTGTAAACCATAAATTTGATTGTCAAAATTGTCTGACGAGACAGGGAAGAAACCCATCACATGCATCTGATAGTTTATTTAAGAGTGAAAAAGATAGGAGCTTAAGAAAATGTTGCTTACCTTAGGGTAAGCTTGTGGACCACTTAGTCTTTTTCTGCCTTCATTTTTGTGTTTTTATGTAGTTCCTCAACAGCGAATGTATAGGAACCTGATGACTGGGTTTAAAAAAGAGGAAAAAAAGCATATTCTTTTAAAAAGCTGTGATAAATGCAAAAGTTTTGTCTCTAGGTTTGGCTGGGAAAGTGCAGTGGCAAGGAAAAAAGGTTCAAAGTACATACTACTTTAGAAAAAATCTAGGTGAACCTTACAGAATTCAAGCTCATTTCTAATCCTCTGCCATTCTGTGTGTAAGCAAATGTTCACTGATGTTCCAGAAATGTTCTTTTTCTTACCCAAACCCCCTGCTGTGTGATGGAAGCAGCAACTGAGCAAGTAATTAGCATGTAATTTGTGATCGGAACCAAATGAGAGCTCTATCCCCTGCCATTTGAATGAGCTGACCTGCTGATTGTTGCTGGGGGAAGTGGGGGGATGGAGGGGTTGACAAGAAGGAGGAGACCTCCCCATCCTATAACCAATCTGCCAAGCATGCTGAGATTTAAAAAAAATTATAAATGTCTGCTTCCTGTCGCTTTTCTACTTAGCATTTTTTTTTCATTCAGGATCACTATACTGGGTGTTATGAAGCAAATTGACAAAATGACTGCAGTTTATTCTTAATTATTTTTGCAGTACAAAAGGATTTTTTTCCTGACTGGAGAAATGTATTCAGTGAAGTTCCCCAGGGGTTGGTATTAGGACCACTGCTTTTCTTCTTATATATAAATGACCTGAAATTGGGTATAGGGGATACAATTTCAACATTTGCGAATGATACAAACTTGGCAACGTAATAAATAGTGAGGCCGATAGTGGCAGATTTCAGGAGGACATACATAGGCTGGTGAAGTTTTGGAGATGCAATTCAATGTAGATATGTGTGAAGTGAGGCATTTTGGAAGGAACAATATGGCAAGGCACTAAAAGTGCATCTAAATATAAATGTGTTAGAAGCAGTTCAGAGAAGGTTCACTCGATTGATACCTGGGATGGGGTTATGTTACGAGGAAAGATTGGACAGGCTGGGCCTGTATTCATTGGAATTTAAATGATTGAGAGGTGACCTTATTGAAACACATAAGATCCTGAGGGGACTTGACAGGGTGGATGCTGAAGGGATGTTTCCCCTTGTGGGAGAATCTAGAAGTAGGGGACACAGTTTAAAAATAAGGGGTCTCCCATTTAAGACAGAGATGAGAAGAATTTTTTTTCTCTCAGAGGGTCGTGAATCTTTGGAACTCTCTTCCCCAGAGAGAGGTGGAGGCAGGGTCAATTAATATTTTTAAGGCAAAGATAGTTAGCTTCCTAACTAAAAGGGAGTCAGAGATTAACAGGACTAGGCGGAATGTGGAGTTGAGGCCACAATTAGATCACCAATGATCTTATTGAAAGGCAGAGCATGCTCGAGGGGCCAAATGTCCCAATCCTGCTCCTAATTCATATGGTCATATGTAAATGGTACAGTTTTGAAGGTGTGAAAGAGCAGATTACATAATCACAACCCTTTGAAGGTGGTAGGGCAAGTTGATAAGACAATTAAGGAAACATATGTGATATGTGTGGCTTTGTAAATGGAGGCATTGAATACAAAAAAAAGGAAGCCATGCTAAACCATTATAAAACACTGGTTAGGCCTCATCTGAAGTGTTATGTACAATTCTGGGCAACACACTTTCGGAACGATGTCAAGGGTTTGGAGAGGGTACAGAGGAGCTCCACCTGGTTGATACCGGAGATATGGGCTTTCAGTTCCGTGGAGAGAGTGGAGAAGCTGTGATTGTTCTCCTTAGAGCAGAGAAGGTTAATAGGGATAGTTAAAATTATGAGGGATTTTGATGAAGTAGATAAGGACAAACATTTTCCCCTGGCAAAGGGGGTGGCAGCCAAAGGGCATAGGTAATTAAGTGGAATTAGCCATAGTCCACAAAGGACCATAGGCATCTCTCTCCATTAGAGAGAGAGAGACAATTGGTTACGTAACTTGAGGGACACCGCTCCGCAAGCGAGGGGCAAGGCAAGGAGGCAGGCCTCCATGAACTACCACAGCTGGTACATGGATTGAACCTGTACCATTGGCATGATTCTGTATCACAATCTAACCAGCCAAACTAACCTTTAAAATAATTGGCAGAAGAACTAGGAGGAAAATGAGAAGAATTTATTTTTCACACATTCAGCTGTTAAAATCTGGAATTCATTACCTAAAAGGGTGGTAGAAGCAAGTTCCTTGGGAACTTTCAAAAGGACGTGCACTTGAAGAGGAGAAACTTGCAGAGTCAATGGAATAAATCTGGGATGTGGGACTGAAATGAATAGCTCACACAGATACGATGAGCTGAATGGCCTCGAACTGAGCGGTAATATTCTAAACTGGCATACAGTACATACTTGTGCTCAATGAAGTCAGGAGAACTGCCATTTAAATGTAACCAGGCTCACATAGCCTGGCAGTTATGCAAATGTCTTTCATGTGCCCACAGTGATTTCTCATTGCCATGGTTTATTAGTCTGTGGTGACTTGAGCAAAGTAAAGGCCCTTAGGAAAATACCTGGTAGACCTGGTAAACAGAATACCAGATACCTCCTGCAAATTACTGTTTTCATATTCACTCGCAATGATCTCATTGAAACTGGCTAAATAATTCATGAGCAATCAGAGAGATTCAGCCTAGAATCATATCAACATTGAATAGATGCTGCCTATCAGCAGCCAAAACTCATCAAGACAGTGCAACCTTTCAGCTCCTTAGGCCTTGTATGTTAAACCAAATTCAAATATGAATAGATCTTCAGTTATACAAACCATGATATTCCCATATGCTGTAAATTAAATTGTGCTATCGCTGCTGTTCAAACCATAAGGTACAATTGCACTTCTCTTCAATCATATCAGTTGATGTTGGCCAGGACACAGGCAAGAAAAAACCCCCTAAAACCTGGTCATTTCATTTTAAAGCATAACACTGGGGAATACACGAAGTCTATAGCACATTTCCAGTTAGAGATGACATACATTGCTTGAATTTCACTGAAAACTTGTGACCTCCCTGCAACCTATTCAACATGTTACTGCCCTAAAATGTTGCAGCTGATGTGTTATTTCTTGTATAAGAGCTTTTTTTGAGACACTTTATGAAAACATAAAGGATAACTTTGAGTGAAGTTTTGCTAACGCCGTTTGCTTACCATTCCAACAATAATAACTACTTTCCGATGCTGATGCATTTGCATCAAGGAAGATCAGAATTCAGTACTGAAGTGTATGTGGCATAAATTTGACCTAATTGTCTTATCTGATACCAGTTAGGAAATGACTCTCACTGATTTTCCTGTAGGGAAGGCGTTTTCCAATTTCCCACTTCTCAACCCCTCAGGATGGATTCTCTTTCCATGCCCAAGGCTTCACCCTACCTCTTTGAAATATGATTAGTTTTTTTGGAGTTGATTTTCCAGGCAACTTTTCTTGGTGGAAACATTGAACTTTATTTACAGGACAGCAGCAGCAGAGCTACATGTGTACATCAAACTCTATAACCAAACAGCTCCCTCCTAGAGGTTCTCCGCGCTAAGTCATTGGTTTACAAAGATCATGTGATCTTACAACACAGGATTATTCGTAAAGCTACAGTCCTACATTTACCAAAACTATAATTACTACATTGCTCCCCCTTTAACTTTTCTATACATTTTGTATTTACAAGGATATTTATTTCATGACATTACAATATTTACACAGGTCATGAAGTTACAAGTTCAGTCCTTCAGGTGGTTTCCTGATCCATGTGGAATGTCGTAGCTCCACCAATTCAGATTCATTGACAGGAACCACATTCCCTGGAACCGTATTAACATCAGGTACCTCATTAGGCACAGGCAGTTTAGTGTCGTCCACTTCAACAGAGACACAGGGCACATCTATCCTTGGTTGAACAACTTCAACGGGAACCACAGGTTCAGCAAATGGTTACAGGTGTAACATCATTTTGTTGGGGTATCTCCTACCTTCTTAAATGATCCACATGCTTAGGGGTGATCCGGCCCTCCACTTCCACATGGTATGACAATGGTCCGGTCACAAAGCTTACTTTACCAGGTAACCACTTTGGTCCTTCACCAAAATTCTTTACATATACTGCTTCTCCAACAGTAAATTGTTACTCAAGACTATGCAAATCATGAGTCGCTTTTTGGTTCTCTTGACTTTTCTCCACCTTCCCCTCCAAATTAGGAAGGATTAGGCTTAGTCTTGTTTGAAGATGGCACCTCATCAATAACTCTGCAGGTGTTGCACCTGTTGGAGTATGGAGGTTTATTCTGTAGTGAAATAGGAAATGAGCAAGTTAAGTTTCCAATGATTCACCTGTTAACTTTTTCATTCCCACCTTTTATTGTCTTTTCAGAACCTTCTTCCTTTTTGTCTTCTTCTTTCTACCACAGAGTTTAGTCTTGGCCTTCTTTTTGACTTCACTGTCAGCCAGGCTTCTCTCAGGTGAAATCTCAACTTGTCTTAGTTCAGTAGTTGAGCTATCCATGATTTCATTATCTACTTGCATCTTGGAAAGTTCTACGACTTTTCCTTTCAAGGCCTCTTTAGCTTGATTCAGCTGATTCTTCAGCTCTTCTGTCTCCTTCTTGTATCTGTCGGCTTCCTCCTGGAGCCTTGAACATTGCTGCGTCTTCTCTGCCAATTGGTTCTTCAGTTTGTTCAGAGTGATGTTAAATTCTTCCTGTTTCTCTTCGTAATTTTCCTGAGGGGTCCTTGTAGTGTGTGAAGGTCTTTCAACAGGTTTTCCTTTTCTTTGCGAAGCTCACTCCATCTTGAATTCTGTCATTCAGCAGAGTCTACTTGAGTTTCTTCTGCTGTTCTTCCACGTTGTTGTTTCAGGTTGCTGAATGGCTACACACTCCTTTTTCATCCTGTTGCAGTCCTTGGACTCTCCAGGCTCTTTCTGAAGTACCTTGCCTTGTTCCTTTTCCAACTCAGGAAATCTTTCTGCTTCCTTTTGAAATCTCACTGGCTAATCAAGGTTAATTTCTCTCAACCAATTTTGACCTCGAGGGCTTGGTCCTTCACCTTCTACAACCATCACTGGCAGTTGTGCTGTTTGGTATCTATAATAAACATGTACTCTGGTGATACCTTTTACCTGGGTTTCTTCGCTTGTGTACGTTTTCAACTTGGCAGAGGTTTGTTACAAATTTAATTGTTGAGCACCTTTATTTAAATATTTGAAAGTGTGCTCTCCTACTACAGTGGTAGAAGCACCAGTGTCTACTTCCATTTTTAAGGGTTTACCATTCACTTGCAATGTGACAGTAATTGGCTCTGTCTTCCCAACTTTCATGTTGAATAAGGAATAAATGTCAGAATTGGTTGTTTCTGGCTCTTCCGCACTATAGACTTCATTGGACTTTGTTTGTTGCCTGGAAGCCTGCTTTAATCCCACTTTGCAATGTTTCAATATGTGTCCACTTTTGTGACAAAAATAACACTCCACCTTTTTAAATTGCCAATTGTTAGGAGTATGATAGTCTCCATGTTGATAAAAACTAGTTTTCCAATTTGCTGCTAAGCTGTTTCCTCTAAATTTTCGATTAGCGGGGGCTGTTTCCTGCTTCGCAGCGGAGTCCTGGATTTTTGCGCCACTTTCGGCTGGTCGTTCCCGCCCAACTAGGAAAATGGTGCCAGTTATTGCAACTTGAATCTCTTGTGAATCCCTTACAGTGCTTTCCATCGCAAGCGCTATTTCTAAAACCTTCTTAAAATCAAGGTCCAATTCAGCCAGCAATCTTCGTTGAATAGCATCCTCTTGCACACCACAGACCAAATGATCCCTGAGCATATCATTCAGGGTTTCATTGAAATCACAATATTCCGTTAGTCGTTTAAATTTCGCTACATAGGTAGCAATGGTCTCCCCCGGGTCTCAATTCCATGAATTTGAACCTGAACCTCTGCACTGTGACTGAGGGCTTGGGTTGGAAATGTCCCTTAAAGAGGTCTACTAATTCACTGAAGGTCCTTGAATCTAGGGGTGGCCAAGCTTCGAATTAAACTGTAGGTTTTGCTCCCACAAATACTCAGGAGAATCGCTCTCCTCTTTTCCTCCCCTGTGATTTCATTGACTTGAAAGTAGAACGCAAGACATTCTATATATTGAGACCAGTCATCTGTGGGTAGTTCAAAGGGATCGATTCTGCCAAACTGTGGCATCTCAGATGAGTATATCTTTCTTTCTTTTTAATTATCTTAGACACTCACAATCATTGGGCAAGGGATAGTACTGGATCTGATCCCATTCTCATGGCCAATTTGTTATCGAGTTGATTTTCCAGGCAACTTTTCTTGGTGGAAACATTGAACTTCGTTTACAAGACAGTAGCAGCAGCTACATGTGTGCATCTAACTCTATGGGCAGGATTTTGCCTTTGAGGGGGGTGCTCGGTGGGGATGGGTGGGGGCGGTCAGGAAGCCCGTAATTAGCTCCGCACCGCGATTTCATGCTGGTGGGCCGATTAAGGATGGAACACGAGTGGCAGTGCTCAGCACTGCCTGTGAGGGTGGGGAGGTGTGAATGGGCCTAGCACAATCATTGCTCATGCACGCGAAAGAGCGCTTCAATCTCCCTGAAGCATGGAGCTGCCTCAGGGAGATGAAGTGCTATTTTTAAAACAAAAGGACATAAAATTGTCATAAAACATGGCCCCTCATGTGACTCTGTCACATGAGCTGGGACATGTTTTTAATTCAAAAATAAAATTTTTATTTGATGTTTATTTGCTTTAGCAAACCTCATCCCGCCCATGGGATGAGGTTTCCTAAAAAATGTAAAGGCCGCTTGGCCTTTCTGCCTGCCCGCCAACCTTTAGGTTGGGAGGGCAGCATTAATTTGAATTTAATTAGCTCCTAAATGGCCTGAATAGGCCTTCCAATAGTCAGCAGGCGCACAGCCGACTCCGGATTACGTTCGCTGAACGAAATATCGCGAGACTGCGCGATGACGCCAGGATGCTCGCCCGATGTCATCGCGCGTCATTTTACGCTCAGGTGTGTCGAGCGCGTGCCCGCATGTCAAGTGTAATATTCTGCCCTATAATTTAAGAAAAACACCCGCCTTGAGGTCCCCTATGCTGCTAACTCATTGGTTTACACAGATCATGTGATCTTACAACACAGGATTATTCTTAAAGCTACAGTTCTACCTTTATCAAAACTATAATTACTACAATTAGTAAACATGGGATCAGCTTCTATGTATCAATGGCACACACATTTACATCATTGACAACACCCACTCTGCAACTGCTGCTATGTTGTCCACCTTCTACTTTTATATGAATAGGCCAGGATTTCCTCTAGTTAAAAGCTGAAAAGAATGAAACCATCTTGTTCTGTTGTCTTCAGGAAATCCCTACACCAGCCCCTATCCCCCCTCTCCTCTGCCCTATCCCTGGGTGCTCTCGTGGCTATTCCCAAAGAGTGTGTAATGTGTCCTGTTCAACCCTTAGCCAAGCATCAAACCTCACACCCGGGCCACCACCAAGACTACTTATTTCTTCAGAACAGAGTCTGTATTTACCCTCACGCCTCCTAAAGTCCTCATCCATATCTTAATCGTTTCCAGGCTCAGCTTTTCCAATGCTCTTGTTTGTTGGCCTCCTCGGCTTCATTACACAACCTTCATCTCACCCTGAACTCATCTCCGTATCACATGCCATTTTACATGTTGGCTACTTATTCATTGATCTCAGAATCATGCTCAACAGTAAACCATTTGGTCCATTCACGTCCGTGTTGACTCTTTGAAACACTATCCACCATCAAGCATTATGGAACCATAGTGGGTAGATGGAGTCAAAATACAGATTAGCGCTAACTGAATGGTGAAATAGGGTCGAGGGTGGAATGTACCTATGTTCCAGCATCAAAAGGTGTTGGACTCTCATATCCATAAGATGGTTTGAAATAGTCTTGTCTTTGAAAAGTCAAGCTGCAAGACAGTATTTCAAAAAGGTTTGAACAACTGTTAGTGAGCCCCAGCAAGACTTATTAAAACCCGCACTTGACAAGTGCCGCTTTGTTACCGAGGTCCGTCAGCAGGAGTTGGGTTAAGCAGCTAAGTAATGTATACTCAATGCAGGGTATTGGTGATGAATATTTTGGATATCAAGGTGGCTGGTATATCACAAACTGTCCTGCATTGGATCTTCCAACATGTTGAAAACACATTGTTTGTCATGTAGCTGAGGAAGAAATTCAGGCTTGGAAACAAACTGCTGAAAGTTATTTTGATTCCAGCTATGACATAGTCATATGTTCATATATAAATGACCCTCCACCAGTTCTGAAGAAGTCATATCTGACTCAGGGCATCGCCTCTGGTTCTCTCTCTGTGGATGTTGCCACGGGCCTGCTGGGTGGTTCCAGCGCTTTTTGTTTCGGGTTTCCAGTATCTGCAGTATTTTGCTTTAATTCACATGTTCAGGACTTGATGGTGTTGTGACTAGGCCAGTACTTGTTGTTGACTGCCGACACCTCACAAGAATGGCATGCTAGAAATCTTTGGCCAGGATTCCCCGATCGGTGAGGGAGGCCGGGGGGGGGGGGTGCGCTCGCCGACAAGTAAAGTGACCCAGGATGACGGGAGGAACTCCCGACATCACCCTGCCTCATTTCAATTGTCAGGTCGGCGGGGGTGCAGCTGAATCAGCTGTGCGCCCGCCGACCTGTCAATAACCAATTGAGGCCATTGGCAAAGTAATTAAAGTAATTAGTGGACCTGCCCGTCCAACCTTAAGGTTGGCGGGCAGGCCGGGAGCCCTGGCGGACATTGTAAAAAGCATGAAACCTCAGGCGGGATGAGGTTTCATGTAGGTTTTTAAAAATTTAATAAAAGCATAACTAAAAGTGATGGAAATGTCCCAATTCATGTGACAATGTCACATGAGGGGACATGTCAGGGAAATTTTTTTTTTCTGTTTTTAACATTTTTTAACGTGGAGCCGATCTCCGAGGCCGCACTTAGCCTCAGGGAGATGATTGCGGATGTCACGCTGGGCGGGCCTTAATTGGCCCGCCCACGTAAAATGGCGGCACGCCCCCGATCAGGGGTGCCGATCAGAGGCACAGCCTCTCCTGAACTTCCCCCCCCCTCCAACGGGGGGAAAATTCTGCCCTTTGTTTATATGTGGGGTCACAATGGTGGGGATGCAGGTTTTAAAAAGGCTTGTACTCACTGTGCCACTCATAAGGACCTGGTATCTACTGTCGAATCAGCTGGTTCAACCTGCTTTTCCTTGACTGCATGATCAACTGGTGTCTATATCCTTTTTTCAGGTAGGAGGTGACGGGGGGTGTGGGTGTGCGAAAGAGAGAGGAACAAGAGAAAGTAAGTAAAAGGTGAGCATGGTCTCTCTCTGTTCCGGATGAGACACCTGGCAATGGATGATTGGAACAGTCAGCTCACAGTAAACTCTACAACCTGAAGAGTGAGCTGAACAAGAATGGAGTAATCCTGGTGGTTGCTATGACAATAATCAAGCTAGAGGGCTTGACCCATCACTGAACTTCTTCCCACTCAATTATAGATAATGCTGTAAAACATTAAGTGTTCCTTTTTGGAATGTTGCCTATTTTTATCACTACTCTCTGGAAACTAAGGATTCCCAAGCCTAGACTAAAATGAGGTGAATTGTTTTAAGCAGAATGAGAATGGACACTCCACATCATGGAGAGTTTACTGGTTGGATCGCTCACTAACGTGGTTTGGAGACTAGCATAGTGATCGATCAGTCTTCACAGAGGTCAATCATCTGAAAAATACCTCTCATAGGTAGAAGGGCTTTGCATTAGGTACAAAAAACAGGAGATAAAAGTGCCTATAGTGTTAGTAACAGACTTAAATATATATGGAAAGCTATCATTTCAGCATGAGCGCTAACGTCCAAATTGAGTCAGAGCCATTATGGCACAGGTGACATCGATGCTGGCAGTCTGCAAGGCAATCCAGTCAATCCCATGCCCTCGTTTGATCCCAAGTTTATTTTCTTCAAGCCCCCATCAAACTTCCTTTTGAATCATTAACTGTCTCTGCTTCCACCACCCTCGTAGGCAGCAAATTCCTGGTCATTACCCCTCACTGCATAAAAACGTTCTTCCTTACGCCCACTCCACTGCATCTTGTGCCCAAAACCTTAAATCTGTGGCCCCTAGTCCTTGTTCCATCAGCTTTTCTTTACCTTACCTAAACCTGTGATAATCCTGGAACATCCTCTGCACCCTCTCAAGGGTCCCCACATTCTTCCTTAATTGAGGTGACCAGAACTGGACATAATACTCTACAAAGCTCTGGTTAGGGCACAACCTAAAGTTCAGTGTAACTTCCCTGATTTTGTACCCCATACCTCTAATTCTGAAGCCCAGAACTCTAACTCACTTTATACTATAACCAATTCAACATCCACATCCAATACATTTTGACCTCTCTTTAGGAGGGAAATTGATGTAGTACCAGAAGGTACCTCCTGATGGCACTAATGAACTGTTAGAAGTCACTATTTTCAGTTTCATCTGAAAGCCAAGCTATTTATCCCTTTCAGATATTGAAGCCACTGTGAATTCCCAGTTTGTCTGAATGCTGAGTAAGTGTTCATGTACATGTAGGAAAGTTCACAAGAAGAATAAAATACCTTTTAGATTTTGTCATCTCCTGATCGGTAATTGAATGAGTTAACTGGAGTATAAATTATACAGAGGAGTCCTTGTACTGTGATATTAGTTCACGGCATGATAATCACAGCTGGAGAATCAAAGCCTAACTACCACCACCCACTGCCCAAAGAGCAGGGTTATGTACAGGAGCCAAAACTGTAATTTTATTCACTAGAGACAATTAGAGAGTTTTCCAAAAATAGCAATGTCCTTAAAGTACCATTAGAGAAAGCCAGCCTGGGTGGTACAAAAAAGTCAGATTATTTCATCATCACCATTGTTATTAATACGCTCCTGTCCAATAATCTTGAGGAGTTGGGTCACTTCTAGATGCACAAACACTTGCAGATGGCAAGTTTTGACTCCTTTAAGCACATGTACACCTGACATTGAGAGCCACTTTTGAAAGTTACATACCTGAGGCTTAGAATAATGTAAAAACAAATCGGTCCTTTAGCAGCAAAAAAAAAAGAAATGAAGGCCAAAGCATCTCTAGGGAAGTTGAATTGCCAAACCAACCTTATATTGGTTCTCTAACTAGGTAACTGAAAATTAGTTGTGGGCTGTGGGTATAGTTTGTCTGGAGAGTTCCCAGCTGTACCCTAATGGAATACTCCACTGGCAGAGCATTTAAGAAATTGAACATGTTCTATTATGGGTCCTCTAATAGCAGGTCCATCACTCAATGTTATACACTCACAGGGCAGGGTGTTCTGTCTGCCGGGCGGGTGGGCCCGACCCAATCTCCGGCGGGCGGGGAGCTGATCCCCGCCGGAGAAGCGGGCCCCACCATTTTATGTGGGTGGGCCAATTAAGGTCCACCCAGCGTAACGTCCGGCGGGAAGCGCTATGCGCTCCCTGTGCGGCGGGGGGGAATCCCTAAAAGTGAGAGTGTGCTCTTTTGTGCATGTGCACGAAAGAGCGCACATCTCCCTGAGGCTAAGTGCTGCCTCAGGGAATTCGCTTACACTTTTAAAGAGATTAAAAATAGAGAAAAAAAAATTCCCTAACATGTCCCTCTCATGTGACAATGTCCCTTTCATGTGACAATGTCACATGAGATGAGACATGTTCGTAAATTACAGCAAAACTTTATTAAACTTTTTAGAACCCTGCATGAAACCTCATCCCGCCGGTGGATGAGGTTTCATGTTTTTTTCTAGTTGCCGCCGGGGCTCCTGGCTGACCTGCCAACCTTAAGGTTGGACGGGCAGGTCCTTTAATTGTTTAAATGATCCTGTCAATGGGCTCAATTGGAAATTGACAAGTCGGCGGGCGCACAGCTGATTTTGCTGTGCCCCCCACCTTCCTGAAAATTTAAATGGGGCGGGATGACGTTGGGGGTTCCTCCCGACATCATCCCGCGTCATTTTACGCGTCAGCGAGCGGGCCCCACCCCCTGCTCGCCGACAGCAAAATTCTGCCCATAATGTATATGTTTGGACAGAAGAAAAGCTTGTTTTCATTCCCCATCTTGGAGTCAAAAGCTCAAAGTTGAAAGTAGCTTTACAAGAGAGAAACTGGAAAGAATTTCTTTATTTCAATTTAAACATTTTTAAATTATACAATGGTGATCAATAGAAAAACATATCCAAATTACAATACCAGTGATTTTAACAAAGTTACTTGAAATTCTCATGATTTTACTCCTATTTGGCATTAAATTGTTTTACAAGTATCACAAACTACAATGTACAAAAAGCTACAAGCAAAACTGTCAATCCAGAAGGAGAATGCGACTTTGGCCAATTTTATTACATGCAAGAGCAGCAAATTAAATCCTTTGAGCAATGGAAGCTCGTAGAAGTACACTTTCCATTACACATTTGCTGAAACTTAACAGAACACAGACACAAATGACATCTATGAAGCAGGTTCATTGGGAAAATGGAAGTGTCTCTCTTATGTACGTTTTTTGGAACTAGTGTAGAAACTATGCCATCTCTGAAGGGTTCTTTCGTTTGAGTTTTGGTTCCATTTTGTGCACAAGTGATATCCAAGTTGGAAACCACATTGCGAAACTAAATCCAGTCTCTTATTTACAAATATTCTATGTTAATCACAACTTAATTGGAGTCCCCTCCTTTCCCTTTACACGCTTCTCCCCCAAAAAATACTCCAAAGAAAATTGCAACCTAATTCATTGTAAGTCTTTCAGCAGGGTGCTAAAGGTCAAAAAAGATCTCTACAGCATTCAGAACCATGTACCATAAAATATCAATATCCACAAAAACCTATAACATATGATTAAATATACATTTCATGAGCCTATAGTAACTGCTTTATACACCAGTCTATGAGCTACTTCCAATTTCCCCCATTTTATCCCCTCCTCAAACATACACTCTCATTCCACATGGCATCAACTCCTACCCTGTTGGCAAAAAAATGAAAGCTTGACTGTATTTATTGGCAGAACACAAGGCAAAGTGCATAACAGAATGAAACAAAGCAGAAAATGACAAACGAAAGAAAGCACTTAATCTACTTGTGTATTGAAAGCCGGAGTACATCTCTGTTCAGTAAACTTAATTTGCATTTCTGATATTCATTCTGTGCGTTGCAAAAATATATCATTTGTATAGGGGAAAAATAGTCACATCTTCGCTATTTATAGACCGTTCCATTTTGATCTAGAAACAAAAGTTTTTACATGCACAAGCTGTAAATGTTTCCATAAACATGCTTTGAGGTTTAAGCTATACAATTAAATAAGACACTCGAATATTGTACGGAGAGACTAACCATTTTGAGAACAGCTCCAAAGAAACTTGGTCTACATCTATTCAGCAAAAATAGGAGATGCCAACATTTGGATTTGGAATATAAAGTCCCCAAGGACAAACCAACATTTGTGTGCTTTACTTGTACTCTAATCTTTGGAGTTACTTCCTATAAGCTGCAAACTGGAGAGGTTATTGAGCTTCACTGTTCAATAATGCTTTGACACAACACCTCCTACCACTGAACAGTTAAGTGCTACTAGTGCTCATCATTTTGTAACTATTCTTTAAGGTCAGAGATAGAAACGGTGCACAAAACTCAAAATCCCACCAAACAACTATCCAGAGATACATTTTATATCAGTCTTGAGCTACCAGCAGCTGTAGCTCAAGCCTTGTGCAGTTGGCTGCTATAATAAACTAAATCTACCGATTTAAGGCTGGCAGCCTGAAAGACCTATTCTTAAAAAAAAGGGTCTGCTTGGCTCCAGCCAGTCTCTCTGGGCCAGTAAAAATGCTGTCCCAGTGGTAACTGTGCACCATGGTGTCAACATCGTGTGTGTGCATCACTATTCTTGGTCATGAGGTCACTTAATCCATGCACGCGCGCTAGCAAAAATGTCATGGCCAGTCTGCAAATGCTTCCACAGTGCAGCCAGTTTACAGGAAGAACAGCCACACATTACAAGTGTTAATAAGGCAGAGCAGCAGTTAGGCCGATCAGCCAAGACACAGAGTGCAATATTAAAGCAGCTCCAAGAACGGGACAAACTAAATTTTACTGGAGAAGAGTTAATGGTTGGCATTTCTTACAGTGCAAGCCATTGAGTTTACATTAAATTTTCAGCAAGTTAGAAATCAACATAGCCATTAACAGAAGTTTAATTTAGGGAAAAAAAAAATCAGAAAGTTGGTTTATTTGCAAAACATACCACAACCTTTCGCTTGAAAAAATTATTTATGTTTAAATTGTCAAACGTAGAAAGTCTTCACTGAAGAAAAAAAAATTAAGAATCTAAAAATCAAGAAAATGAGGACTTTAAACAGATTGCAGATTCAAACGAAAAAACTAAATATACATCTTGGAGTCTAGGTATCTCCCAGTGTATTTACAATTTACATCCACTTAATCATTAAAATGTGCAAATTTTTTTTTTTAAAAGATTTAATTTTTTTTGGTGGAAACATGTTCTCCTCAGCTGGCTGGTGACTAGACTGCACTAAAACTGGCATTCCATAGGCTTTTTCCTTCTGCCATTTTAAGTCGCAAATTAGTCATTTCCTATTATCTACTAACCAGCCTTTTAGTCATAAAGGATAAGATTTTCTTCAATTTTCCTTTACTTTGCTAGGTTAAAAATGATTTTTTTTTTTAAAAAAGGAAAGCCACATCACATTGCTTTGCGCATCCCAGCCCATCCAAAGACAGCAGCGCAATATAAAAAGAGCTGGTAATAAACATCCATTAAAACACAAAAGAAATATACACCTATGCCATACTAAAGAAGAAACACAGTGATGTGGCTGGGCAAACATAACTCTCCACCGGTTTAAATACATTCAAACAAAGGTTAAAATGCTATAATTTTGCTGTCACTACAAGGGATGTTGGCATTTTAAAAGATAACTTGAAACTTAAAATAAATTGCTAATTTAACATTTTATTTATAAGGAACCCTTGTATGGAGTGGTCGGTCAGGTGCAGATCCCTGATGCTGTTTACAGCACTATGAAAGAACATTGCCCCCCTACTGCAACCATCTGCAGTACTGTGCTCAACACTGAATGTATTTGTTGCCTGATGAAGGAGCAACCTTTGTGTTTTGATATTATTGTTTGGAAATAATGTATTGAACCAGTAAGTTAAGACAAAAACAATTCCAAAATGAATATTCAACACCCCAAAAAAGGAAATTCTTGATACCAAGCTTAGTAAATCTCTACCATCCAACCGCCCTGTCCCTACTCCTGCCACCATTCCCCGCCCTTCCCAAGCTGGTATCAAAATAATTGTGATGAGCCACAGAATTTTACTAGGTTCTTGTACCCTTCCCTGCTTCGTGTGGTTATATTTGGAATACTAATCTGTCTATTTTGTTACGGAGGCGGGAGAAGAGGCAAAGATGATGTCCCAGTAGGCCAATACTGGAAATCAGAGTCTCCCATCTGATATTTTAGTGGCCAGGAGATAAGAATTCCATTCTTGGCTTAGGAGATAATAAACTGAATGTTTTGTTTCATATTTGTCTCATTATAGAAATATTTCCCAAGGATTTAGTTTAAAAATTTACAAAATTCAATTTTTTCCCCCTCTTTCCCTTTATGCTTGCTATGCAACATGCACACAGGCACAAAGAACGTCAGGCTGTTTTCAATTGCTCCAGGAGCATCTGCTCCTCCCTCCAAAATCAATTCTGCTCATTTTACAAGTATTCAGGCTTCTTTTCGTCACTGACATAATATGGATTCTCTTGACCCTGGCAGAGATAGGTATAACGGGACTGCTGCTTCCCTTTAAAGGTCTTCAGGTCATCATTCTTCTCAGGCTAGAATAAAAAAAGAACATGCACCAAGCATTAAGAACATTTTAATTAGGAACACAGACAGAATTTGTACTTGCATTTGAAAAACATAACATTTATCATATGTCTCAAAACCTTTTTTGCCTTAAATGCAGATGCTCGGACTGTTGTATGGGCAACGAGTGACACTCATTGCCTGAAGTTTAAAGATAGGATCTTCTAAAGGAGCATGTTTTAGGAACATAGTCACCGAGTCCCTCGAGGCTGTTCTGTCATTCCACCAGATAATGGCTGATCTGTATCTTAATTCCATTTATCCACCTCGGTTCCATATTTGACTCAAAGCCTATCTATCTCACATTTTCAATTGACCTTAACAGCTTTTTGGAGAGAGAGCTTCAGGTTTCCAATACTCTTCGTGTGTAGCACTTTTCCACATCACCTCTGAATGGTCTAGCTCTTAATTGTGAAGCTATGCCCACTTGTTCTGAACTCCACATTGGTTTCTCATTGTATTGAGATTTAAATTTCTGATTAAACCAAAATGGTTTCTGCTAATGTTTCTTTCTGTTCCAGGATATAGTCTGATATCATGAGTGCTTTAAAGAACACGGTCATCTAATCAGCTTTTGTTACAGCTCACTCTTCTTTATTTTTGTGGTGAAGTTGGCTTGTTACCACATACAATGCAAGTGTAGAGGAATTGAAGACCTGGGAATAGGTTCTGTACTGATCCCTCCAAAATTGTGCAGGCCAGATGGCTTTGTGATGCAAGGAGTTGAAAGGGGATATTGATGACCTAAATCTTACTCATACTAAATCTTACACATGCCATTATTAAAAGGTACCAGCAAGGAAAAACATTGTGTACAGTGTTGAACATAGCTGCTGAGCACACGCCAGCCACAGTGAGGTCATTCTGGTCATTGGATACATGAAAGAGAAGCACTGACATCATCTGATGTTGAACAAATTTTCTACTCAACAATTTCTGACACGTAGTACCAATGGCTAATGCACAACTGCACTAAAAAGTTACATGTTTGAGAGTGTTCTGACAGAAAAGGTTTGAAGCTGTGTTAGAATTTTAAAAAAAACTTGGGTACACAAGTCATTATCACCCAAGATAGTCATTGTGTGACACAGACATTCCACTATTAATAATGTACTATTTAAAGTATAAGTAGATTTTAACTGTGGTTGTGGAAGAGTTAATTTCTCTTAGCCCTAAAAGCCTTGACTAAATTTTGACTTTGAAATAAATACTTGAAAATTAAGTAGCCAGTACTGATGAGGGGGAGCTTATGGAAGAAATGGTTTTCATTGCATAAGTATCAAAGAAAAGGCAGCCATTAGTCTAAAATGGTCCAGCAGCAATGCAAATTAATTTTGCTGCAATTCACCAACTCAGTAACTTTCACTTCTAGACCCTGCCACCCAAGGGAACTTTCTGATGGCATTTCGAGATTTTTCAAATTTTAGCTTTTAGTCTCCAGATATCATGTTCTCCCTTACATTTGGAGGCTCACAGCAGCAGCACAGGTCTCAATAAGCTCTGATCACTCTTTCTTCTCCCCACCATGAAAGTATCTCACCTACAGAAAGCCCTCATCATTGAAATGGCTACATCTGTGGAACTATATATGACAAAACGCGGCAATGAATCCAAGTACTACTCTTCTTCTTAGGCTGTGCCTCGGGATCGAGGATGACTTGCTTCCATTCCATTGGTTTTGAGATTGCTGGTAAATCCAATCCACAATCTGCAGACTGCCACATGTGGGGCAGGTAGTGCATTGAGGGTGGGTAGTTGTTTGGAGGTTTTGGACGCTCACAAGCCATGAATCAATGGGAGTGTCTGACCGCTTCAGGGATGCTTTGAGGACATCCCCAAAGCATTTCTGCTGACCTCCTGGGAGTGTCCTGCCGCAACAGAGCAGTTGTTTCTGGAGTCTCGTGTCAGGGATGTGTTTGGCATGTCCTGCCCAGTTGATCTCGTTTTGCGTTTAGCGCTGGGCATGTCAGCTTGGGAGGGGATGCTGTTGTTGAACCACTTTTCTTACCATTGCATTTAGAGGATCTTGCAAAGGCACTGCTGGTGGTACTTCTCCAGTGCTTTGAGATGCCTGCTGTTTATGACCCTCTTTCCCGGAATTGCTAGTCCCACAAGGAACTCCCGTGTTTACTAATTGCCTCTAGATTTTCATCTGGGAACTACATAAACAATTTAAATGTTTAATTGAGACAAGGGCAGACCTTCTGGCTCCATTAAAAGCTTAGAAATGGGTTATTCATTATTCAAATTCTCTCACTACCAATCTTGACACACAAGATAAACACAGGTTACAATTAACCCAGGGTTGTTTGATATGCATTTGGGTTGCTTATCAGTTTTTTAACCAGATGGCTCCAAAGCATACAGGAGGGCAGGGATCACTGCTGCTTGGTAAACCATGACCTTAGTTTTGGGTTTGAGATCCTGGTCCTCAAAACACTTTTCCTCAGCTGGCTGAAAGCTGCACTGGCACAATACCTACTACTACTACCTGCTACCCTGTGGATGACTATATTAGGGCATGAATTTTGGGACTAGCCAGGTGGGCTGAGTAACTTTTAACTCATGGAGCTCTACTTTCTGAAGTTCACAAAGCAATTGAGCAGCAAGAAGAAAAATCCAGGAAAAGCAGAAAAAATGAACACTATATTATCTTTTAAATTATCTTTTAAAATTCATCGTCTATATGTTGCTGCAAATGTTGGATTCCATAACTCGTGGGTTTTAGAGGTAAGTTTTAGCTTTAGGGATTAAACTGCTAAATGTAAGATAAATGGAATCATCTGATTAGCTTTTCATATCTTGTGCATGTTGTTGGTTTTCATCTAGGAGTCAGGGTAGTAGGGTAGGTTATTCTAACCATAGAAACCACAATAAACACCGCCAACCAAATCATAAACAGAATTACCTGGAAAAACTCAGCAGGTCTGGCAGCATCGGCGGAGAAGAAAAGAGTTGACATTTCGAGTCCTCATGACCCTTCAGCAGAACTGAGTAAAGTTAGGAGAGGGGTGAAATATAAGCTGGTTCACCCCTCTCCTAACTTTACTCAGTTCTGCTGAAGGGTCACGAGGACTCGAAACGTCAACTCTTTTCTTCTCCGCCGATGCTGCCAGACCTGCTGAGTTTTTCCAGGTAATTCTGTTTTTGTTTTGGATTTCCAGCATCCGCAGTAGTTTTTTGTTTTTAGCCAACCAAATCATCATCAGTAGTTAACATCTTGAGAAGAAAAAAAGACTAGCATTTATGTTGCACCTTTCCTGACCTCAGCCATTAAAGTAATTTTAAAGTATAGTCACTGTTATAACATTCAAAATCCTCAGCCAATTTGTGCACAGCACAAACAACAATATGGTAATGACAAAATAATCTGTTTTTGAGATGTTGATTGAGGGATAAATATTGGCCAGAACATCTGGGAAAACTCCCTTTCCTCTTCTTCAAAATAGCGCCATGCGATCTTTCATGTTCACTCGAGAGTGCATGCAGGGCCTCGATTTAAAGTCTCATCTGAAAGACTCTGATAGTGCAGCATTCCCTTGGTACCACAGTGGAGTTTTGGCTTAGATATTTTGTGCTCAAACCTCGGGAGTGGGACACGGACCCACATCCTTCTGACAGAGGTGAGAGTACTGCCATCTGAGCCACGACTGAATGATTGACATTGGATAGTTTGAAGCCAACTGTCATAGTTCCACTGATGCTCCTATGATCTGTTAAGAACGTATGAGACAAGCTAGATGGACCAGTTGGTCTTTTCTTGTATGTTTGAATTGAACTTTTGCTTTTGTTAAGAAGCTAAATACTGCCTTTTTTTCTGACTAAGTTATCTCTCGTTCCCCACCACCAGAAGTTAAGACATTTGCCACTTTAGTGATCTCTATGAATGTACCTTCAGAATTAGGGCCAGTGAGTAGTGAAATCAAAGAGACATTTTCAGTCAGATAGGATACCCACTTCAGCACCTTCCGAAGAGTAAATACCATTTAGAAACGAGCGTTGTTCAAACTGAAGCTTTGCAGATTCTGTCGAAATTTATATCTGATGCTTGCCAAGGGCACGGGCATGTATCACACCAAATGACCATTCACACCTTTTGCAATGGCTATCTTCCAGCCAAATAGTAGCAGCATAAAATACATTCCACAAGACAGTTTGTAAGTTCTGTCAGAAAATGGAACACCAAGTTCTGGTTATTTACTAGCTCTACAACGTTTTGAATCAGCTTTGTTCCAAAGGCACACAGGTTCAAACTAGTAACGGGTAAATTTATGATATTAGGAAAATTCTTCCACATAAAGTGTGATTTATGATGGAATGAACTTGCAGGTACAGCATCCCGGAGGCAAAAAGCATAGAAGCTTTAAAAAGCAATTGAATGCTGCAATAGGGTGGAGGAAACATTAGAATCTTTCTAGATGGATGAAGCTACATGGGATAAATAGCCTTCCTTATCTATAATTATATCAAAGAAGCATTCCTATGCTGAAATCACCATTCCAGTTCAAAAGCACAAGAATGTAGGAGAAAAATTGGGCAGCAACTTTGTGGTAAATGTAAAATTCAAAAGACTATCGAGGAAGAACTTCAGAAACCATTTTATTTGTGTGTCTGGCTAATGAGGCTTGTTCGGCCAGCAAGTTTTGCAAAATTTCTAGCTGCGCCACAGGAACCAGAAGGTTGTTTTCCATTAAAAAAAAGTCTAAAACTGCTACCTAGGAGTACAGATGTGCTTTTGGGAAGATCACAGGCAGTCATCGGAGGCACCTTACAGATATGGAATGGGCAGGGGAAAGCAAAATCATAGAGACAACACCAAACAACAAAATTGTCAGAAGGTATCAGTTCTCTGTGGGTGGAGGTGGGGCAGGGGGGTTGTTGGGGAAAGACCTGGGCTAATTCTTGTAGTGGGTATCAAATTCCAGACAGCTATAGCTTTGGAGAACCAGCAAGGATAGTGGCCAGAATTTTTCCATCGGTGAGTTGGGGGCTCGCTGATGCGAAAATGACACGGGATGATGAGGAACCCCCGACGTCATCCCGCCCCATTTAAATATTCAGGAAGGCGGGCGGACAGCGAAATCAGCTGTCTGCCCGCCGACCTGTCAATGGCCAATTGAGGCCATTGACAGGATAATTAAGCCATTTAAAGGCCCTGCCCGTCCAACCTTAAGGTTGGCGGACAGGCCAGGAGCCCCAGCGGGCTTCAGATAATACATGAAACCTCATCCACTGGCGGGATGAGGTTTCATGTCTGTTTTAAAAAACTTTAATAAACTTTATGTGATATTTATTAACATGTCCCATCTCGTGTGACATTGTCACGTGAGGGGGACATGTTAATATTTTTTTATTTTTTAAGTTTATAAAACTTTCAGTGCTCTCCCTGAGACAGCACTTAGTCTCAGGGAGATGTGTGCTCTTTCGCTTGCATGCGTGAAAGAGCACACTTTGACAGTTGGGGAATCTCCCCCCCGCATAGGAAGTTCATAGCGCTTCCTGTCGGGCAGGCCGCTGGGCTGGCCTCAATTGTCCCACCCACTCAAAATGGCGGCGGGGCCCGTTTCGGCGGCGGCGATCGGCTGCCCACCCGCCCATCAAGGGCAAAATTCTGCCCAATAACTGGATTAAACTGACAGCCCAATCAGCATCCATTTTTCATTCCCCCACCCGCCACCCCCACTTTTAAACGTACTCACCGTTCTCCCACCATCCCGATGAATATCGTTTAAACTGCTGGTGCTTCCATTCTCCTGCATTTCAAGCTGATTGCCATCCCAGTGCATGGTGGCACGAGGAATCTTCGGCATCTCAGATTTGGGCCACATTACGTAATCGTGAGACCCGGATGAGGAACTACACGAACCATTCCTGGACCTGTAAACGAAAATCAATTTTGCTCTAGTTGCACCTTCAATTTCAACAGACGACATAAACTTACAACGTGATTACATTTTGCAATTAAACTGTGTGCTGATCCCACAGTACTCAAATCCTATTTAAAACCCATTAGAATGTAGCATTTATCCATTGATTTATCCATTTACACTGTTTCCTTTCCTGCCTCCCTCCAAGATACTTTGATTCTACTGCTGCAAAACAGACAATATAAATGGCTGCACAGTGTTTGTTTTCCCCTTCGCGATAGAGTTAGTTCAAACCGAATTGAGTATATTGCTTCAAAATATCAGCTACTGGCTGGTCAAAGGTCAAGTGTTTGTACTGAGGTATGGCTGACCAAAATATCACTTCTATTAGTGCAGTGAGGATGCCAGTAGTATAGCAACAATTACATCATCTTGTAAAGTCACCTTTGATAACAGGCAAAAAGATAAGTACCAACAAGATTCATGTCTGCGTTGCCACAACTAAAGAACACAGTCAATAAAGAAACTAGCTGCGAAGGCTTATTCCTTCACAATGTAATCGCCTACTCTGTCATTCAATAAAATCATATCTATTCCTTGACCTCAACTTGACTTTCCCGCCTGATCTCCATGCCTCTCGATTCCCTCAGTGCCCTACAATGGTACAGAATGCAAAGTATTTTGGATGGGGGCAGGGTCGAGGGCCATGCAAATTTCCCAACATGGTGAGGAAATTTACCATGTGCACTCCATGCAACGCAGGTTTGTATTTAAGGGGATCCTTTGTGAACAGCAAATCCAAGTTTTAATTTGTTAACCTGGCAGTCAGGGAAAATAATTATTGGCCAACATTTGTCACCATATTGTTGCCTCTGAAGGAGCCTTGGGAAACCAACCGCTAAGGCACTTTGCTGTTTCTCCAGTGGTAGTGCCATGGGTTCACTCATATTTAGTTACTTTGGCTAAAGCTGGAGGTTGCTGCTTAGCAGTCATGGTCGAATGTGAAAGGAGGCATCAGTGTACGATAGCATTTCTTTGACAGACCATTGCAATCATTGCAACTGCTTCCTACTGTAGAAGGAGCATAGGTATCTGGAGGGCTATTCGATACATTGGGTAGAAGTTGGCGGGTAAGGTAGAGTACGTTTAATGGATTGTCTGCTTGATGTCTTTGTGCCTGATTGTTGTACATTCCAAAAAGTAAAAGAAACTAGCTACAAAGGCTTATTCCTTTGGAATATAATAACTTGGTTGATAAACCACTGAAGCAACAAGTAGAGAAATCTAAAAAAGTATATACATGTATTTCCAACAGCATTCCATGTCATGAAGCTACCAATTTGGATGAATAGTCAATTTTGCTTTCGACGAGTGGAAAATTATCTTTTCTCCTGAACCCTATCATTGATTGAGCAGCACTGGATAGAAATGTGTGTCACATCCTTACCTGACACATGTTGTGATTAAGGCCAAAAACAGAAGGATGAGGAGACCACCCAGTACACAGGAGATCACCACGACTGCCAGTAAATATGCTGTGGAAAACAGAAGCCACGTGAATATTACAGTTGGATATATTGAAAATGGGTCCCGTGCCCATCCTTTAGGGATGGGTTAAGAATGATCAGATTTTAAAATGAATGGCAAAGCATTAAACAATGCAATTAAAATAGAAATTATGCTAAATTCACAGGAAAGGTGAATTATTACTTCTTTGACTCATTTAAATACAGAATTATAATTAGTTTAAAGATGACTGGTTGGAATGAAGGATTTGTTCTGAAATGTTGGTTATCTTAATCTCATCCCCAACAGAATACTTTGTTCTGATTTCTCAGCCATATCAATACTGTGATTAACTAATGCTAAGCACACCTCTGTGGGGCATGTATTTTTTCCCTCATTTCCCTACTTCTGTCTCCTTTTTATCACTACTTTAAAACTACTGGACAGCTTAGTCAACATCCACTGTGTCTTGCCTATATTAATCCATAGGTTTTTAGACAGGGGACCCTTGATCCTAGGGGTTCATATTCCAGAAGTAATCTGTATTTACTTCCTTATCAGCGCCCAATTTCTGTAGCTTAAAAAACACTCATTTTCTTTAAGGTGGCCACCATGGTCCTTGTAAGTTAAGACCAGAGTTCCTGGCAGTGTTTCAATATCTTCAATGGTTTCCTCACACAGAGACAATGCTTTAGTCAAATCTACACAACATATTTCAGAGTTTACCATTTCTCCCTTCCCAATTATCCTACCAATTCTCTTAAGAGAAGAGAACAGTCAGGACTGTGAGCCACTAACCCCTTCTCCAGATGTAGCCAAGGTGATGCTCTCAGGACAAATGCTACAGAACTCCATTTTTAAACCACTTGTAGGCTATGCATTACAATAGGACACATTAGCACAGTGCACAAGTTACTCAGCACTACTGGATGCAGAAAATATTCTGTGAAAATCAAGGTCACTAACATCAATTGCAGACATTTAACTTTTTTTTCAATTCTGGGATTTGAATTTCAACACACATTCTTACTGCAAAATCCAGCCCAAATAGCGAGGCCATCAGCACCTACTGTTATTAAGGATTAAATTAAACGACTTTTGGCATCCGCTCGTGAACAGTTAAAACACCAAAATCAGGAATTTTCTGTTCAAGCTGCACTGCTCCCCAGAAGCTTCACTACACTCGTGCCTCATCGAGAGGCTCAGCATTCACGCACACACAATTATGTGAAGTTGTATTACTCGCCCTCTAGATACCCACTAAACATGCCAGAAAAATTACTGTTTAGTCAATCAAGTATAAGAGAATTTTTAATGGTATGATAAGTGTTAATTATTGCCAATCAATACGTTTGGCACTGAAAATTTACCTTTACAAGTGTGGAATCTCATTCCTTCAGATTTTAATGATAGTTGGAGATTCTTAAAAAACTGAATTTTTTTACCTTTATCTTCGTCTCTTATTTTGTTCAATCTTACTTACTGTACATGATTTTATCTTGAATTAAGTATTCTAACTTGCAATTCCTAGTTTAGATTGTGTGTCTCAGCAAGGACTATTCAATCTGACTGGGTGATAAGTCACACTGTTGTTTGGCCTGTTCCAGGACCCAGAGATCTCCTGTAGAGGACACCACACTGTTTCAGCTTGAGTATTGCGGAGAAAGAGATACACGCCATCAACGCTTTTCATCTTGCACTCATCAGGACTTGCAAGAATACCAATTGTGAAGGGACGAACAATTTATACTGCATGAGGAGACAGAGCTGATTGGTTGGTAAGTGGGCTCTAATTGGTAGAGGCATGTATACAATCAGAGCTCATTTGCCAACTAATTAGTGCTCTCTCCTCGTGCAGTACAAATTGTTCTATCCTTTACAATTGGTATTCTTGCAAATCTGTCCTGATGAGTGCAAGATGAAAAACTTTGACAGCATGTCTCTTTTTTCAGCAATACTCAAGTTCTATACTACCAAATGACTGTTTCAGCTCATTAATCACCGCAAATCACAGTGTAAAAGCCTACAGAATGTTTGTGGGCAAGTATAAATGCAATGAATGTTAAGCAATATTCTTTTGCCACTGACCCCAAAATCTGGGCCATTAACATGGTCTCCAAATCTCTCAGTTTAGAAAAAATCTACTACTTGGATTTTTACTGCAAATTTTTTTTAAAGAGCAAGAGGTTCCATTCTAAACCATGATATAGATTAAACCACAATAAGCTAAACTCTGATAAGAACTACATTTTCTCCTTTAAGTTTGAAGAAGAGTTATCAATAGCCCATTATAAAATAAATCTGATTTTTTAAAAAAAAACAATAAACTTTCATGCTTGTCTAGTCTAACGATTTTACATTATAAATGAGGGTGGTCAACCAACATCATATGATTCCTCCCTGGCTCGGCATTTGCTTAAAAGTTTTTCGACTCAAACATCTTCCATTTCTGACGAAAGTTCATAGACTGAAATGTTAACACTGTTTTTCTATCCATAAATACTGCCTGACCTCTGGAGCTTTTTCAGTTTCAGCATTGTATGAATTGCACACAGTGGGCTGGATATAGCAGGAACCATGGCTGTGGGGTCCAATTAATCATGGGCGAGGCCGTCCTGGCAGCAGGAAAACCTTTCCGATTATGTAACTGGAAGGCACTGTCGCAGGATCCCTGCCCAGCAGCGGTGGGGTGAAAATTACTGTCATGAACCTACCTGACGCCCATTATCTCTGTGCCTACCATAATTTAATGGTGGCTGAGGGATTAACTGGAGGCTGCACCCTCAGAAGATCGCGCGACAAAACTTGTTGGTTTTGCGAGCGGAATCCCGGGGTGCTCCCTTCCTAGCGTGCACTCTGTGCTCGATTGAGGGATCCAGCGTAGGGCAGAGGCCTACGTGGCTGCTGAAAGCCACCCCTCTCTTCACCCACCCCTATCCTGCTTTCACCCACCTGTGCCTGGAGGTCCCTCCCTGATCCTGGGGCCACTGCTTCTGCTGGTGCCTACAGCACACGGAGCTTCCAGCCTGTGATTGGCCAGCAGCTCTTGGTGAGCAGGACGTCTGCCACTGGGGGCCTCATTCGAGGAGAAGGCCTGACAGTGGCCAATTTATTCCATTGGGCCTCCCCCAAGGAACTGGAGGGTGTTCCCCATTCTCTGTTCTCTGTCTGAACCCCAGCCAACGTTTGACTTCCACATTGGGAAAAGGGGTTTGGTCCACATACGCAGCCTTAACAGTGGACGGATCTAGATGCAGCATACTAAATACATTGCTGTTGTCCTACTGACTGTTAGTGAAAATATATGAGGGAGGTTAAAAGCTCCCAGATAATTCCCTTTAAAAATAAGAGGTCTTCGGGAATCTGCTGCCCTCTGCAGCAAAGAGACGGCTCTAATGCCCCCAATCTTTTGGGTTTGTGTGATAGAAAATGTCCATGGTGGCAGGGGAAAGGAAAAAGAATGGAAGAGGAGCAGGTGGAAGTGCACTCCACTAGTGGGTGGGAGGGATTGGCAGAAGGGGAGTGGAAAATGCAGTCCACATTCCAGGAAGGCCACTTGTTTCAAGTACACCTGGCACCACGTTGGTAGGTCAATATCAGGATTCCAGATTAGGCATGCCTGTGCTGATTGTTGTCTGCAAGGAGATTGGTGCGTGTGCCAAAGTTAACACTTAACAGTTTGTCGGCATGTTGTTTGTTTTGTTTTGCTCAATTTGACTGGTTGACCACCCTCCCCCATCATAAAAGGAGCAGTGCACTGGGTTGCAACAGACTGATGATTCAAACCCAAACTTCACATCTACAACAGTCTCTTCTAGACAAAAGAGCTAAAAGTAAATCATATAAAATTAGGATTCAAACAGTTTTGAGACTTAACCACATCATCTTTCAGTGCCAGAAAAGCATTGGCATCTTAAGTTAGCTTCACTTAAAATAGCAATAGCACTGTTACATGAAACCCGAGAGTGATGACTACAGAAATCAACGTGTGCTTTCTGTCACCATGCTAGTCAAGTTTCATGTGGTTCTTCACTGAAGGTTACAGTTCGGTTTCTAACAGTACAAGTGGCCTGCTCACAACCTGCAACCCTCAAGGTACAAATTTTGCTTCATCAGTATGATATTTAATCATTTTACCAAATAGCTATCTTCAGCCTATCACTTCCATTACTTGTATACAGAGAGTTTGAATCTCAGTAATTTGTAAGTGTAATATTTTACAAAGAATATAACAACAGGTACTTACATTTATCACAGTTAAATCCTCCATAACCAAATGGACACCTAGAAATAACAAGGATCTAAATGTTTTAGTTATCTCAGAAATATGTTGCAGAGCAAGACCGAAAATCAGCCTCACCCCCTCCAAAAAGTACATTACTGGCTTAACAGACTCATTATACCCAGACAAAGATCTTTGGTGTTTGTGTCCCAAGTATTTCTGCTGGTAAGCCATTATGAAGTTAGGAACGATACGGAATTCTAGCAATAATTCAGCCTTAAATTTAAAATGGCAGTGAGAAATTTTTACATTAAATGGCACATGTAATTTTAAACAAACTGCAAAACAGGTTTTAAAGTTGCAAAATGGAAAATATGTCAAATTATTGACAACAATGTGTTGTGTGATGGAGTCAAACTGTGGTCTTTCTGGATTCAATTCCAGTCAATACTGATGGATGGAACGTCTCCTACTTCAGATTGGTAAAGCCCATTGGAAATTAATAGTTTTTGGTGATATATCTCCATATTAATCAAATTCCATGGCTGAAGTAGCTACTCATTTGAAAAACAGCCAAGGAAGGGGGACATTCTAGATTCACAACCACACTTTCCCATACCTGCAGTTTGATTTCAGCCAAATTCATCTCTTCAAAAGGATCAAAGTAGATATAGAACTTTACCCATTTAAAACACACATCGTCTGATGCAATGCAGGTGACCTCTTTGACTATGACGCCACCAGTCCTTTACTGGAGTCGACAGCTTTTTGCTAGTACATCAGTGGAACTTGGGTTCCACCCATCAGAACAGGTGGTTAGATTTAGTTAAGTGAACATGGGGAGCTGACCCCACACTCTTGTTTTTTGGGTCTACACATTAAAAGTGGAGACCAGAACAGGGAGGCTAGCTCCCGACTCATGAATGGGAAAGCAGCATAGTACACAGAGGCTGCTTACCAAAACTGACAGTTAAAAACATAATGTAAAAGTGTCTTTACATCACAAATATTTCAAGCCCACAAAACTGCCCAACAATAGCATCAATTGGATCACCTCATCCTCATGATGGGTATGGCATCTTGGAGCGTCAATATTTTACTGTGTACAATCATTTTTCTTGAAATCATAACAGGAATTATGTGCCTGGGAAATAAAGATGCAATAGACACAGGGGGCAGGATTTTCCGGTCGGTGAGCTGGGGTGGGGCCCGCTCGCCGACGCGTAAAATGACACGGGATGACAACAGGTGGAACTCCCGACATCACCCCGCGTCGTTTCCATTTTCAGGTTGGCGGGGGCACAGCCGACTCAGCTGCGCACCCGCCAACCTGTCAACGGCCTATTGAGGCCATTGAAAAACTAATTAAAGTCATTAATGGACCTGCCCGTCCAACCTTAAGGTTGGAGGGCAGACCAGGAGCCCTGGCGGGTTTCAGAAAAAGCATGAAACCTCATCCACGGTCGGGATGAGGTTTCATGAGGGTATTTAAATTTTTATTAAAAGGTTTCCATAAAAGTTATGGACGTGTCCTAACTCATGTGACAGTGTCACATGAGGGGACATGGCAGGGAAATTTTTTTTATCGTTTGTATTACAAATTTTAATTCAGAGACGACCTCCCTGAGGCAGCACTTAGCCTCAGGAAGATCTGTGCGCTCTTTCGCACACAAGCGTTAAAGAGCGCACTCCCAGCTGAGGGAATTCCCCCCTCCCCACCCCCCCCTCCGCCCGCACAGGGAGCGTATAGCGCTTCCGAGTGGACGTTATGCCGGGCGGGCCTTAATTGGCGTCGATCGGAGGCGTGCCCGCCTGAGCCCACTCCCACACTTCCCACCCAACAGGGGGAAGGTTTTTCCCAGGGGGTCTACAGGAGCACTTTGTAATTGACCAACTTACTTCACACAAGTTCCATTTTCAAGCTTAAATCCACTTAGACAAGCTGTTTTAAAAAGAAAAGTAAATAAGTTGATTTTGTCATACTAATACTTATACATTTCAACTGATGCCCCATTTATGCCAGTACAATAGCAGTGTTAAATCTATAAAGACACCAGTGTAAACCATGTGTATTTTTTAAAACCACCGTTATAAAAATAACAAATCGAGAAGGACTGGCACAAAAGGGTACATTCATGTTACTATTGTGGAAAAGTGTGCATTTGGATCACAACTTGGCAGATTCCCTGTTCCACACTGTAAATGAGAGAAATATTAGCCAAGGCAAAACAAACATTGGGAAACAGAGGCTAGTTGGAATTATCCCAATGAGCTTCTGGAGATTAGGCATCACAGTTCTCAGTTTATTTAAAGCATTCAAACCTTTTTAATAGAGTGGTGTAGGTGTAACTACAAGTAAACTGACTGAAATACAAATCACCTTAACTATCTCAAAATTCCACATGGTTAGTCACTACTGCAGACTCCAAATGCAAAGGCTTCAAAAAACTGGGGGGCTTTTTGTTAGTATGGCATTTTATGGGATGATATGGGAGAACCGTTTAAAATTATAAAAGGAAAGGGTGGGATAGATTGGCTAGAAAGAAACCATTTCCAAAAGGTGAAGGGTCAAGAACAAGGGGCCACAGACACTAGGTTAAATGCAAGTGATTTGGAAAAGAGATAAATACACTTCTTTACAGAGAAAACTGGAGCTGTGGAAATCATTTTCGGGCTTAGTAATTGTAGCAGAAACAAATTTAACATTTAGAATTATATTGG